>NC_051853.1:32008112-32343366 GCF_905115235.1 Hermetia illucens
ATATCTTTTAACAAAAAGGGGATTGGTTCATGGAGACTTCACCATGAGAAAACTCGACTTCGTTCAAGATTCAATTTGATTTTTGTGTGCTAAAGACGATTGCTGAAATGGATCCATTCCTTGCACTTAGAAGGGAGAATCCCAGTCAGAATCAAAGTCAAATCAGGGGCCGATGAGGGTTATTTCTTGTCGAATGTCCACACACAATCTCACGTCAAATGATAAAAATAAATCCCACTAAGAGTGCTCATACCTCCGGCTTGAATTCAATTATTCTCTATAAAATTGACGGTCTTCCCAAGTCTTCGTCTTTAGTATTCTCAGTCAATTTCGGAAATCGAGTAGCATGTTCATGAGCTTGTCCACTGAGTCCTCCCATCTGTTGCAGGGTTCTCTGGGTAGTCGGTTACCTTCTCCCTTGCCTTCGAGTAAGTACCTGGGAATTCTCCCGTCGTCCATACGTTCTACGCGGGCTGCCAATTAGAGCCTTCGGATTTACTACGAAAGGCGGCCTTTGGATTGTCGTCCCCCGTCTACGAAGACTGAGCCTAGTATTCCCTTGAAGAGTCGAGGCCGAAAGCAGTAATTTTTGAAACCATATTTGAGACCTGTTTAAAGTCAACGAAAATTTGATCGTTTTTTTTCTCAGGATCAATATCTGCATTGTGAAAAATATTTGACCAATCGTTGACTTTGCACGTTGAAATCCTGCCATCGCGTGTGGTGGGATGGCTATACAATACTTGTGTTGTGGTATTGAATAACTTCTCGCGATATTGGGCCCATCGATTTTTTATCTGCTTCATCTCTCCAGGAAGGTTGCTCGCTGCCTCCCTACACAATGTGGTTCTGGGCTAAAATCCTAATGCTGTTTTTTCCGTTAAATCATAAGCGAATTATGTCTCTTAAAGTTATCATCGAATTTGCAGATTTTCTGATTTATATGCTCGTGGTTCTTCCTTCTACAAATCTTATCAGCGGCACGTCTTAATTCTTCGCATCGTTCTACGGTGGATTCTAAAAAATTCTTGTGGTCGATCAAAGTTAAGTCTTGTTTTCGCGTTTCAGAGTTTTTTTCGCATTTATTAAAGATAGTGTGATTTCGAGAGTCAAATACCTCATCATCATCATCAACGGCGTAACAATCGGTATCCGGTCTAGGTCTACCTTAACAAGGAACTCCAGACACCCGGGTTTTGCGCCGAGGTGCACCAATTCGGTATCCCAAAAAGTTGTCTAGCGTCCTGGCCTGATTTTCGACCCTAGATAGGAGACATTTTCAACAGTCTCAAAGTCTCAAGTCTCAAGTCTTCTATCTTTATTGTTTTTATTTGGCCAGTGCAATTCGATGTTGTTCGTTCTTTGGTTTTTGGCACTGACGTTGCCACTATGTACTTCGTCTTGTCGTCATTAATGTGCAGCCCGAAATCTCGCACCGCCTGCTCTATCTGGATGAATGTAGTTTGTACATCTCGGGTTGTCCCGTGATGTCAATATCATCACATTTACATCTGCATCGCGAATCACTTTCTCCAGGGCCAGGTTAAAGAGGACGCATGATAGGGCATTCCCTTGTGGTAGACCGTTGTGATGTTGAATGGTTTCGAGAGTGATCCTGCTGCTTCTATCCTGCCTCGCACATTGGTCAGAGTCAGTCTTATCAATTTTGTCGGGATACCGAATTCTCTCATGGCCGTGTACAGTTTTACCCTAGCTATGCTGTCATAGACGATTTTAAAGTCGATGAAAAGATGTTGCAACTGATGGCCATGTTCCAACAGTTTTTTCATCGCTTGCCGGAGAAAAAAAATCTGATCTATTGGTGTCATATACCTCACTGCCTAATTCCGTTTCCTACATCATCAATCATCATCATCTACATATCCTGTATGTTTCAAATTGTTCACTCTAAGAATGCCAGTTCTGAACAGGAAGATTACATTCTAGGTTCAAATTTGGTAGTCTTTTTTTTGCCGTAGTCGTCGTTGTACCCTCCAATTGGTCTGAGGAATAATTTCGAGTTCTGTGGCAATATATTGTCACCCTGTTGGATAGCTTCCAATCCAATCTCCATTTGGCTTATATCTGTTTTATGGTACAGAGTGCTTGCCCTTCACCTGCTTCTTTGTATTGTCTCAAGTGTGAGGAGGAGAGAGTAGGGTTTGTTAGTAGGGTTGTAGGTGCTAAATCAGCGTGCATTTCATAGGTATCTGTTGAGGATTGCAATACCGTTCAAAGGCACAGACAGTGCTTCTACCGTTCATGGTTTTTGATAAACTGCCTCAACCATCCACTCCCGCTCCTAAGGACACTCATTTTCCTTTCACTCTATTGTTTTCCACTGTATAGCATACCTACAAATTAAATTTTTGTTCTTTCTTTTGGTTTGACTTGTGATTAATCTTGGACCCGTCTGCCGATGTAATTTTTCTTTCGATATTGTTACAGGTTAAAATAAGTTACGCATAATAGTTGGGTTACTTTCAGGTGGCAGTACGGCGGCCCCTAATGCTATGCTCATGATTGTAGACAGAAAGAGGAGTTGGTTTAATTTTCAGTTTGATTTTTCTTCCGCAATGGTGGTGAAACGCAAACAGGCATGTGATTGACGTTGTCAAATTGTTTAAAGATTGATACTATCATGCAGGGGGAGGGTTCTCCCTCGCTTTCTAGCCATGACAGCATGAAGAACGCCAGAAATATGGTAATGAGGACACTTTGCTTTGACTTTTGCTGATGACTTTTGAGCAGGTGACAACTTGTGTTGTCTTATGTCATTCTGATCTTCGCTATTTGTTCTTTCGGAATGCTCTTTTTATACAGAACACTCCAGATAAAAACATCGCCGAAGCCTTTTCAGAATTAATGGAGGACATTCGAAACGGAAGCACAAACGCCGCGCATTGTTTCTCAATGACTAAGGGTTTTGACGCGGTCACTAAAGAAGGACCCAGGGATGGCTCTTTCCCGATTAGAGCTCCGAAATGTTCTCCCCACGTTCCAAGATTACGGCTATGTTTGAACAATATGTCAGTTATAAGGCTACAAAAGATGATCGCAAGAACTACATCCAACTGGGCGAATGTTTCTAATAAGCACCGCCCCCTGGCGTTAATATCTTTGCTGCCCCACTCGATGGCCCATGCATTAAAGTCACCGGCTATCACCTTTGGACCTCGTCCCCTTGCGTCGTGAATAAGATCGTCTAATAGGTCTTCATACTCAGTATACGAATATACCGCTCAATTTTGCCCACACAAAGGCACTAGCCGCCTGATCCATGCTATATTATATGACTTGATGATCGCACGCCCATACTGCCGCTCCGCCAGTCGCATCTGTGACCCATACACCACCGTTAAGATTTCTGTACGGTTCACTAATGATAGCAATCTCCATCGCGGATGCGTAAGTTGTCTGCGTAAGCAAATCTTGTGCGACCCAGTCTCCCTGTCCGTCTGTCTGTCCGTCACATGCATTTTTCTCGGAGACCGTTGTAGCGATTCACACCAAATTTGGTGAAAAGGTGGGAACTGTGAACGCTGACGCATACAGTGAGTTACATTCTTTTGCGTCGAATTTAAGGGGAGGTCCCCATACATGAAAAAGGAGATATCAAATGAAAGGTCCCGATTAGTACTTTTTGAAGTCGAGCTTAATTTTAACATTTGCTGGAAAGGTGGGGGTGCAGGGGTCCGAAAGTGATCATTTCTTCAACGGACCCATTCTCAGAAACTCAATCGAAAAATGTGAAAAAAATCAGGACGCTGCCACTATATGTACTTGGGCTCCGAAATATCTTCCATACCGATATCTGTTCAAATGAAGTTAAAAATAGTATATTACTATAATTTTTAGTAATTGGCTGCAAAACCCCTCCTAAGTTCACGAAATTTTGTAGTAGTGTATTCTATATCATAGATCATGATCCTACCAAATTTGGTGGAAATCACACTATTACTAACAAAGTTATAATAAGGTAAAGTGGTCAGTTCTTTGCAAATTCAATGTCAATATCACACGAAAGTGGATACTCTCACATGATATCGTATCAGTAATATTACCTGATACGCACTAATGGGGTAAATGCACACTCAAATGTCTTTATATAAGAAATACACAAAACCTTTCGTACCCGAAGCGTCCAGCTTCTGGTTTCCCGACTTGTTTCTGTTTTCGTGCCCATGCCATAGATGCCGATTCCTGCGTTTCATACCGTTCTTTGAGCAAGTATTTGTATTGTTCGAAGTCCAAGTCTAGGCAGTTTGGAAGGGTTTCGATTCTCCCAAGACTTTTATTTTTGCAAAATGTTTAAACTTATCTATCTCTGCAGTATCGATTGATTTCTCCAGGTAATAGGTAACCTGATATGCCAAAACCCATTTTACTCGGCGAAACACTTTTCTCCAATCGCAGGGAACTTGCGTTACCAAGTTTTCTCCAAGGGCTTTATTGTCGATTTTTTCATTTCTATGGATTCGAATTATTTTAAAGACTACCGTGAGCATCCTCTTTTCTAATAATCTGGTCAGGCCTGGCTTCCACTATACCGTGTTATCTCCAGGAATTATCCACTTGGCTTTAAAATACAAATTGAAGTCCCACGTTTGCCTTTCCTAACTTTAACCTCGCGTGTCCTAATATATATGATCTCCCCTCATGGAGAAGATCCCTCTATTCTGAGAACCATCTCCTTTTGCAATTGCCAAATCGTGTTTTCTCACTTAACAATCTTGGTTGCTTCCACTTTTTATGGAAAGTGCTTATTGCCGATTGGGAACTTGATGGAATCTGATTGACTCACTCTGCTTTCCTCGTTCCCTTTTTTTTCCTGCTGAATGTTTCGCTGATCACACTCAAGTATGCATAGAGACGTCATACTATCGTTTCCACTCGAAACCTCGTAGCCTACAATTTAGTATTCCATCGACTAAAAAAGAGGCCCCGGAACCTTTCATCAACCAAATTGAAATAAGAAACATCACAAGATTAGGAACTTTCGGCTATCGATCAATATCTCCATCAAAAGATACATGACCAAGTTTGAGAAAACAATCATCGAATCTAAAAATGATTATATTTATTGAATCTTTTATTCGGAAGATTGCATGTCCAAATTTAATGGAAGAAATTACATCTGTTCTCGCCATAATTGCCTCCCCAGCTCAATGGGCTTTGCGTTACGTTGGTGCTACAAACAGAGAAATTATCTTCCAATCACTAAATTAAAGATTGTAAATTTCTTCCCATCGGAATTAATGAAAATTGAGCCTCACTTAGAAGTAGTAGAGTCGGGGATTCTTGAGTCAATGGATTAATGATGATTTCATTAATCCGCGCGACATTTTTCTGTTTGCCACTTGGAAACGCACGGACAGTACTCGTTGGTGTGATTCATGCCGTCAATCGTTCCGTCATCATTTCAATTCCGCTGGAATGCCATCTTTGATTATGTTATTTATCTTTTATTCTTTTAATCAGTTTTGTGCCCGTGGAGAAGTCTGTGTTTGAGGTGCCCAATGGGGCTTGGGACAGTTTGTTGCAAATTCTTTGATTCCGTTTTGCAGAGGTCCATGTTTCCTATGGGAGGCGCGAGCTGAATATTAAATATTGATAATGAGAGAATAGATTGTTTCTGTGAATGTTGTTGGTGGGAAATATTGCAAAAAAATTAACGGTCGGCTTGATTGTGGTGAGTAAGTGCTAAAAAAAGTGTGGAACGAGGATAGTGAGTTGCATTGAGTGATTGGAAAAAAGAACGGAAATCAAGTTCTGAAGACGTGCTCAGTGGTTTAATGTGATTGGATAGAGAAGAAATGAGTATCTACAATGAAGGATTTGGCGCCAGTATCGCCACCGACGAGGAGGAGGCATCGAAGTACATGTTGGATGGTAAGATTGGCTTTGCATTCTTTTAGATATAAGATTCGTTGATAAAATTCATGCTTGCATTCTCTCGTTTGCTCATACATATCCGATGCAGCTCAAGTTCATCATGATTACCACCATTTTTTTATTTTAGTCTTTGGTAGTACATAGCAGACTGTTCTTAATTATATAAAATTTATTATGAGTTAAATTGTCTGTACCTGTCCCACGTACTTTTCGCAGAAACCGTTATATTTATTGATGCGGAATTTCATCGTAAGGTTGGACCTGTGAACTCCCAAATATCTAGTGGATGAGATCGTTCTATCTTAAGCTTTAGAGGGATCCCCAAACATGCTAAACGGTGCCATAACATTTTTTCATCGAATCTAGCCATATTGGGCATCAGATGAATTAAATAATTATTAATTATTATTACTTTCTGGAAAATTAAAAAAAAAATTAATTATTGCTTTCTGAAAAAGTTTTGAGATCGAAAGCGAGGGTTAGAAAGGAGTCATTCATTTCAAAAGTTGCCCCAACCGAAAAAATTGAAAAAATTCATGGTAGTCGTTGTATATGATGTCAACACCTCCAAACATTCTTCACTCCGACATTCAAATAAGGTCGACCTGTCACGTCCCCATGTTGCCTGCTAGATAGCGCTGAAAATGGTACAGGGATCTGTGCAATGATGTGTGGGTAATGAATTAGACTTGTGAACACCAAATCTTATCTCTACAGAGTTCGATAACAGCCTGCTCTCCGAGGTTCCATATTGCTGGTGACCAGCGATATTCCAGGGAAGTGTTGCGTAGATACTGACCAACGAAAGTTATGTAAATATATATCGAAATGGAGAGTTTGGTTCAGTTGTGGAGTCGACATCTCTTAGCAGACAATTTGTGGTTTCACTCAGGGCAGCGAAGAGCAGGAACAGATGCGTTCCGTTTCGCCATTAAAGAAGTCGAACGATTTGATGTTCGCCTGATAAAGCTCACCATTATATCAGCTGATCGCACTATTCACTTCTTCATCGCGTACGCACGGTCGACCTGATGCCGAGAAAAATGCCTTCTGGCAACTTCTCGATGCAAAGACCTGCAACATTCCTGCTGATGACTATATCATCATTGCAGGCGATTTTAATGGTCATATGGGTGAAAAGGCAGACGGTAACAGGTGCCATGAGGCAAAGTGGTTCGGTGGACGCAATGAGGGTGGCGAGCGTATAATCGATTTTGCGGACACCCATGACCTTGTACATATGAATACATGGTTCATCAAACGATTGTCTCATCTTCCTACATTTTATAGTGGAAAGACGAACGCACACTGGATGTCGAACACTTCTCTTGTTTTAATAGCAAGAAAGGTATTTTGCAAGCCTTGACGGATACATGGCGAGAATATTTCGAGCAGATTTAAACTGAAGAATTTGTTCATTCTGTAGCTCCACAAGCATTACCGATATTTGCAGCAATTCCACCTGCCAGCGCCACTGAAGTTGAGGAAGCAATAAAACGAATGAAATCTGAGCTCTGAGAAGTGAAGAGCTGGGACCCAACACTGTATCTCAGTGAATTCATCAATCAGATTATTGAGGAATGTAGAACATCATCTACTTAGCAAGAAAGTACCACAGTTCCAATATGGAAAAAGAAAGGTAGTCCAGCAGAATGAAGATTTTTGAAAGCACTCTTGACAACCGCATTCGCGAAATCGTTGAAATAACCATGAATCAAGTCGGATTTGTCAAGAACTGCGGAAATATTGAGGCAATACACGCTGCGCGTTTGCTCATGGAGGAACACCATGAGAATCATCGCCATCTTTACATTGCATTTCCCGATCTGGAGAAGACGTTTAACCGTGTGCAATATGAACTCATCCGGTATGCTCTATGACAACAACAAGAATTCATGCGCTGGGTTTAACTGCTCTGCCACTACCTGAGAAGCAAAGTTCGAAGCGTGGCGAGTGTATCAAAACCACTTCGTGCCTCTGTCGGTGCTCATCAAGGAAGCGCCCGCTTACTACTCTCTGTTCTTGTTATGGACACTGTCACACGGGATATCCAACTTCCGGCGCCCTATGCACTGCTTTATGCAGATGTTTTCCTAGCCTCCAATAGCAAAAATGACCTTTACTGACTTTTCCAAAAATGGAATGGCCTCGTGCAACACGGTCTCAGTAGAATCTGAATAAAACTGAATTTTTGACGACCAATCCCCATGAAACAGGCACTATTAATGTCAATGGCAGTGACCCAGAACTGAGCAATTTAAATATCTTCATTCTTATCAGCCAATGGAGAACTGCATTATAAAATTGCTTCACGCATTAGCACAATCTGGATTAAGTGGCTTTCCATAACTGATGTTCTTTGTGATCGATGTATCAACGAACGTTTCATATCTAAAATTTACCGCAGTGTCATTCGCCCTGTCCCCCTCTAGGGTTCTGAGTGTTTGTCGACTATAAAAGACAATGAACGGCGTCTTGCGGTAATGGAGTTGGAGACCCTGCATTGGACTAGTGTCGTGACACGCTTTGATCACATTCCAAATGAGAATATTTGCGTCGACATGGGGTTGGAAAAATTGCGAAAGGCCTGACTGACCGTAAAACGTGGAGGTGGATCAATGAACATTAGGAGTTAAAAGCTCTGTTGAGGACTGCAAACGCGAGTTGAGCAGCTGAAGGCGTAAAAGGAGCGCTTCACAACAATTCTGAATCGTACAACAGCCGGTGAAGTTCGACGTCTTGTAAATAATTTGGAGAGGCGCAATATCTGATGGAAACGGAATGTTTTTCCTGCGGACTGCGTTTTCAATGCTTTCAATTGGAGAAAAGTCGCTGAAGAAACTGTTTCATGTAACCCCTGTCAACTCAACTTGTTTCCTAATGAGTAGAAGAAAAGAATGGTCTTTGAGAATTCCCATCTTGAGTGCACTAATTGGAGGGATGTTTTCATGCTTCCTGCTTTCGCCAAGAAATTAGCTTAAATCATTCTGGAACGCATTAGTGACCACTCCGCTCTGATCGACAGAGAGCAGGTCAGTTTTCGATCTGTACTCACCTTCGAAATATTCCGGTCTGTTACTTTCTCTGCGATAATCGCGCAATTCAGGGACCTCGGGCAAATCGCTTTGGATGTGCGAGAATCAACCTTGATGTACTTCAGAATTTTTCCCGAGGAGGCAGATATACCAATGTATGTAGAGTCGAAGGGTTGTTTTAATTGGAGATGCAAGCAAAAATACAAAGAAGAAGGGCCTCCCTCGCCTGATCCCTGCCAGAGCAAGTTATGTTTTTTTGAAGATGTTTGCAATTTAATAACTTGGGTGTTTAATAAGAGGGGTCAGCGGAGACACAAAGGAGGAAATCAGTTGCTTCCCAATTGGTCCGGTCCTGTCATCAAGTTGATGCGGACGGAGGGCTCCCTCAATTCTTAAACGACAATATTGAATAATCCACCTGAGAATATTGATGAGCATTGGGTTGCCATTGAAACTGCCTTTTTCTCTGGCACTAGGCAGGTTCACGGCCTCTTTCCGAATGGGCGTCACTCGATGTGGCTGACTGCGGAAGTGGATTGACGAAGATGATTAATTGAAGACTTTATTGATCATTGGTTAGGTCCGGATAGCTGAGTGATTAGAGCGCAGGGCTGTCGTACGGAAGGTCGCGGTTCAAATCATGCATCGATGATCTGTAAAAGTTTTATCTGAGAAAAGTCTGCAGATTTTTCCATCATCAAGAAAAGGATTTAATGATCTTCGGACTAATAAATGTTAATGATGGTCCAAAGATGCTTTCACAGTGATACATGACGCCTGTGAAAGGATTTTACGGACAATACATCCATAATTGGGAAAAGGAATAATCCCCATATGTGAGGGCCTTAATATTAAGCCATTACTGTAAGATATGTTATAGTCTTAACTGAAACTGGAGACAGTGTCTTGTAGTCCTTGAAAGAATTTATTATTTTTCTTTCCTCAAACACTCCGACTACGCTGATGACATCTACACTTTTGCACTCTCCTTGGGTCATGTACCTTGACCTAGTAGCTCTGGATTTGGGGGTAGATGAAAATCGAGTCAGACTAAAAATAAACACCAACAAAACCAAGGTTTTCAGTTTGACGGGTGATCGCACTCTTCCGATCTGCATTAATGGGTAGAGCATGGAAGGCGTCAATCAATTTGTATATCTAGGAAGCTTGGTTAATGTTGACGACGATGACACCGAACTTGAACGGTTAGATCCGTCTTCACTGTTTTGTCGAAAACCTTGGAACATAGTTACCTCAACGCCAATATCAAATTGAGGCTCTTCTGTGCTAATTTATTTCTGTTGTTATATAGGAGTAACACATGGAAACTGATCACAATTGTTACTTGAAAGCTTCAAGCCTTTGTCAACACTTGCCTGTGATTTAATAATAGGGCGTGTATGTGTGTGTGTATGGTGGGGTAGAAACTACAGCTTCTGAGCACTCAGGCCGTGTTGGCCCATTGTACTCGCCACCCCCGTCTAACGGAATATTCCGGATTCGTTAACGTATCGCAGGATTTCCGTTAGTGGATGTGATGCTACCCGTCGTAATTGGAGAACATCGGCACCAAAGATCTGATGCCTGATGCGTCCATAGGCGGGGCATTCACATAGGAAATGCTCCGTGGATTCCGCTTCCTCATTACAGGAGGGACACGTATCATCTTCGGTAATTCCTATTCTGAACATATCCCCAGCTAGTGAATTATGGCCTGTCCGAATGCCCACAATACACCTGCAGGTCCTCCTGCTTTTCGACAGGATAAACTTTGCGGTACGTATGTTGGGTTCTGGCAGGAAAAGTTTGGTGTGTCGAGCAGCATTTAGGCTCTGCCACCTGCCATTATGGGAAACTTGTTCCCAGTTTTTTAAAACAGATTTAGCCAATGCTAGTGATACCCCAATTGCTAGCTCCGGTCCCTGCATAGGGGAGATTGACCCCTCTTTCGCTAAAGCGTCTGAGATTTCATTTCCCTCTATAATAATAGGGTACTCTGATATGACTATTTCAAACGGAGGATTTCGTCGGCGCCTAGACCAGTTCCTCGTGGCGTGATCACAAGCCGAAAGTGGTAGTGGATAGGTCACACATTTGAATCTGTTCATCATCAGATACGTAATCAGGAAAGAAGAAAGTGGGTAAGGAAAGGTCCTTATTTACGGAAGTTTCTATATGTTTCGATACCTGCCTGCATAAAATTAGCAAAGATGTAAACATACATAAATTCAAACATTCAAATATAACATTTATTATAGATTCGATGAAGTGCATCTTTTGCATATTTAATTTTTATATAATCCATATCATTGTCAATGGCTGGGTAACATTTGCTAAAATTCACTGTTAAATGCCACAAATCGTCAAATTTAAATATTAAAATATAAACACCAAACGGAACAGCTCTGGGTTCAGAGCGTATCTAACGAAACTCATCTTTAATCATTTTAATTGATATTTTAATTTATCTTATTGATAGCATTTCGTTTGGAAAGTGTGAATTGATTGATGATCGATTGATTCACCTCCGTTGCTGGCACGAATCGATTACATGTGTCGAAGCAAATCAACTCAAAATCTACCCAGCTCCCGGTCGAAACTACTGAAGTATTTCATCTTTGATTAATTGCGGAATTAAAGTGACAACAATATCGTAAACTTACATAATTTTATGAGTTTCATTGTTATTTTTCCATTTCTCAAATTTGATGGTTTGTTATGAATGGCAAACCAGAAAGCGATTTTTTGGATATGGCCGAAAATAGCGAGACAAATTTGGTTAATAAACGGTTGGGCAACATCGAAATCAAATCAATATGCAAGGTCGTTGCTGGGGTTAGATAAAACTATGTCTATGCGGACATATTAGAAAATATAAAATTGGTAAATATTCGCTTGATTGATCTTCTGTCGAGTTGCTCTAACGGACGCAGCTCATAGTAAAAGTCGCGGAATTTATAATGAATTAAAGCAAAAATAAAACAATAAATTATCCAGTCACGTAGAGATATAACTGGACATGGTTCAAGTATTCCTTAAAGTGCATGAAAGGACAAATTTTATTGCGGTTGTAACATTTAAAATGATCATTTTAAAATTCTACCAATGTTTAGACTCTGCGGCCCTGAGGTTTTGCTGGCACTCATATGATAATGATATCATTAAATTGGACGTTACTTAGTAACTGCTCGTTGCCATGTACAGGCGAGTACTCAGATATTATTCATTTAAATGTCCCCTGGAGCGATTTCTGCCGAGTAGGCTCGGGCTAGGGTAATAACAAAGTCAGAAGCAAATCAAATGGTCACTTTCAGACGAAAAACTGATACAAAAAGTGGGACGAAAACTACACCGGTCATTTCTAGGAAAAGTCCAAATGATAGATCCTCCTTACTAACACACTTAACTATCACCTTGAATGCGTTCTGTATTAATAACCTGTCATTAAAGCGATGCAATGATACCGAAGCATATTAGCCAGAGGCATCATCACTGGCCACTTCCTCTTGCGCCTTCCCATTTGAAAAGTTGTATCATAACTCGCGGTGACATCAGGTGCATGCCCATACGGGGTACATACCTGTAATTACATCCAAGTTAAGCTAGAGTGCAAATCATTTTGTGGATTACGTGTGCTAGCCGACCGGAGAAACTCACGTAGCCGCCAAGCTGCCAGGCTAGGGAAATACGATAGGTAAAATGCACTGCACTCATGCCCATCTACATATGGAACTGGACACTTGGAACTCGGCCTAACTGGGCACTACATAGCATGTGATGCGTCTTCCCGGTACTTGCAAGTGTTTCAGGTTTCCCATTGAATTTTTTGCCCTCGGCTGAGGTGTTGTGGCTATCGTTTTATTGTTTTGCGCTGCAGGCGATGGAACCTGCTCCAGAATGGTCTCTTTAGGGGATAGAGGCTAAGGGGGTTGACGTGCGTCTAGGTATCAAGAACAGCACGCGGGTTAGATTACTTTCTTCGTCACGCCGATTTAATTTACGCAAAGTTTTTAGTTTCCGTGTTAGAGTTGGTTGAATGTTGAGGCTTCAGGGAAGTAGTAGAACGATTTTGTTCCCTTTTATACGCTTTTTGAAAATGCTTGAGTTCTACCGAAGTCATTTGAAATCTATCTGGAGTATCTGTGTTCAAAGAGTGTGAGAATCTGGTATATTACCTTCGTTACTGATACAAAGAAATCATTCTCCCCTTTGTAGCTTCACATCTCTGTATATCAACCCTCATCAGAAATCGCCAAGAAGCTCGAATCCATCTTTAACTTTTGTCCCCTATCGACCTCTGGCTTGAACTGCTAGTTCATAGTGTCTTCTGTTATTATTTTACTTACGGATTAGCTTTTAAGTTGGGCAGATAGTGGGGTGGGTGGCCAAAGGGTAGTATAGGTCCCAGGATGAAACGTGCGTTGGTACCCACGACGGAGCATAAAACCTGGGAAATACCTGCTCAACCAACGCCAACAGCTCTACTACCAAACCTTATCTCCACCTCCACGTGGTGACCGCTGGGAACTCCTTCTTAACGAAAAGCTGCAGACGGAGAAGGATGAAAGCGGGTCTTCCGCGCCAAAAACCAGACAAATTGTACCAACTGGTTCTCCAGGTTGGGGGTTGGGTAGGGCTGACAACTCTATATGGAAAACAATTTGTTACGAAGCCACAACAGGAGCCTCGGACTGGACACATTACACAACGACGAACCTGGCAACGACAAAGGAATAACGATTTGCACATTTTCTCATGGAACCTGCGCTTCCTGTACAGAGATGAAGCTGCTGGGCAACTAGCCGATATCCTGTCCCAATATACGGCTGATGTAACAGTGTTACAGGAGATGCGTTGGACAGGGACCGGTTTCCTAGAGAAGAGTCACTACACCATATATTATAGTGACCATCCAGTAAACCATGTGCTCGGAGTAGGTTTCTTAGTCAGCCAAAAAATGAAACCTGCTGTTATCGGCTTTGAAACCATAAGCGAACGGCTTGCACTCTGCGCTTGCGAGACAAGTTTAGAAATATAAGCCCCATTAGCGTTCACGCCCTTGCAGAGGAGACTGCAGAATCGGAAAAGGATATCTTCCACGAGGCAGTAGAACGAACTCACGAAACCTGTTCCAGATATGATATCAAAATCATACTTGGGGATTTTAACAGCCAAGTAGGGAAGGGGCCCGTATTCAGGCGATACGCTGGCTCCTATAGCTTACACGAAAAAACAAATGATAACGGACTGCCGATTATTCAATTAGCAGTGTCACCCGAAATGGTTATTGGAAGTACCTAGTTTGCGCGGAAAGCGATTCACAAACATACGTGGGCCTCTCCAGACGGGACCACTTTCAACCGAATTGACCACATGTTGATCGAACGCCGCCACCTCTCAGCCTCGATGAATATCAGAACATACAGAGGGGCCAATATAGACTCGGATCACTATCTCGTTGGCATGGTGCTCCGAGGTCGAATTACAACACCACCCAGAATCCACTCTGATAATCAGGTGAGAGCTAAGACTGAAGCCATCCACAACACAGCCCTCCGCAACACTTGTAAGAGGGAAATGGATACCGCAATAACCGCAGTCAACAGAGATCCTTGAGATGAAGCATCAACAAATAATCTTCACAACCACCTGAGGAACGTTATCATTGATACGCCCACAAAAGTACTTGATCCCAGCCGAAAAAAGAGTCGGAACGGCTGTTTTGACGATGAATGTAAGCTAGCAAGTTCTACCAACAAGTCAGCAGGATGAAGCCTTACACACCTCGTTGCTCATCCTGCCGAGATAAAGAGGGAAATCTGATTTCCGACAGAATGGGCACATTCGAGCGATGGGTTGTGTACTTTGATAAACTACTGAACAACCTGAACATCGGCGAGTTGGAGGTCCCGCCAACTGTCCCGCCACCATCAAGTATAGGAGAAATAGTCCGTGAAATTCATCGGCTAAAAATCATAAGTCGCCAGGAGCCGTTGGAATTACAGCCGAATTGGTTAAACATGGAAGCTTCCAATTACACCAAGTGGTTTATCAACTTGTACTCAAGGTATGGAACAGCGAATCAATGCCTGACTGATTGGCAACGAGGCATTATCTGTCTCATACATAGAGAGGGAGATATTACACAGTGCAGCAATTATAGAGGTATCACGTTGCTAAGTACCATCTATAAGATATTCGCCACTATCTTGCTAGGCCGGATAGTCCCATACGCCCAGAACATCATTGGCCCATACTAAAGAGGCTTCACTCCAGGCAAATCAGAAACAGATCAGATTTTCTCTGTACGGCAAGCGATGGAAAAACTGCTGGAATATGGACAACAGTTGCACCATCTATTCATCGACTTTAAAGCCGCCTATGATAGCATAGCCAGGGTAAAACTGTACACGGCCATGAGAGAATTCGGTACTCAAGACCATTCGACATCAACAACGGTCTACGACAAGGGGATGCGCTATCATACGTCCTCTTTAACCTGGCCCTCGAGAAAGTGATCCGTGATGCTGAGGTAAATGCAAGAGGTACGATCCTCTTTAAGACGATATCGACATCATGGGAAGAACCACCCGCGACGTTCAAATTGCCTTCATCCAGATCGAGCAGGCGGGGCACGGCACGAGAACTTGGGCTGCACATCAATGAAGGCAAGACAAAGTACATGGTGGCAACGTCAGCACCGAAAACCAACCAACCAACAACATCAAACCGCACTGGTCAAACGGGAAGAATAAAGATAGGAGAATACAACTTTGAGACCGTTGATAATTTCTCCTATCTAGGGTCGAAAATGACAACCGATAACAGCTATGACGATAAAATCCGCGCACGGTTGTTGGCTGTCAACCGAGCCTATTTCAGCTTACAAAAACTGTTTCGCTCAAAACGTCTCACCACAGGGTCAAAGCTCTTACGGTACAAGACTATGATCTTGCCAGTCCTTATGTATTCTTCGGAGACTTGGGTTCTTAGCAAGAAGAATTGCGAACTCTTGGGCGCGTTCGAGAGAAGAATCCTCCGAAGAATTTTTGACCCCCTACATGAGGATGGACGATTACACATAACGACAAAATCTATGAGCGGTACCATGCCACGTCACCATCAGGTTGTGGATAAAATCCGGCTCAATAGGTTATGGTGGGCGGGTCACTTAATCCGTATGGATGAGGATGATCGAGCCCGGAAAGTCTATAAGGGCAATATCTATGATAGAAAAAGAAGACGAGGCAGACCCTGCCTGAGATGGAACGATGGCGTAGGTTAGGACTTCAGGAAGCTTTTAGGGAAATCGAATTGGCGGACCTCGGCTCAAAACCGGGATGTCTGGAGTTCCTTATTAAGGCAGGCCTAGACCGGATATCGGTTGTTGCGCCGTTAATGATGATGATGATGAGATAGTAGAGAAGCAGGGAATAATAGTTGTTAGTACTCAGGCCACAGTATAGTTTTCCTGGCCGCTTTTGAGGTTTAATTATTCCAATTTGAATCTTCCGGTTACGGCCACGAAAGGGAAATTTGTCATTGTCAGGTTTGACAAGAAGAAGAAGGGGTAGAAAAAGACGAGTTCGAACGAGAGTGGCATAACGTTTTTGCATATGGCGAGGTAGCGACCGAAGTCCTGATTGCGTTGCGGTATGGGGATTTTGGTATGCTGAAAATTGTTGGGCGACATTATGTGTGGCGCCTTTTATTCAAATAGCGTGGAGTGGAAATATCGAATTCCCATTGCATCTTTTTGTCGCTGCTGCTTTTTGGTCCGACAAAACCTAAACTGCTGGCCGGTCGAACAGTGTGAATCGTTCGACACGGGAAACCTTATATAGTAGTCTTGGCGCTCGTCACTACGTAAAGTCTGTCGCAAGTTAATATCTGCTAAGTATGATCCCCTGATTGTGACTGTTGTGAATGTGGAGAGTGCGAACGAACAGTTTTTGGGCTGACTCGTCGGGCTTCGCAGCATGCCAGGCAAGGTCGCCACTTTTTTTAAATTTTACATTTGACTCACTTCATCCGTCGGGTTTTTTGGTATAAGTGAAAAGCGGAAATTCTGAAGTTTCTTCATGTTTCGGGGGTTCGGCTCGAGGTAAGGATTTTCGCTTAGGCAAACCTGTCCCGGCCTGGCCAACACGAGTGGAAAGGTCTTGCACCAACGACAGAACGAGGGCCTCAAGAAACTGGCGGTTTAACAGCTGGTTGCGCAATCAGGGCGGAAGGAGTAGTTAACGTAGAGGCCAGGTTGGAGGCACCGGGCAAAGGACAAAGTAGAAACTATTTGCTTCTAAGCGAACTACAACGCTGTCAGACAAGCAGACAATTTAGGACGTAATGCTAGGAGAAGTGTTTTAAAATCTACAGGGATTCGCATTCGATTTACCAGAAAAAACGAAAGCCATGTTTCAATTTTGGTTGTGGCTTCGGGGCGACCTACGATATCATTGTGTTGCTACTTATCCGCGGAGTGCAAAACTAAGGTGCTTAAAGTAGAAGCTTCAGGTAAAAGGTTTATTATTATTATATTACTCTGGGTGGGTTTAGTTTTGTTGACTCCTGAGTCAAAGTACGTGATAAAATCTCTGTGTCCTGACATGGAGATAATATGTGAGAACCAAGAACCACATAAGCCCGGACCGAATCGATTAACAATAAGGCGTTTGTCGTCCAAAAAAGAGGAATATTTGAGGTAAATATGGCAAGTGCAGTTCCCACGCAAAAGTTTCCTTGCTCCAACACTTGTCTTCGAGTTTCCATACCTCCTTCCTGATTCATTTCTTCTTCTTCTTCTCGATTAGTTTTAAGGCATTATCAGTCGTTGTGTCTGGTTTTCCTCCAATTCCATAATGCATTTTTCAAGTCTATTAAGATACTGCGTTGGAAAGCACCTTTTGGGATTGTTTTTGAATTGATGAACGGCCTTGTTTTCTTCAGCCTTTGCTTTTAAGTAGCTGATATTTCGACTTTCTTCGTCTTTGGGTACCAGTATCCATTGGAAGAAAACATAATTAACTCCACGTAACTAATTCCATATCCGTGATTCGGGTTAAAATAAAAATAATCAAAAACTTGAAATTCCAAAAGAAACCCCTAAAACAAGGTGAGGATTATCTAACGATTGAATAGTTGCCATTTAAGAACTAGCACCAAAAACAGCATTAACTGTTGCATCACAGTTACTGCAACCCATGTTATTCCGCGAAGTGATGGATCCTTCCCTGCAGGCATATCATCTACTCTCCTTTTACAGATTGCAATCTTCATTACAAGTCTTAACAAATAGCTACAACACAACCCGACCAAAAGTCCCGGAGTGCACGACAGGCACATATGCAGAAAGATTGACGCCGACAGGCTCTGTCCTTAATGGATCACCTTCTTCTAATGGATAACCCGCGTCCAGTGGCCAAGTGATGCAATTTACTTTCGCGATAGTGCCATTTGTGGTGGACTGCATCGCCACCAAGACCCATCCATCAGCCGCGGCTAGTCTGTGCTGAACACACTCGTCTGCAGATATGAGATAGTGCAACCTATTCATAGTAAAAGTTCTTTTTCCGCTATCTCTTGAAGATATCAGCGGCTGCCGTCGTTTTTGAAATGGCTATTTTTGAATGTTTGCACGCCGGTGCTGAGCGGCAACTTTTACACGTCATGCAACATCATCAGGTGTTGCGGATCGCGGTATCATCGGGCTCGCGGAATTCAATTGCAAGTCATCACACCTTGCATTGGAACTATCGCTTCAAGTACGCGAGAGGCTAGTGTACTTTGGATTCCGTTGCAAACTCGTTTCAGATTTTGGCTCCACTTTGAAGGGATTTGAATGGTAATCCCAGTTAATCGTTTCAACTATTGCTCGTCATAACCATTTCAAAGTTTTATTGAAGTTTTAATAATATCTTCAAATGTTGACACGCAAATCTAAAGTTTTTTTATGCAGAGTACATAGTACGTAAGAATGGCGAGGCTGAGTTGTTATTTGAACTAGAACTATTGTATCTCCGCGGAGATCATTGCGGTAGACTCTCTAGTATTTGTATATAAAGAACAATTTGTATATAACGAAAAATTGGGAAGATTTTCAGGGCTGTCCCATCATATCCACCCCAAAAATTGTCCTTAGTGTAGAGGCAAAGCCCTGGTTCCCTATGCAAGAGTTTAATTAGATCCATCTTTGAATATGCAGTTTCCTGTACCGTCTAGGTAGGTAGGTAGGTATCCGTGGCCGCTCCGAAGAGCCCAATTAATGCTGTGGTGTGCCCCTTTGATGCCGCGAACTGCTAAGACCGTAACTGCTGTTATGAGAGCAGGGATGGAGAGTCCAGCTGCTTCAGATCTTCAGAGCCAGCCCGTAGCATTCACGAAGGAAATCAACTTCCCCACCCTAGAGGTAGAAATCTCTCTGAGGTCCCCAAATTCCCCAGTGTCCATAGCCTGACTCTAACTAGAGCTGGACAATCGCAAAGGAGGTGGCTGAGGATTTCCCCCTCTTCTCCGCAGCCTCGGCAATGCAAATTGTAGGGTATGTCGAGCCTGGCGGCATGGTATCCTTTGAGCCAATGTCCCGTGTAGGCCGCCGTAATCTTGTATGTATTTGCACACGTTTGGCACAAAGACACCCGTGATCGGGTTTAGTTGTCGGCGGGCCGAATCCCCTTTGACTTGGAACAGGTGGTGAGCCTTTCCCATCTGAGGTTCGCGCTGCTAAGTAGTGCGAGTAGATTTATCGACTGTACCCACCGAAGGACTGCCAATCCGTCAGGCCGATTATTCCCCGCTATGTTCCTATGACCGGGAACCCAAAGCATGCCGCCCAGATTGTTCAATACGTTTCTGCACTGCTTCACCCGCCAGGGCGATGTCGTCGCTGAGTACGAGACCTTAATGGCCGCTTGGCTGTTGGTCAGAATGGCTATGTTGAGCTCGAATCTCAAATCATGCTCCAGCCATCGACAAGCTTGCAGTATCACCAGTACTTCCACTTGGAGTACACTGGCGAAACCTGGAAGACCATATGACTCGGATACATTGTGTGTATTCGAGGAAACCGGCACTGATTCCACGTCGGTGAAGAATACTGTGTCATAGCCTTCCAACACGCTGCCGGTCTTCCACTCTGCCCTGTGGGGAATGCCCAGATTTCCCGAGATACTTTGTCTGGGATAGTACTATGGTCGTAGAGTTTTGCTGTCCAGCCAGCATCCGAACTCACGTAGCCTGACGGCACATGCTCCAACGCATTTAATGTGGAGATCTAAGGGGAGGATGCAGGAATACATTGAGAGCCTCTGCCGCGCAGGACTGCAGAACCCCGGTAGCACCTGCACACGCGGTTCTTTGAATCCTATTAAGCTTCCTTCTATCGTACTTTTATACTAAAATCCCTCCAGCATACAATATGGTCGTTCATGAGGATGGGACGCACCACAGCTGCGTACATCCAGAAAAACATCCTGGGCCGGAGACCCCATTTCTTGGCAAAAGTTCTCTTTCAGGCATAGACTGTACAGGCCTTCTTAACCCTCAGCCCTATGTTCAATCTGTAATTTAGATTTAGATCCAGCATTACATCCAGATACTTTACATTGGAGCAAAGAACCAATCTTTGTTCATTCAGCCGCGGCAAGAGGAAGACAAGAAGATTAGCCGAGGCGTACTTCCTCCTCAGCATGATTCTACCGTCAGCATGATCTGCTTGCGTAGGGGTTCGTCAGTTCCCGTCGGACCCCATCTCCTCCAATATCTTGTTGGCGTCGTCTATTGGATCCAGGTCATCGTTCGGTTTTGCAGCTTTTCACCTTTGCTGACTCCGAAACGCACTTTTTAGTCTACATTTTTCAGTGCCTCCAGACAATCTCTTTATACGGAGCAAAAAATGTTGACTATTTGTCTGGGGTTCCTCTTCCTTGATAACTACCCAGCCGTTCATGGCGGTGGGGTTTTTGAAGGCGCAGGGATTGGACAAAATTGTCATCCATACGAATCTTCGGCAACCAGATGCGAGTGCCCGGTCTCCTAGGAATCTCATCGTAGGGGACGACGTTGAGCTTTACGCCCTCCCAGGCGTCGCTGAACTTAGCGACGAATGAACCAAAAAATTCCCTGGAGAATTGGTAATCCGTGGGGCCCACATACCACCTGAGAGGAATCAAAGCCGCTAGCTGAATTGCCATCCGCCAGCGCTACATATAAATACCTCCTGCCCACGTCGCTAGATGGTTTCGCAGTTCGTGGCTGGTCGGCTGGCTGTTGCTCCTTACTTTTCTCCAGAGGTTGCTTAGCGTTCAAATTCTTGCCGATTCTGCTTCGCCTTCTGCTCGTCTGCCAGGCGCTTGGTGTTATATTCCCCAACAATGGCCAAGTATTTAGCGAAGTTGTTTTCATTCCGCTCATCAACAGTACCGGCCTTCTTATTCTTAGCAATCTTGTTGAGCATATGCATGACCTTCTGGTACTGGCTCTTGAGCAGGACTCCAGTGGACCTTCGCTTCTTAGCCGATTTTCGGTAACCAACGCTCTTGCCGGTGTTTACTTTCGAGGGATCTCCTGACGTTGACGGTTTCAGGTTAGGATACTGTTTCTGATACTCGCTACACCCAGCTTGACGGCAGTGGATTCCAGGCTGGAAACCACTAGTCCGTCTACGGGTTTACTCCGAGAAGTCCCTGCGATTGCTTTCACCACAGCGGTGCTACGGTTAGCACCGATTGTACTGCTCTCGACGGCTACTGTCTCCTGGCTGGACCCCAGCAGCTCGTCGTTCGATGATTCGCCTGACATTAGCACCTCTTTTTCCCTCGCCGATTTATTTTGCTTTTCGTTAATTGAGTCCATGTCTTGGTCCCACGAGTAGTCCGAGAAGAATGTCCACCCTGGCTAGCCCGGCCGCCAGGGTAAGGTTCTTATTTGAAACTGAAAGTACCCAAGGTATTCAGAGTTCGTATACTAAAGACCAAGCTCCCCATTAGCCACGCAACCCCCGGCGTATGCTGTTCCACCTTGGCTTAGGATCTTATTAGCACTTTCTCCAGTGCAGGGAGGACGATCCTCTGGCTGCCGCTTTAGCTCACCCACCGCCAAATCCATTTGCCGCTAACACATGGCCAGCAGGCAAGCAGATCCTCGTCAGTTAGATGTGCCTACTGCTAGCCCGGTCCTTCACACCACGAGGAGGTCGTGTGAGGACTTGTCGAACTACGCAACTTTAACCTAAAGCATAATCACACCAGGTCGCCCCTGCATAGTCTATTCACCAAAAGGATGCTCCTTTCGTGGCAAAAGTAGCGTCCTTTGCGACTGCTCAGCTATCCAAGTGATTGGGCCCCATAAGATCTACTTTCACTCATGTTATTTTCGCCGCAACAAATAAAAACCTTCCAAAGTCTAGCAGAATAGTTATCCCTTCGGAAGAAAAACCTTCGTTGACATTCGAAATAGTTCGGATGCTAAGAATGGATATTGGCTCTACAAGATAAATATCGACGCTTAGGAGTTATTTCGAACTGCCAAATCTGAAAAATTCAATTGTACACAGAAAAGCCAAATTCACAATATATAAAACTTTGATTCGGCCCCGTCGTGGTCTCTTAGGCCCAGTGAAGGTGGGCAGCGGGTGAGTGCCATCCATATAAAGATCCGAAAAATTCCAGTGACCAGGGTATCTCCGTGACGATAATGTCCTCAATTATTTCTTGCTTCTCACAAGTGAATATTTGCTCAGGAAATTCTTTCGGCGGTATGGGCAGTCGAATTGGGTTTGGATTTAGGTTTCTTGGGAGCATTTTCCTCTGCCGGGCTGCTCATCGCTCGTATAATCCGCATAACACCCTGGATTAGGGGGGGGGGGTCTTTCTAACTCCTCGGTCCAAATCGGTAGCATTTTGTTAATAATAGAGTTATCTCTTACCAGGTGGGGCTGTCATTATCTACTAACGGCCTTGGTAGACGAGAAGCCGCCGCCGAAGGGGTTGGCTAAAATGCAAGAAAATTGAAAATTTCCACGACCCCCCGGGTCGACAAAGTGGCCAAAAACACAAAACTGTCGGATTTCCGCGGGCGATACCTCGATCGAAAGGGGAGCTGGTCCCGATTGCGGAAATTCAAGAATTTTTACGCTACGATGTCGAGAACGCGAGATATCGCAGAAAATCGGCCGCCGAAGGGGCTGGCTAAAATGCAAGAAAATTTAAAACTTTCCATGACCCCCAGGTCGACAAAATGTCCAAAAGCGGCCACATCAATCCCAGAGAAAGGGTTCCCAGAAGGTTGTATACCCCATCAGTTTATCCTGAAGTCCACTGCTTGGTCCCTCAGAAACGGTTACTTCTATTCGAAATTCGGTGGGAAATTGGGAACCGTGAATCCCAAAGCACACAGTGAATAACATAGTTTTTCCTTGAGTTTCTTACATAATAAATACACAAAACCCTTCACACCTGAAGCACCAAGCTTCCGATTTTTGACTTGTCATTTGGACCTGGAAAATCTACAGCTGAACTGGGCCATACACATCGCAACTAGCAAGCGCTGGTGCATGTATCCCTTCGATATTCCTTCGGTTCACTTTTCTCGTGGACAATTATCCGAAAGAATTGTATGCCTGCATTTTGAATTTCATTATTATTCGCGTAAATGCATTCACCGCATACGATATCGTGGGCACTTTCATTCTGATGAAAGAATAGTCCCATAACATTTGCGTAATTTTTTAATTAAAACTCGAGAGTGTGAAAACTCTACAGCCCAATGCGTCAGGTATTTTTCTTACGACATTCAATAAATTTCCGCGATATAAATCAGTGAAGTGAGAGACTCTCCATTACACTTCAATTGTAGCCGCCAACAATTATCGACTCCCTCTCATCCATCAACCGAAATGAAACAAAGCGAAACCGCAGCAGCGATAAAAACACCTTCAGAGTTCGCATAGCTTGCGAAGTGAAATAAAAGCCACCCACAATATTCTAAGCAATCTCAACAATGCAATATTATGCAATTGGGCCTTAATCACGAATCTATGCACGAAATTGTTAAGAAAATCCTATTTCACTATCTCCGATACCACGGAATGTTTTTAAGACCCGCCAACTCGATGAAAAAGGGCATACCAGCGCGGAATCGAAAGCGCCAAAGAAGAAAATCCTCTTTGACGAAAATCTAAACCGTGGAAGTATCTTAAAGTTGCAATTGGCTTTCTGGACTTGCAGTTCGAACCTCGTTTTGTCGACGGTATTGAAAGCGGTCAGAATGGACGACAACAACAACGACGCGATTTGGTGGCGTGGGAACGCTGGAATATTTCACCCGCGAACATATTTCCGATGACCCAGTTTAGCTAGTGCATTAGGCCTGGCCGTTAGAGCCAGTGTTCAGCGAGGAGATAAGACAAATGGAAACGCCGCGAGGGATTGACTCCTCTGCATGGCGGGCCGCCTCGGATAGGCATGGGAGCTTAGAGATAATCCTGAGTAATAGGAAAAACAATAATTATATTGGCCTTTGTTTATTGCTCAGATATTACCTAATAGTTAGCCCACTCGATAGATGCTGACCATTTAGACCAACGCTCCTCAACCTTCGTTGAAGAACTCTGAAGTGAGGAAGTGTAGAAACATTGGAAGGTTCGAGTGCCAGATTTGCCTGTGAGGTGAGTTTATTGAAATGGATCAGTAACACTTGGTGTGCAACGCAGCTATTATCTGGCGCCTTTAAGATTTCGACATTATGCTTATTATAAACGTTAGCCTGGTCCATTGTTGTTCTGCGGAGTCACTGCAACTTCTTGAAGTTGATGTGGGTTGCCAACAATTCAGGCCACTGTCCAGAAGCCAATGCACCGCAAAACAACTCCAACCCTCAAACTTGGCAGTATTTCCTCTCCAACTACATCAAGCTAGGGAAAGATGGCCAGAGCCCTTATGGTTTCTTCTGATCATGGACCCTGAGCTTCCACTTCTCAGAAGATGATACTCATCTTGCTGCCCAACACAAGGGTCTTCAATTCAGTCTTGATCACCTGCCAGACATAAGCCGCCAGTTACGTGCCACTAAGTCCATCATTTGGTTAATAATCAACTGAGCCCAGCCAGCATGCCATTCGAGTCTGCATTTAATGGAATAATTTTGACTTGGAGGAAAATCTTCAGGCGCAGCAGCGGAGGCGAAAGAAAAAGATACAAACATCAAACAATGCATTCGACTACGGATGGTTGGCTACCGAGCAAACTACTTTGGCCAAATCGTCAATTAGAGATAATCGGTTAGGCAAACCCCACGGTGGGTGCCGCTGAGCCAAATGCAATTCCATTTGGAATTCGCCGTGATTGAGTTCAAGGTGGAATCTTCAATATTTGCATCATTTTGTTGTCGATTTATTACCTTTTTTGGATGACTTGCAGAAAGCTGTTGTTGCTTTTGGAACTTGAACCTATTCATTCGAATACTTGATTCATGCGACATACATGGGTATATCCCGTGCCAATGTCAGTTTTTGTAGATTTTTATATTCTTCTTTCGCAAGTTTCAAAAGTACTAAACGCCTGCGGCGCCGTGATTTATCGGTAGACCCAAAAATCCACTATTCGCTGGTAGTAATTTAGATAAATACGGCAATTTTGTGAATGAATTGCTGAGTACGAAATTGAAAGTTCATGAATAAATTCGTTCTTGGTGTTATTGGAGTTCAGGAGATTAGCATGGTCCACTTAATTTGAGTTGTCGTTGGGTTTACCACCTGCGCAGCACTAATTGCAGTAATATTGAAGCATAATTTGCATGCCTACTCGAAGGACGCATTTCGAAGCATTGCCTTGAGAAGAATGTCGAACAAATGTGACAAAACATGAACAGCGGGTTGTTATGCAGGACGACCTAACTGGGGACTACGTTCACACAGCTATAAATTATGGCAAAGTCGACTGTATCTACTTCACCGTTTAAATCAAAAGAAAGCTTCCAATAAAGGTAAATTTTTCAACGCCATCCTTGGAAAGGGCAGATCTCCTCTCTACGATCCCAATGAAAACTGGCCCCACCCTCCCCACCTTGGTGCATTACCAATATGTTTATTAATGTTATGAAAACATCCCCTTTTTAGGGTGCTGTAACCTCGTGATCGTGCGATAGAGAATGGGAACTCTCCTCGTGCATAACTTCCTTAGTCAGTAAATCAAAATTTACCATGGTTATATCGAAATATCCCTTCAAATTTGAGGCGACATACCTTTTTAAGGGAGAGAAACTACCTTCAACTTCTCCTTTCATGTCTTTCCTATTCCTTCCGAGAGTGTGTTAAGCCCTACTGTTATCCAAAAAACCTCATTTTTAGCCGGGAATGAGGACCGGGGTTCTCGTGGCCCCCAGGGGTCCTCCCCTTCCGGCGATAGGATTGCAAATGAAAACTTTACGTTGATATAAAGAAGCCCCAATTTAGTAGCTACAATTTTTTAATGGAGGAGCGACACCCACCATTTTCATTGGGGTTATAGAGGGAACTTTTCAAGGTTTTGTGTAAAACACAACCTTTATAAAATCGATTTACCGTCTGTTTATCTTTTTTTTGTTACCGTTGGAAGGAGGAAAGGCTCAAACCCTCCCGCTGGCTCCTGCTATGCGGTTATGTGAGACTTTTACTCACTAAAACCACTTCCTTCGCTTACCTCGCGGGACTGCCATTCCGGTATAACGTCGCGGGGCAAGGTCAGTTACGAACTGCGGCTCGTGTCGTTTGCTACTTTCGTCCGAAGTTCCTCCTTCTACAACAGACTCAGGATCGCCTTCATGAATTTTTCCACAACCATCCAAGTTTTTTCAAGGCCAACACGATATTCTCGGGTGACAACCGCGCCCCGGCTTAAATTTCCGCCTCCTACGTATGCGGCGAACCTCCGGCATTAAAAAACAACATGCTCCGCATCCTATGGAATCATCTCGCATATCGGGCAGTATGTGGAGTCGTCACGCCCGAAGTGGTAAAGGTATGCACGGTACCTTCCGTGTCTGCTTAGGAATTGAATTAGGTCGTAGCTAACTTCACCGTGCTTTCGAGTGATCCATTTTGAGACATCTGGAATAATCCTATGAGTCCAGCGTCCTTTAGTTGCATTATCCCGTCTTTTTTGGCACTCTAAAATAGATTCATTTCGTGCTAATTGTCGATGATGGGTACAGGACTCGCCGATTGCGATGGGTCATAGAGGCGTCGACTCGCGTTCGCCAAGATGTCGATGGAGACCATATCTGCTATCACACATACTGCTTCTTCTGATGTTGAACGGTAAGTGCACGACGTTGGCAATGCACTTAATCGATATGGGGCTGCGATTTTCCTTTTATTTAGCTTTAGTTCCAATGCCCAGACTGGAGCCGCATAAAGCAAGATAGAGCTGACAACTCTTGAGATAAGGAATCGACGGCTTTGCCTTGGACCACCTACGTTTCGTAACATTCTTGCCAACAATATAGCAACCTCGGAAGCCTTGCTTGCTAAATTCTCAAGATGAGGCTTGAATTCCAGCCTTTGATCAACAATGACTCCTAGATATTTGAGCATTGGTTGCGAATGTGTTATGTCTTCGTCAAGTCTGATCTTTATCGACGTTTGCTTCCTTCGCTTAGTGATCAAAACTTCTTCGGTTTTTTGCTCCGTGAGTGTCAAACTAGCGTCTTCTAGCCACGACTTTATTTCCCAAATTGCCTCGTTCGTGCGGACCTCAATCCCCTCTTGCGCCTCGATAGTCACTCTGATGTCTTCTGCGAAGCCAATGATTGTCACTTCTTTAAGCAATTGCAACTTTAAAATTCCATCCAAACCATCCATAAACCCGCAATTATTTTGCTTAATTTTGCAGTATTGAAGGCATTCTTCACGTTGAGAGTAACTATAGCGCAAGATTTATTGGCCTCCATCGAAACCGTACCGATCGCATTGACAATAGATCTTGTCTCCCGGAATCCGAACTGCCTATCTGAGAGGCCACTCTCATTTTCTGCAAACGGTAAGTGTGTTGTAGATGACGCGTTCGAAAAGTTTGCCGACGCAGTTTAATAGGCATATAGGTCTATAAAACGAAGGACCACCCAAAGGTTTATTTCGCTTCGTCATTAGGACAAGCTTCTGTTTCTTCCACTTTTCAGGGAAAATCCCTTCTTTGAGGCACGTCGTAAACGTTTCAGCGAACCGCCTTGGAATTGTTTAACGACCACTACCAGAACTTTATTTGGAAGGCCATCTAAGCCTGGGGCTTTATTTTCCATAATTTTCCTTGCGGCTTCCACGACTTCTTCAGTGGTTATTTCGGCAAATTTCATCGGAATCTATCTGGTCAGTGGGCAGGTTCGATTCATTTGAAACTATTGGAAAGAGAATACGAATGATATCTCGCAGCAAATTAGGATTGGTGATCGGTGGAGAGCGTTCACCCTTTATTAATACCATGACTGCCTTGTATGCACCTCCCCATGGCTCGGAGTCCGTTTCTTTGCGCAATCTCTTGAAATGGTGAGTTACTTCTAGAGATGGCTGCTTGCAGTTCTTTCCTCGTCTTCTTATATCGGTTGTGCAATTCTTCAGACTCAAGCCGGTTTCTGCTGCATTGGCTGTGTCTCCTGGCTTTCAGGCAAACTATGCGAAGTTCATCAATTTCGGCTTTCCACCAGAAGTTCGCTTTCGTTTCTTGAGTACAGTGCGATGTGGCATGTGGACGTCAGATGCTTTTTGTATTCTTTGGAGAATCTGCCTTTCCCATCGGCATCGCTTCCTGCAAAAGTATTTCCTCGAACATTTCCTTGTCAAGTTTCTTGGATGTCCAACCCGATACTGCAGCTCTCTTGATACGTTTTGCACCTGTCTTACGCTCCATCTGGAAGATGATAGCCGCTCTGCGTATATTCCTCGCTTACCAGCCATTGGAGATCCTTAGACAATGTGTCGCTAATAAACGTAAGGTCTACAACTGATCCCATATCCCGTCTCCGAAAAGTATTGACGCAACCAGTATTTGGCAGAACGACATTCAGACGTGAAAATACTTCGAGCAATATGCGGCCTATTGTATTTGTTTCGCGGTCACCCCAATCTTCGGTCCAAGCTTTAAAATCGGCAGCTATTATTTGGTTGTAGCGGCTTGCTTTGGAAGCTGATCTTTTCAACAGTTCTAGTTTGCCGCTTTCCCTCTTCTGTCTGATATAAAAACATCGCACTGGAGATCTTTATAGTATTCACATATGATGGCAACCTTTGTCTGTCTGTCACACGCATTTTTCTCGGAGACGGTTGTAGCTATTGCCACCAAATTCAGTGGAAAGGTGAGAACTGTGAACGCTCACACATACAGTGTTACATCATTCTACGTCGAATTTAAGGTGAGGTATAGTAATGTACGGTATCAAACGAAAGGTCTCGGTTAGTATTCTCCGGTCTTAGTTTTGGCATTTGTTGGAAAAGTGGGGAGTGCGGGAGATCGAAAGTGATCATTTTTTTAAGGTCCCCTTCTCAAAAACTACCCAACCGAAAAATCTAAGTTCATCCTAACACCACGGTTTTTTTAGCAATGTAGGCTACACCATAAAGTATGATCCTGCCAGGTTTAGTGGAAATCGCACTATTACTCAGAAAGTTATAATAGGTCAAAGTTGCCGCTTCGTTGCAAATTCAAGACTTTTAAATGTCAACATCACCCAAAAGTGGATATTCTCACATAATGTATGCAAATATTACGTGCGACATACTAATGAGACAAACGCACACTCAAATGTCTTTATAAAAGAAATCCACAAAACCTTTCATATCTGAAGCTTCCAGCTTTGGGTTTCCCGACTTGTTTTAATAATAATAGGACCCAAACAAAAAAAAAACAAAACACAGTTGCTAAAGATGTTACAACCCAAATAAACCAAAAATGTCATCCCAATGCTTTTTAAATGGGGTTCGAGTATGTCATCAGGAAGCTGAGCCGAGTGAACTTGGAATTTTCCCTGTTATTGATTGTTTTTCGATGGCATGGTCAACGCAATTCGTAATTGCGTACGTTTCAGACGCAAGTTGTTCACTCCATAACAACACTCCACCTCCAGCTGAAACCAAAAGGGGTTCTAGCGAGGAACCAGACGCACGTTTCTCTCAACTAAGCTGCCGCAAGTCAAAGTGGACTCGCCGCATGGCTCTTTTCGTGGCTCCGTTTTCTTCTTCGAAAAAGGATTTAGCCGGGCCAGAGAGGCCCCCTTGATTATGCCCGTGACATTGAGGTTAAAATGGTGTGGACCTCGTTTGAGGATTTCGAAGAAGCCCTCGTAAGGTAGCTGAAGCGGCCTCCGGCAGGTGTCCGTCATAATTAGGACATGTGTGCAGGAGTCCAGACTTTTGGGCACGTCAGCCATCGGCCAAGTAGGTCGAGTGGCAGGACCTGCAACCAAGAAGGGTTGTCTTGGGCCATTCAGTGTTCCTATGTCGCCTTTCATTCATCCCATTAGACTGCGATTGGCACGGGGTTGCCCGTTGAGTTTTTAAGCCGAAGAGTTTGCCCAAGTCTGAAAAAAGGGAGGATTTCATAGGTATCGTCTTAAGTCATTGGCTGAACCTATCGATGATTGTAAGCAGTACCTGAAACCGTACGATTATCGCAAAGGGTCAATCAAGGTAGATTGTGTGGGAACATTTGGAAGAGCGAAGGAACATGCCTTCCTCTTTCCTCAAATATTTTATAGTCTTGCACTTCTGGCATGCGATGCACTATCTGGCCCAAGAATTAATGTCCTTGTTCATGGACGGCTAGAAATACTTTACGGTGACTAACCGGTTCGTTGTTCTAATGCCTGGGAGCGCTAGACCATGAACGGCGTGAAATACTTCCTTGCGAAAATCATTCGAAATATATGACCATCTTTATTAGAGCCACACACGCAGTGGATGTTCTGTCGGAAGTATACTGCACGTGCTGCTCAAAATTGAATTTGGCATCTATCCTCACTCCTAAGTGCTGATCCTCAGAGTGTAATTTCTCTTCCGACATTTGGTGACGAGGACCGCTTTCGTCTTTTCCTCCGTAAGTGCCAGTCCAGCGCTCTCTAACCAAACCCCAACAGCACTGATTGCTTCCCATTAGTATAATTGATCACCTTCTAAATGCTTCACAATTAAAACCAGCGCGTTATCCCGCTATTTTAACCTCCTGCGGAACCGGAACATTAACATTGATAATATTTTATTATACTTGATGTTCCACAACAATGAGCTCAATATAGATCCCTATTGCACACCCGCGGAAACAACATATTGGACCCTGTCATCATCGTCTGTCTTCAGGAGAGGCGGAAGCTGAACTGAACATATTTTTCACGTCGAGCGTCATTATGCAGTATTGACTGGAACTACGCTTTCTGTGAATTGGCTCTGAACTAGAGCTGAGAGCTATCTAGTGTAGGTACCAACATTTTTTCTATAATATTTAAGAAGCATATAGGTCTATAGGAGGATGGCACGCCTGGAGGTTTGCAACTTTAGGAACATGTCCGCTCTAGATTTCGCTGCGAACTTAGGAGCTCTATTTGGTATATCGTCCAGGGGCGAAGCTTTGTTATCGTGTATTCTACTAAAGATCTGCAGCTGGCTTTGGTTACTGTAGAAATTATCGTTGCATTCAGTAATCTCTGGAGGCTGTTAGTGCCCCTTTCCTGCAAGATTTACAGAAAGAAAGTATGACAAGAATCACAATTCTATAGGCGCTCTCCTACGAATTTACGTAGGCCTTCAAACAAAGCCCCTTAAAGCATTCTTTCTTGCTTCACTGAATGGCGAAGCATTTTTTCAAATGGAGCGCTCTTTCTGTGGAGATGCCTTATTTAGTGAGTCCATCTGGCCACATTTCTATGAAGGATTGCTCATGAAATGATGCGGCGGATCTCCTGGTGTTCTTGGGGATAAGCTGGTTTTTTATCGTGTGACACTTGGGACCTCGTCAGTCAACTTTTTTAAAAACTTGAGTGTTTAACTCAAAAAGAGGGGTTCGTGGACCACAAGAGAGGAAGTAAGTTACTTCTCAATTGGTTTAACCCATCATCAAGTGGGTGCGGACTTAGGACCCCCAGCATCCTCAACAAAAAATGGTTTCTATCGCACTTTTTATCAACGTAGTTCTTTCAGGCGCCAGATAGCCTATTCAGTTGAAATCTTTCCGGTGGACAACAACTTCTGCGCCAGCTCCGCTGGTAATCGTCATATAGTCATTTTGAGTAATGCCATAGGTTTTTCTCAATTCGTTGAGATCATGTTTTTGGAAGTTTGCGGTGAGGCTGAAAACAACAAAGGATTGAGCATTCCACACATCGTCTTTTGTTTGTTTTCGACACTTTGCTCGCTGCTATCATCACCGCTTTGTGCGTCATTGTTTTCAGCCATAGTTTTTGATGAACTGCTTTCCTGGATCTTTCGGAACTTGCTGACATTTTCACCTAGATCTTTCAGTATTTCTCGTTTTTTACCTTTTTTTAATAACTCCGCGTATGGCATATTACCTTCGCTTGAGATAATCATCATCCCTGGACGAATTCTCACCTTTTCGCCATTTTTGTTCACGACCTTATCTCATCCACCATTTTAAAACCCCTTGGATTTCGCTTCGCTTGCCGACGTTTACAGTTGGGGTCTCGAATCTTCCTTGGTACATCTTTCCTCTTCCTCCGACCTATTATAGAGGACCCTAATAACGCCCAACTTGTTCTTGATAAACTCGGACAGTTCAACTATTCTTTCTACAAGCTTCATGAATGGCAGTTTTTCCAGATCAGGGCTCTATTTTCTATGCAAAGTTCGAATTACTCCTTTTGAATCCACCTTCACTTTTAGTATTTATGGGGCTTCCCTAAGCATTATCTTGCCACTTTTGCATGTGTATGATCCTAGAATTAATACGCTTCTCCTGAATGGGTCAACTTCCTGGTCTTGCAGTATCGCCTGCGCTGGCTAAAGTTAATAATATTATATTTTTATATCTTTTGGAAATTAACTGAATCCTTCCTTTATCCTAAATCCCTGCTGACCAGGGAGATGCAAAATCTTCGATTGTTGGCAGCAAAGAGTGGGGAGGATCAGTCACTACTCGCGCCTGAAATGAACTTTTTCATATTTCTAAAAAAATATGCGCAGAAAAAGGAACACTAACCTGACGACAATATGACTTCTTTTGGCATCGAAAGCTTTACCTTCATAGCACACACGTAGAAAGAAGAACTTTTCCCTCATCCGTATTCTTCTCGGAGTATCGATTGATCCCCATACAGCATCTGGGAATTTCGAAACACTATCCACATAAATATCACTATATTGCTTGAATGGAGCTGTTTAAACCAAAATGCATGTAATTGCACGCTAACATGGGCCTGTATATAGCATCACGATGCTACTATAACAAAAAAGGTCAATATGCATTTTTGTTTCTGAAAGCACGTAATTGTATAAGTATTAAAAGGGATTTAGGGAGATTTGAAGGTGAATATCCTACAGGAAATTGAAAATGGAAAGCTGAATATGGAAAAGATGCTACCTAGCCGGGAAAGAGAACTGCTATTTACATTCAGATGAATTTCTCCACTAGGCCGAATCAAGACAATAGAGAAACAATGATGATTCACATGCCGTGAGATTATCGAATACTACAGGGTAATAGCTGGGTTTTCAGGACTTGTTTGAATGCGGAACTGATCGAGAGTGGACTATCGGTGCACTTGCTCAAATCACAAACTTAGATAGGTGAGGAACATTTTAGTATTACACAATACTCATCTGCTTCTGAGGTAATGTAAAATTTCATTACTTATTTTACAATTATTTCAATCAGTACAAGATCAAGGTTACTTTTTCTATGGGTATGCGACTTTTAATTGGCTATTCCAGCCAATATAGAGCCATGAACTGGTCGACCTGCTTGGTCTTAAATTGCGAAGTCACAAGCGCAGATAGTACCTCAAGGAGTTATACGCCATAAACTTTGCTTTTCTGCTAAGAACTTGGTGCAACTCCATGACGGAAAACATTTAAATTCACATGTAAAACACCAGGACCCCGATCTATTTAAATGTTGTCTGCTTCTTCGAGCAAGTCTACAACTCACAGCAAACATCCGCGTGTCAAAGTAAATTAAAGTAAACTTTTAATTGCCATATTAAAACAGACAATAAAAAGCATCACGTAATAGCAGTAGCCATAAAAACGACACCAATTTAATACCAACTTCTTTTTCTATCTTTTTCAGGTGAGTGCTCTTTGGCCGTAAATATTTATTGGAACAATTTTAAGATACATCGACTGGAAACCAGGTAAAGTTTCAATCAACTGATAGACAATTTCACGATAGTAAACATGGTGGTACGGGCGTAGTGGAGTCGTTTAAATTTGTACATTTGTTGGAGGTGCCTCGGAGATTTGAATATTGCTCACTATGTCTGGTGAGCGAGATGAAGGTGAATGAAGTTTGTTTTGGGTTTTTTCTCCATTTTCTATTTACTCATTGATGAGGCGGAAACATCAATGTAATGCTTCCGCGAAAATGTAGTAGCAATTAGAAATGTAAAGTAGGAGTGCGTTTAGAAAGACTTTTCGGGCCTGACTTCAGAGCCATGGGAGCGTTGACTGATACCATGTACATAAAAATTATATCCACTTGGTTTGGTGATATGTGAAAGTGGCCACCGGGATGAATTGTAACTCCGAAGAGTATGCATGGAAAATTATCACTTTCAAACGCATGTCAGCAGAGAAAATGGTTCAGTGGGTAATGGCTGGCCCCTCAGAAACTTCCGAAAAAAAGCGCACGTACTCGCGTGAAAAAGAAAGTTCTCTCTGAGCCTCAGACTGAATTCACAGAAAGTATAATAGCATCACCTTGAAAACCTAATCAAGAAAGATGACATTCTTTTTCCACGGTAGACTCAGCTCATTATTCGCTATCTCTAATCACAGCGCCATTTTCACATCTTCTCGCCCATCAACCTTGAAGCAAATCTTGGACTTATAGTGCGGCATGCAGCCCGGTACCATTGCCTGTAATTGCATGGTTGCTCCTAGCGTCGCTTTGTACGAGTACAATGGTGGAATGCAGTTGCAAAGTATGAAAGCAACACCGGCCCCGGTTATCTTCCAAATCAACTTTATGACTTTATTTCTCTTTTATTTATTTCGATTCATCGCTTGGAAGCATTCACCGGAAGCACTATTGCAAAAATCTCCGAAAAATATCCATTTCCATTTGCAGCCATTCAATTTCCCATACTCGGGAGTGGATGAGTCGTGAAGATTGTCGGCAAACAAGTGGAATTTGCAAAAAAACCTAATAATTCTTGAGCTTTCTGGGTTTATCAATTGCCTTGAGGCGTCAAAATTAGACGCGGAGTCACTGGCGAAATTGCGATACGATGAGGTCGCTCGAAAAAAGTGAAGATGGTTCAATTATGTTTTTGGAATGTGATTCCGCCAAAAGGTTGCGGCAATTGGATGAAATAAACTGAATTTCAACTGTGGAAGTTTTTTCCTTTCCGGAATGTCTGGGTATTTCTTTCACTCGGAAGAGATTGGTTTGAGGGAGTTACATAAGATCCAGTAAATGTTGGAAATTTCCAGGCCGTCAAGTGCGGGGTAGGCTAGGAATATTGGGAACTATATTATGTCTCAGATTACAATTGGAGTTACGGAAGCCCAGACATGTTCTGTGGTAGGTATCGTTAGGAAGAACGGGGTTATCCATTAAAATCTTTCCAAAAATCTCCATCCATCAGTACCTCAGTTACACATGACTTACGCTAATGGGTTCCGTCGTTGGGATGTAGGTTGATAACTGATAACCTAAGTTTAGAAACATTAGTACCTGCCCCCGTTGACAAAGAATATTGAAGCAAGCATCACAAAAGTTATCCCAAGAAAGAACATACCATTTGCCAAAATATCGAACAGAAATCCAGAGACAGGTGTTCCAATATTCAGCAGGACGAAGCCTGTTAGCATTTCACTTGCTATGGGGCTAAGACTGCTTGCAACTACATAAGTCCGCCGGTGTATTCCCTCGAGAATGCTTTTCTTGCTTCGTGAACTGACTTTCTTGAGAAGTTGAGAGCCCTCATGAACAAGGTGTAGATATCAATAGCCCCGCGAGGTTGGCCGGTGTATATGGGGTCTAATTGGTAAGTAGAGATCTAGGGGTTGCCTTCTCCTTTAGTTCAACTCATTGAAATTTTCAAAATTTAAGTCAAGTATTGCCATGGAATCTTCGGTATCATCTATACTTATACAAGAAGTCAGGCAATGAAGCTTGTTTCACCGACAATGACCATTTGATCTACAATTATCTGTCGGTCACGACTTTAGGATGCATAAGCCACTAATTGTTTTGAAAGTTAGCTCCACATTACCTTAACCCTGAACGATTCAATTTTTCAGCTATTGTTTATCTTCGGCGTGGAATCGTACTAACTGCTATAATCTGATTCTAAGACAGTATTAAATTGGTCAAAGCACAATTCTTAGTGCCGCCTAGATTACCCTAAAGCTTGAAGACCTTAAAATAGGGGGGTCTAGTCTGCGTATGGTGGAATCAAGGGCTGTCCAATCTCAGGAAGCTGACTAAGGTGGTTTTGAACTGCTGTTGCCGGCATGAATACCGGGAGACGTGCATGGGTTGCATCAAGAGGTATAAGTCGGCCATCAAAACTGCCAGAGGGTGATCCTGACTGGAGTATTGTCAGAACATTAAAAGCATCAGCAAATCTACGAGACTTAGTAGGATTCTGGAAAACGAACATAGGAGCTCACCCTTTCTTAAAAAAGGGGGAAGTCCTGGACGGAATCTTCTGATGAGACCCTGAATGTGTTAGTCCAGATGCACTCCTATGCAATCGACTAAAATTGTTAGTCGGAACCCCGCTTGGAAGTTATGCAGCCTCGGTTCTTTGAGATTATCGAATCGGTACTCGCCCAGGATAAAGTTGGGTTATAAACGCATAGAAATCGCCGTGTCTAAACAGGATAATGCCAGTAATGCCCCAGAAACAGTAAGGAATGGTTATTCCCTGGCTTGTAGAAATTTATCGGAAATGTATTTCGTTCAGACGTGTATCGCGCTTATGGAGACGCATACACTAAAAGCTAGAAGACGCGGTCATGATTCTGCGAAAGACTTTTGCCAATCAGCCTCAGTTCTTTCGAGTTGATTCTGGCTCGCGTCCTTCAAATGTACTTAAGGACGATCATCACCTCAAACAGAAATCTAAAAAGACCTTCATTCACGCGGTAATTAGTACCGTTGAGCGGTCGCTTTACCACAAGCAAAATACCTCAGTTGTCTTCCTTCCTATGTAGAAGGGACTTTCAACAGAAACTAAAGCGATCCAAAAAGCTCTAACCAGAATCGATAGTAGGTTTCAAGTTGTTTACTTGAGTTGATGCTATTTACCACCAAGTCGACGGTACTCGATGGCAGTTTATTTCGAATGCAGCTGTCTAGTCTCCCAAGGTCGAAAAAGAAGGAATTTTAAAAAGGTTGTCTTCAACGAATGTTGCAAGTCGAAATTTCAATAAGTATTTCAGAAGAAAGAATTGGTAGATGCTATAAACATGGAGGTGATACTGATCCCAAAGAAATTTGCCATGAGGAGGAGAAACCGGATCGATTGGTGCTACGTCCTGGTTGCCCAGATGGCATAGTTATTGCTTTTCTTTGCACTGGGTTTCTTCTTTGGGTATACCTGCATGCAATATGGATACTGCTGAAGTGTTTGGCTATCTTGTCGGGCTTTGTGCTGCTTCGATGGGTCTTGGGAGATCTAAACACTGCCGAATATGTTTGAACCATCCGTCCTCATCATCAGCGAATTGTTTTAAGTGATTCTGACTGCAGGCCTTCTTACGGGACTATTAGGCATGAGGGATTATTCGACAGTAACTCTAGAGCTAAGTTTCAGAATTCCAAAGACTTCTGGGGCCTGCTGCGGTAATTTTCGACGTCGAAATTGAAGGAGATGGTACAGCCATGATTACTTCTTATCGCCTACCACTTTGCACTTCCTGACAGCAACTGTACAAGGCAAGAAGACCTGAAAGTGAGGTTGGATGCACCTCGGTCTGTTTTCTCATAGACCTCAGTCATCATGAAATGGTCAAACTAGGGGTTGGTTAGGACCTATCATCAGTGCAGGGTTGCCCGAATCGCAGAAACAATGGTGAAAGTTGAGCGTTCAGACCAGGCAGTACCTAAGTACTCGTCTACCGAAGTGTTCCGTCGGAGCTGATACAACCGAAGTTGTTTCATTTCAGTCGTGCGAGGCCAAAGCCCCTGGTCTAACTGACTTAACTCCGCCGCTATGTTTTTTGTCACATGTTCATGCCCCGGTAGCTGCATGTTTGTCTTTGCCCTAATATCGCTACTTTGTATGAACGACGGAGATTTTCCAAATTCCAAGCTTCTAACCTAATACCATCAGTTCGGAGAGAGAATATTTTGTGGAGAAGCGATGGTCGCTAGGTTAAAACGCACCCTCCGGTCCCCCTCTCAGAAAATCTTTGGTTGGTACTTTATTCACTCTGCAAACGCCTTGAATTCGCGTTAAGCGGGGAACATTGGTGTCCGTAAACTTGATAGTCCTCGCTAAGAGCTGTTTCCTTCACGTGTTGCCAATAACTACGCAAAATCAAAACTCGCGCGATTCCAGCTTGACGGTCTGGATTAGCAAACCATCGACGGCGCAGCTCCGAATGCATTACTCAATTTGCAGCCCTTGGATTTGTTTATTCAGGGTATTGCAATGAAAACTGTTCATTGACTAATGCAATTAGATTTTTGGAGAAACAATGAACGTGGGGGGCACAAAGCATTGGAAGAGTCATTGGGAGAATTGAATCTAGTTTTCGCAATACAGGGTGCGGCAGCATAACTTCCTTTTTTCAAAACTCAATAAAAACTATTGTATGCATCGGAAAATATTTATTTATTTTTTATAATGTAGGTACATGTCTAAAGTTTTTATTTACATTGTTTTGAAGATCAAATCTGTTAGGTGACGTCCCCCATTCTCCATACATTGCGTAAACCGATTTCTGGCGTTTGTCATGACTCTTGTTAGCATAGCAGGTGTTATGTTGGCAATTTTTTCTTGGATGTTGGTCTTCAAATCTTGTAGGGTTCTTGGACGGTTCACATAAACACGGGATTTCAAAAAACCCCATAGAAAAAAATGACAAGGGGACAGATCGCGAGAGCGTGCCGGCCATTCCAAATCGCCTCTAATTGAGATAAGGCGCTCTGGAAAGTGTTCCCTCAAAACAGCCATCGATGCTCTTGAAGTGGGAAAAAAAAATTCTGCAGCATGTTTACATACCGGTCCGAATTCACTGTCACTGTAACCTCATTTTCCTCAAAAAACCAGGGACCAATAATTCCAGCTGAGGAAATTGCACACCACACTGTGACTTTGGGTGAATGCAAAGGCTTTTGATGCAATGTAGTGACCCATGTAACAATTGATTTGCGGTCTGGGACGAGAGCCAACGGGACTAAATTAAAGCGATTCCGAAATGCACGCTGTGTTGCAATAACCGAACATCCGCTTGAAAACTAAACCTCAACGGCAAAGGCACGCTCCTCACAATTCCAACGCAGTATCCCTCTTGAACGAGACCACTAGCGCTCCGCTATGACATCAACTAACTGAGTGGCGCGCATTTTAAAAAAGGAAGTTATGCTGCCGCACCCTGTATAACGGTCTTTCAGGCTGAAGTGTATGCAATCCTAAAGGCTGCAGCCTGGATGATTGACGATGCGTTAGCAAAAGAGGTTTCAACTTTCCCCATGTCCGGACCGAAAGCAGCAATAGGGGTGTCGGTAGCATTGGCTGATGCTGCTATCAAAAACTGGGAACAAGTTTCCCATAATGACAGGTGGCGAAGTCTTAATGCTGCTAGACAGACCAAACTATTCCTGTCAGAACCAAACAAACATACTGCAAAGCTTATCCTGTCGAAAAGCAGAATTACTTGTAGAAGTATTGTGGGCATTCTGACTGGTCATAATTCACTAGCTGGGCATATGTTCAGAATAGGAATTATCCAAGATGATACGTGCCCATCCTGTAATGAGGAAGCGGTATCCACGGAACATTTTCTATGTGAGTGCCCCGCTTACGGGCGCATCAGACATCAGAATTTTGGTGCAGATGTGCTCCAACTGCAGCGGATAGCATCACATCCACAAACGGAAATCCTGCGATACATAAACGAATCCGGGATATTCCGTTAGGCGGGGGAATCGGGTACAATGGACCACTAAGGTCTGAGTGCTCAGAGGCTTTGTCTCTCCCCCACCTCAAACACACATAAATCCCTTTTCCCCATTGAAATGTCTGTTCTGGCCCAGTGAGTCCCTCGCTTTCCATTCTCTCGTGAGGTTTGATTGTGTCATCTCCATTAGTCATTTCTTTCAACGCGGGAAACTAGTGGGGTCTAAATAAGGTTTTCTATCAATTTAATACCCAATTCTTTTGAAACACCAAGTGAAACTCAATGGGGTCGTTTTCCGTTGCTATTGTAAGCTAAGTATTTGCTGAAACCTCGTTTCTTTATGTAGCAACTGCGAAAATTTAGTTTCCACAACTTCTTTTTCTGGGAATTATATCATGCAATTTTTCTAGAACAAAGTATTTGAAGTTTCAAACCTTTCTGTCGCCTGTCAGCTCATATGAGCACAAAGCGGTCCCATATTTAGTTGAACTGAGTGCAATTTCCGCTTTTCGCCTTCTGCAGATTTATTTGTCCACACTCGGCATTGCAATGACTCGTACGTGTGGGAACTTTACCGTGACTGGACGCAAATATGTGCTAAAGTTGAAAGGGTTCCGAAGTGTGGCTGCAAAGTGCCCACTCAACGTCTTTTTTGTGTTGGCAGAAACAACGCCAATATGGCGCAATGCAAACCTGCAATAAGAGATCCAGTGGCACTTACCGTCCATATTGGCTAACGTTTTCCCTGGAGACAGTTTGATCTGCAGAAATTCAAACAAAATGTTAACAGTACAAATAAAACGCTTTCAAATTCATTCATACATGCGTCGGCTGAACAATTTATCTTGAGGGTTATTTAACAGCCTGAAACGACCACTATCGCTCATATTTGAACTAGAAACCTCTAAAACAGGCCCTGGATTACTGTCGGTTTCGCACAGCCATGGAGAATGCTTAACAAAATCATTTCGCGCAAACGATTGTCGACAATTCGCTGGTAAAGACAAAAAATCCATCTGCAATCGCGGGTTTCATAATTAGTAAAGTTAAATCTTTAAGACACCGCGTCTGGTGAAGCTGGGCCCGCTGGCGTCTGGATCTAGCCGGGCCCAACTCGGCCTCTGTGTGCGAAATTACAGGCTCCTCGGATAATGCATATTTGATAAACTTGATTTCGTTCGAATCGGCGAATAAATGTAACGAAAGTGAATGTGAACGGCATGGATCCATGGGAGACGCAGACAACGCCTTTTCTATTGAAATTATGCAGAAAAGGAGAAAGAAGAAAGAATGCCCACGGAATTCAGTTGCGAGATAAAAGATACTTAATTGATAACTTGTACTTGGGCTGGATTCAGACTTTCATCTGAAATAATGGCAATCGACGGATCATAGTACATAATCGCAATTAGCCGCGTCGATCGCGCGTTAGATGGATTTCAATTAAGACTTTGCAAAAGTTCATATTACCATGCAGCGGGCTCACGGGTGAAAACTGAGGGTTTATTATACTAATCTTCAAAGTAATTTATTAGCCGTTTCGACACCTTCGTTTTAGGTGCTGTGTTTAATTTCAATTGGAAATAAGTGGTTGTTTGCGTTAAGTAGGCGCAGTTAGTTGAAGCGGGGTTAAGTGCCTTCATTAATAAGAAGCTTAGGTAGTTCGCCTTCCATAACTTACATAAGCCAATGAGTGGCTACTGCATGCCCTGCTCGTTCTTTCCTATGAATGGTTTGCGTAGCTTTGACGCATCCCGTCTGTTCCCAGCGTTTAGAGGAATAGCGTGAGATAAAATTGCGTGTCTCATAACCAATGCGCCTTACCTATCCCAACAAGGGTCTCATGGCTGCAGTTTAAAAATGGAGAAAAAATGCAAATTCTCGAGACACTCATGTGATCCGAAACCTCTACCTTGTCACGTAACACATCTATCTCGAACGTATCTTCGGAACCATCTTAAATAACGTATCCGACATAATGATTGTGAGAACTTATGAATTTTTAATTGCATACAACCAACGACAATAACACATTTCACTTTCATCTCAAGAAGCAGCAGAAACCTCTTCTCCCGCACACAAAACATCTTATTTTCCACATTTCGATGGTTCGAGGGCTAACTGACAGCCTGACAATCGAAAATGGCTTCATCGCCACACATAATGTACTGAAATCAAAATGAGATTTCACTCTCGTCGTCAGTTGATCGTTTTCTAAGCGTATTCAATGAGTCCTCTCACATTTCAAGTTGGAATTCCGCATCTTCACAATCCATCCCGACGAGCTCTAGCTCTAGAAAATTAACTAAGTTTAAAGGTCCAACGACGAGACGGGATATAGAGAAATTATACTGAAATTGTTGAATTTGTATCTATACGGATAGAAAGATATCCGCCATTGTTAAAGATGGCGGTAGACGCAGCGTCGCTTTGTCTGCATGTCAAAACTTTTGGACGTGGTGAAGATAACACTTGCCGTCAGGAAAATAACTCTTGAAGATACTATTCAAACCTGCTCGGAGGACAATGACTCTGCGAATAGCCCTAAGGTTTTAGATGTGAATTTGCTAAAATTAGACACGATTTTTTTGTTCAGTTGTTAATTACAGTTTGCAATTATGATCATTTAGCTTTGGGCTGTTATTATTGCTCAATCGGAATTTAAGCTCATCTTGTAAGAGATTAGTTATGGGCATCTATCTCTTTGGAAGGTAAATATTGAGAAAACATTCTGATGCGATACAAGTCATCATAATTTCGACGCCAAATTTTACCATCATTTAAGTAACTTCTATAAAAAGATTTCTGGTGTTGAAATCGGTGTTAACTTTTTGAAAAAACTGTTCAAAAAACGCCAGCAACATCTAGTATGTATTCAGGATAGCGTACTTCTGCATCGCCCCAAAAACATCTTGGAATGTCGTATATGATTTAAGCACAATACCTGTGGCAGCTTCATAGGAATTACAGCCACTTTTTTAAAACAGCAATTTCTGTTATGTTCTTGGCTGGTGATCCATATTTGACTTCCTTTTTTGATAATCCAGTAAGCAGAGTAAAACCGCGAGACCAACCGAGATTGACAAAGTCCCGATCACAATTCTGAAGATATGCTCTGGCAGCATTGTTTGTTGAGCGCCTACCAGCCAGGTCACTCAATTAAACACTCCTTCCTTATTCTTAAAACCAATATTTCACTCAGAGTTATTTGCAAAATACTAACCACAGCCTGTTTCTATAAACCCGAGAAGGTCCTTGTTTTCGATCCGCATCTCTGTAAGCTAATCCTTAGATTCCTCGATCAATCCAAAGTTGAAGCTCCGCATATAACACATGGATCCCACGGTAGAGCATAACACCTAGGTAACGTCTGCTGAACCAACACCAACCACCAACCAACCAACCAACTACCAAACCCTATTTTCACCTCCACGTGGTGACCGCTGCGAACTCTTTCTTAATGAAAAGCTGCAGAGAAGGATGAAGGCGAGTCTCCCGCGCCTAAAAACGGGACAAATTGTACCAACTGGTCCTCCAGGTTAGGGGTTGGTTAAGGCTGACAACCTTCCACGAAAAAAAATTGCCACAAAAGGAGCCTCGGACTGGATTGTCTATACAACGACGAACCCGGCAACGACAACGGAATGACGATTTACGTATTTTCTCATGGAACATGCGCTCCCGCTGCAGAGCTGGAGCTGCCAAGCGGCTAGCCGATACCCTGTCCCAATATAGAGTTAATGTGTCAGCGTTGCAGGAGATGCATTGGACAGGGACCGGTTTCCTGGAGAAGAGTTACTACACCATATATTATACTGGTCATCTAGTAACCTATGTTCTTAGAGTGGTTTCTTAGTTAGCCAAAAAATGAAAAAATGAAACCTGCTGTTAACGGCTTTGAAAATATAAGCGAAAGGCACTCTGCGTTTGCGAGGCAAATTTTGAAATATAAGTCTCATTAACGTTCACGTCCCTACAGAGGAGACTGCATAGTCGGAGAAGGATACCTTCTACGAGGCAGTAGAACGAACCCTGAAAGCCTGTCCCAGGTATGATATCATAATCATACTTGAGGATTTTAACAGCCAAGTAGGGACGGAGCCCTTATTCATTCGATACGTTGTCTCCCATAGCTTACATAAGGATACCAATGTTAATGGACTGCGGATTATACAGCGGTCCACAAACAAACGTGGGCCTCTCCAGATGAGACCACTTTCAACCAAATTGACCACGTGTTAATCGAACGCCGCCACCTCTCAGCCTTGATGAATGCCAGAACATATAAGGGAGTCAATATAGACTTATATATAGTGGTCCGGGCTCCAATAACAACACCACCCAGAATTCCCTCTGACAATCAGGTGAGAGTTAACACTGAAGCCATCCACAATACAGCCTTCCGCAACACCTATAAATAGATACCGCAATAACGGCAGCCAACAGAGATTCTGGAGATGAAGCATCAACAAATGATCTTCTCAATCACCTGAAGAGCGTTATCATTGATAGGGTCAGAAACATACTTGGTCCCAGTCGCAACAAAAGTTGGAACGTCTGGTTCGACGATGAATGTAAGCTAGCAATAGAACGGAAAAATGTTGCATGCCGAATAATGTTACATTCTCAAAAGACGCGGGCACGCACGGAATCTTATCATGAACTCCGGCGAGCGGAGAAGCGACTTCAGACAGGAAAAGGAAGTCTGGGAGAACCAACAGGTATGTGAACTCGAAACTAGGATGAAACCTTACACACCTTGATGCTCATCCTGCCGAGATAAAGAGGGAAATCTGATTTCCGACAGAATAGGCATATTGGAGCGATGGGTTGAGTATTTTGATGAACTGGTCAACAGCCAGAATTTTGGCGAGTTGGAGGTCCTGCCAACTGAAGACGACGGACAAATATTCCGTCCGCCTAAACACTCGATTTTCCCCTCCTGTATTTATTCTTCTTGGTTGTATAATAAAAGGATAATGATTCAAGTGCTTATAGAATCGTGAATCTGTTTCATCCACTAAGCATCTATCTTTTCACATAATGTTATTACTCAATATTCCGATCATTCTAAATGTCTAATCAGAGGAACTTCAGAATCATCCTGCCTCTGTCATCCCTAATGGTCGATTGTTTGTAAATTCTCAAACGAGGGAAACTTAGGACCTCGAAACCGGTACCACGGTATGAACACGTTAAATACTTGGATTTGGTGGTGGTAGATGGTCCGAAATTAGTATGTGAATCACATTCCACGACAAAGTCACCTCCGGATCGTTGCCCCAATTAAATAAAATGTTAAGTGGCTTCGAACCCAGAGCTCGGTAATTATATATAAATGACTTCCTACTTCTGCCTAAGACAGATTACTTACTGACACATACGAGCTTTATAATTTCCCGGAAAACTCAAAATGGAATTAACTCTACGGAAACCGATCACGAAATCTTGATCCTATGTAACAACTCTTGAAAAAAATGATGTTCAATCAGCAAAAGATGGTTCTTCTGTGACCCCCGAATGACCCCAAATGTATTGCTGGGGTCGTTCCTCAAGTTGGGGTTAATATCGTGAAAACGCGTTGAACTCTTCAACTCCACTCGATCAACATGCATTTATTCGCCTTTGCCAAGATTCAAATCTCATCGTGCGATTAAAGAAGTTGCACGTCGGGCGATTTATAGAGTTTTCACGGTAGCTCACGAATGGCTTAGGTACATTGTTGTCGCCGTTTGCCGGCATGATTAAAAGGATGATATGAATGTTTAAGGGGTTGCGAGATTATTAGGAGATTATTAAAGGTTTCCGCATTTTGTTGGTAAATTATTCAAGAAAAATTTGGTAAATGGGAGGCATTTGATTGCAAGGAAGATAAAAACATGCGGGCGGCTTGTTTAGGAAGATTACGCTTTTCGCCTAATAAATCTTTCATTATCTTCTTTTCATCTTGAGTTGAAACAAAGAAGTGCTTTAGCTAAACTGTGTATTCCATAAGAAGTCACAACAAATAGTGGGGGAATGCGTTGGAGTAATCCTAAAAGCTGCTACCCTGTCTGGTGTTTTCCAATGACAGTGGCTGTTATTTTGCTTGGGGTACTCCCAAGTAGCACCTTCAATTTGCTGCTGGTATTGAAGTGCCTACATTTTCAGTTTCTAGAGTTTTCTCGGGGGTGCGGAATAGACAATCTAATTAAAGAAAGATAACATGGGGACTCGCATAATTTGCGCTCTGAGCTGCATAATTTTCATCCCGGTCCTGGATTTTCTCTCTATGGCCCTGATCATCGTCTATAAAATCCTCTATGTGTTGTTGACAAAGAGATAGTACTGCCATCTGTATCTTACAATATTCGATATGATTTTATACGCTCAGCGACCTTTTTTGACTCATCGATAGCTTCACTCCGTCCGAACTGCAAAACATCCTCCGATAGCACCCTATCATAAAGACATTATCTTTCTTTCGCGAGAATATTAGCTTGGACGATTCTGTCTTGGGGATTTAGGTATAATCCCTGTAGCTGACAATATTATGGGGACTACAACCACTTTCTTGAGACGCCAAATTTCTTTCATTTCCCGAGTCAGTGGCTCATAGTTCACTTTCTTCTCTACGTATTTCTGTTTAACGATCAATAATATACGCGGAACGACCCATCTTGTCAACTAACTGCACGTGATTATTAGTGATTAATTAGAGCTTGCCGGCAACGTCTCTAACACCGAACCACAGGTTCTGTATAGGTCGTTCTCCACCCGCTCTCTTATTTTAAGTTTTTTTTACAGTTTGATGTCATCTAAGAGCATCAAGTGTGTCAGCTCGCACTTAGCACGTAGCCAATATTTGATTGCGAAACAATACCCTCTAGCATCGTTCAGTAGCCATAAAAGGGGGTTCATAGCCATGCAAAACCAAGTAGAACTCGATGAATCTCCCTCGTGTTGGTACCCTCAGATGGATGCACTGATAAGGTGGGACTGTCGCCAAAAACCTTATTAGTTTCGGATCAAGGCGATACATACGTAGGACATTAGTACTATTTTCATTTAGTTCAGCGAAAGATTTGCCACCATTATTTAATCAAAACTTCGCCTTCGAGGAGGTGTCAAACAAATGTTAGTCCAATATCATCTGCAAAACCAATGGTGGGCACGTCCGGTTTTTGCTTTTTCGCTAGGTTTTTTTTATTTTATTCGCATATGTCGATATTTCGGGAACCACTTGTTCTCTTCATCAGTGCTACATGTCGTGTATAAATTAAAATAATTTAATCGCTAGAAATATCGAAAGATTACACTTAGATAAGAAAGCATGGCTCTCAAATGGATCGTTGTGGTGCACCGCATGTTGCTCTGTATACTTTCTGTCCCTCATATGAATTACACGTACAAGCCTCCCGATTAGAATTTTGATAATAGCACGTCTCAGGTAATTCAGTTTGTTTAATTTGATTAGAGCCTGGATTATTTAATTTCGCGGAATTAAAGGCATTTTAGGCAGATCATTTCTTTTTTCGGGAATCTGCTGTAGGATCCACGAAAAATGCGTACTGATTCCTGCATACTTCATTGTGTGAGAAATCCTCCTTCTTTCAGACATGCGGCAAATGTATATTTCGCGCTATCTTTCCTGATACTTTAAGAACCTTTTTCGATGACTCATTAGGTCTGGCACCATTTTCTCGCTATTCTTCGCAACTTCTAGGATCTTCTCCTCCCACTCCTACTGGAACTTGACGGGGTTCACATGGGAAAATCAGTAGCACTCACATATCTGTTTTTGTAGCCGGCTAGAGCAAGTAATTGGTGGATACCATTAGCTTCTGTGAGTATCCACATTACTATCTTGTATGCCCCAAGGGTCCAAGGTAGGGTCTTTAGGCAGCCATTTAAGGTGTTCTTTATTGACAATATCCACCTATAATTTTTTCCGCGCCTCTTTGTATTACTCATTTGGACCAGATTCTGTTTCCCTTACTACGTCTTCTGGCTTTGAGGGAGTTTTTCCAACATTCTCATATCTCGAAACCAATTGACATAACCTGGACGGCTATATCATTTGCATCTATTTTCGTCATTGTCTTTGTCATACCTGTTGACTGTCCATCTCACGACTCTCCTCTGTTGATTGTCCATAATGAACATGAAGTTGGATGATCAAATGATCACGAAGACAGAGCTATACTTTTAGATCAGGTGTTTGAACCTTATTTTGCTAGTCAGATCAGGAAACTGATGTTGATTTTTGACTTCCTCATTTCGCTTGGTTTGGTCTATTTTTTAGTCCAGCAAGTAATGCATTGTGGAGCGTACTCTTTCAGCCGCTGTGAGGACATGCGTTACGGGGCACCATATCCTACGTTTCTGAGCAAGCATGCATTGCACATGCAGGACAGGCAGCTAAATAGAATCCAAGATTGAGACAACCTGCAGCCAGAATTTCCCTATCATGTTCAGATAAAGCCAACCCGAACGTATTTACGTTAATACTGTGTTCCGACCCAATTGGTCGAGATCGTCAACTCGTTGATTATTAAATTTACAGGTCATCTAGACATAAATCCTCATACCATTTTGCAAGGTAATTTGGACCTTGTAGGCAAAAAGTGCTGACGTGTCTTTCGCGAAAAACCCCGTAAACTGTATTGGAATCATTACTGTGCCGTGTAAATTCTTCAGTGGGGATTGTTTAAAGCTGCTCTGCATGGGTTATTCCGGGACCAACTATCGAACTTTGACTTATGGGATCTAATTCGCCTATGTGTCCATAGTTGCATCCTTTTAAGAGTTACACAAAACTATCTGGCAGATTATGGAATAACTGGAGAGTGATTCCGATCGATCAAGTACTCATTCCCCACTTCCTAATCTAGGCAGTGCACGATTTTGGCTTAAGATTCTGCCTTTGACGGTTGGCTTAAAGATTGTGGAATGGAGTCAGTCCGCTTTTCGGTCTTCGCTTTCAAATGTGGTTACAACAGGTAGAACCTTATCTCTGTCATATCTCCGTAGATACAAACATTACGTTAGTCTGTTAGAATCGCAAATCTTTGTTTCAGGTACTTAAAAACTGATCTGCCTAACCTGCGTGGAAGCCGACCTGTGGTCTCATTAATTTTGTAATGAATTGTAGAATGTAGTGAAATAGCACCACTTTCCCGAATTAACTAGCAAAGTGGGTTACACACGAATGTCGACGGGCGCTTCGGTGGAGCTGTTCTTAGTTGTGGTTAAACCTGAATGGCCAATACGCAATCATCTGACGGTTTTTTCGAAAATTTTTTTTGTTGCTCTCTTCAACTATTACACTGGAGTTGGGTGTTGTTTCTGAACATTTGTGCAATAATCCAATTCACTGAAAGTGATCTAAGTTTGCTAGATTTCACGATGAATGGATCAGTGAATTTATCACTGATGTAGTAACTGAAAGGACTCCTCTAAATAATTTGACAAGGAGGATGTTAAGGTTAGCAGTTTAACTCTGCTTGAAGATGCCGTCTGAATCAGCAAGTTACGCGGACCAATCATTTCATCGACAAATAGCGAACTCTACTGGGATATAATACTATCGAAAATCATGCAAAGTTCTCCTTTCACCTCCTAGGTTTTTCTTCCTTGTAAAGTTTATCATTAGTACCGTTAATTGAACCACCAAATGGCATACGACTATCTCAATTTTTCAAACAAAGCGAATCTCAGTTGGTTGATCTATAAGGGCCATTTAGACGATAACGTACGCTGCCTCACTCGACGTTGTTCTAAACAGTTTCCATGCTCTCAGCGCAATTGTCCTGAAACCATTGCCCTCTGCGTTTAACCGCGCTGGTCAGTGCTTCTGGCCAAATAGGAGCCTTATACACCTGGATGGATTATAATACTCCGATCACAAGCAGGCTGCGCTGGCGGTTTCTGCGCTTCTCTTTAACATCACTTAATGAATCCCTTTTTGCCATGCTTCACTGCTACTACTGTCATAGTGTCCGTAGTGACAGTGATCCATCCGCTCGCTATAATGGTAGCGGCCACTTGGGCCCTCAGTAAATTCTCGAGGGCGACGAAAAGATCTTGGACCAACATCGGACTGTAGTGTCATTGAAGGAAGAATGACAAGTTGACTTATTCAAGAGATAAAAGCAATTTTAATGGCATTCCAGGGATCTGCATATTCTTTTCGGATTGTTCAGAGCAGTTGCCGTCCATAGAGTAAAATAATTTTCTCATTGATGATCAACATTTGGGTCATGCAAGCGACTCTGATAAATTTGGGAAATCGAAGTTCACCGACCTTGCGAGCAGACGTGGAATAAAGCATATGAGCGACCTTCTAGATTAAAAGGTCGGTGCTCCTGCATTGTGAACATGAGCTATTAGTATTCATGATGTTATTGTCATTGTTAGCCCTCCCACACTTTAGTTTCCTGCATGCAACCCTCATTGACGATGCCCTGTAATTTGGAAATTCGAGCAGTCTACGTTAACAAAATTAATTTTGCACTCCTTTCACACTTCAACTTTTCCAAATGAATACTCTTTTTGGTCTTCTTTTCTTAATACTGTTTTCGTCAGTAATGATGTCGTTCCCTACTAAGATGCCTCTTATTTTATTGTTCGTTAAGCTGCCACCAAAACTTTGTCTTCATCAGGTTCCTTTTCTTTCATATCATACTTTTATTCAATACTTGATGATAGCTTTCATAATTACCCTGTTTATTGGTTAATATTGTGTGCACCCGTGATTCCCTTGTTTAACGAATCCCGACATTCGTCATCAAACCACTCCTTTCTTTTGTACACTCCTCTCTTGACTTCGCTCGTTACTTGTTCTCTGGGATGCGTCGTCTAAAATAGGCCAGGATGCCAAGTTATTTTGAGATTCTCTACGAGCCGATTTACCTGAGACACTTTTAACATCCAACATCCCATCTCGTTTGAGATGGTGTCAGGCCATCGGAAGCGAATCTAGTGCTGTTAATGCGTCGGACATCTAATTCGGTGCCACTTTCGGAAGAAATCACGCTTCCCAGATGTACAAATTGATCAACGCATTGAATGATCTGCCCTTTTAATGCAGATAGGGAGAGTGCGATAATCCGTCAGACTAAGAACCTTGGTTTTGTTGGTGTTCATTTTCAGTCCAACTCTTCTTGTCTCTCTTTCTAAATCCAGAGCCATTTGGCCAAGGTCCTTGACTCGTTGGAAGAGCACACAGATGTCATCAGCGTAGTCGAATCATCAGTTTAAATTTCAGTAAGCCAGTTTTCACAAAGGAATTGACGCATTTTAGCGGCTGTTGCACTGCACGCAACATAACCTTCCTTCCATAGCCTTCCTGGACAGAGCATTTAACAAAGTGAGCCATAAAGGAGGCTCTAACTAGAATAGGATTCGGGAGGTGTCGTATACAATGGATATGATCTAATGATAAGAACGGGGATAAGCCAAACTGATCTGAGCAAAAGCTACTAGACCAGGGCTCTGAGTAAAGAGTAAGGTTGTTGCTCTAGTGCTCTGGTTGATAGTGATAAATATCATAAAATTCTACAGATACTGGACGTGGTGATGGTGGCGCATAAATTCAACCGAAATGAAGTTGATGCTACTTGCCACTAAGAAAAGAATACTCGTTTTCTACATTCCGCAACTAAATTACAAAAGAATCATTTTCCTCCAATGCAAAACCTCTGGGTGTGATTATGGATCTAGGTTAAATTGGAAACTAAACATAGAGCTAATGCTTCTTGTTTGGAATGTAGGGAGCCCTGAATCCGCCATCTACAGGCGAACCGGGCCAATTGAGAGAGAAACTGCTTCTCACTTTTCTGGTCCATGGGCCCTTCACTGAAAGTTAATTTTTTTTAAAAAAGACGACTACCGTTTCGTCCTTTGCTCCCTCCATTCCAAACAAGAAATATTTTAGCTTCGGCGGCTTTTGGCCAGAAATACTAGCCGGTTTTTCCGCTGGATATAATTCGCAGCTATGATGTGTTTTCAAAGTAAAGAAGGGGTAAGGTTTTCCGCGCACTTTTTTGCGATTTTTTTCTTAGAAAAATGTTATGAGTAAATTTCCTGAAATCTTTTGTAGATTATTTAGTATTCTTTTAAGAATATTCTGTAAAACGTTGATGAAAAAATAAGCCGGTGACAGCTTTTCCCAGAGCGCCTTTGTTAAAAGACGATTCATCATCATTTATTATGATCTCAGCTGAAAATTAATTGAAAGAAAAAGCCATTTGAATTTAGTCAAGGTATAACTATATATAAATCTTCCTCCAACAGTTTCCGATTTTTTTCTCACTTTTAAAAATTTTTGGCGGCCATTTAATGTGAAAAGTTTAATTTTTAACGAAAAATTCCGCCATTTTGTAAGTAAAAAACCCCCAAAATAGAAAAAAAATAAACTCATCGTTAGGGGTAGGTATTTTATATGCAAAGTGTGTGCACCAAATTCGAAACGAATCGGTCAAGTAGTTTTAAAATGGAAGTGAACACGAATTTTGAAAAAGTGGTTTTGAGAAAAACTCGTTTAAAATTTTAAAAGGAGCGGAGACCACTAACTTCGCAATTACTTTTAGGATTTTGCTCGGATCGAGCTGAAATTTCGGAAATATATTCTTGAAATGTTTACAAAAAAATCCAAAACAGATTTTTTGAAAGTGCAAAACCTTATCCCTCCCTTAATAAAAAGGGAGTGAACCTCATCTTCTAATCAGTTCGGTCACGCTGCTCCCAGGGAAAAGCGGTGTCTGATGAGTTGCCTTTGCTCTGGACGAAACCGCAGTCGCTTTTTTTTTAAATAGAGCTTATCGTTAAAAAGGTCTGTATAGCCTTTTAAGTCTTCACGAAAGTCTTTGTGAAAAACTGGGATTTCTGACCGAAGATAGTCCTTTGGATGTACATAATCTTAGTCAGTCCCATTCGAAAAGATATCGATATGTTGCGAGGGCATGACAGAATATTCTTTACCGACGAATCAAATATTGTCTGCAAAGTCGGAGCGAGAAAATTTTCGGATATGAACAACGTAACCGAACCGTACGGTGTTTTCCAGGATACGCCAGTGGAATCCAACTGAAAGCATGTGCTGTACTGAAAGCTAATCGATGGCTGGGGTATGAGCCCCAAGCGTAATATACTCATTCTGGCTGAGAGCCAAACGCTCATCAAGTCCTCGTACTCAGTGGTGATACTCTTCAAGCTAGTGAAGACGTGCTGAATGGTCTAAGCGACTGAAAGGGACCCTCTGGGCTCCTTATCTGCGCTAAATTGAGGAAGATCTAGCCCTCTGCAACCAAATTCAATGACCGAAGTTTTTGGGCCAGACCCTCAATGGCGAGGCCTTCCGTTCAGAGCATCTTTCGGGGAAGTGAAATTGGGATGGCACCGAAATAAATATGCAAACAGGAAAGGAGTGACAATGCAAAGAGATCCCATCTTCGGTGGTTTCTGGTAGTCATATGGGGTAAATCTCAAATCGACTATTAGTAAGGAAAGTAAGTATCAGAGTCATCAAAATAATGTTGAAGTAGACGGAAAAATACATTTAAGATAATCGCTCGTTTACAGTTACTAGATGTGATTGGCGGCTTCGAATAGTATGCCTCCAGTCCAGGATATCAATGCTCAAAGTTTATAGTTTTTTGTTCAAGTAATTTCGCTGAAATTATCGAATTTGATTTCTTCATCATCATCACGATATAAAGTAATAAATAAACATAATATCCATCCATAAAACTACATACTTGGGTATAACTTACACGGAAAACGGAAGTGTAGGAAACCACAATGGTCCAATTACAAATATGAACATATTATTTGCCTCCTCAGTCGTCTGGACCTCAAAGTCGCCATCGATATCAAGACTTGAGGTTGCATTCAAAGCATTGAAACCGCGTCATTGCCAATCTGTCAATACAATTTGCTGCTGGAGAAATCAATCTTCCACTCGTGATTGTGCTATGCATTCACTCCCGTTAACAATACAAACCGCACGCTAATTAGTGAAATCCGAAACCCACAGGTTTGTTCCTTTTCAGATAGCCATGGGAAAACCTACATAGGAAGAATTCTTGGAGTCTTGGTATTTTCTTTAAATAAAATCTAGTATGTTTACAGAAGCAGGTCAATGGAGCGATAGATCGTTAATTAAGTAACTGCAATTATCAAATTATTCCTTGTTCTCTTCTGGGCTCAAAATCGGACCCACATACTTCTTATTTGGGAACCCAGAATTCTCCGCAGTTTTAGTAGGTGAAGAATGCCTTAAAATCGTACTTCTCCCAGAATTTTCGCAATTTTGCCAATTGATTTTTAGTCAGGTCAAAGATTGCATTTAGTGAACAACAACATCTGCAACGGTAACCTCAATAAAAGATTGATTTGACCTAATTTCGCAAATTCATATAAAACTCGCACTGATCAGTTTTTCGCAAGCATTAACTCGAGTAGTACGGGTGCTAAATATTGTATCTAAATGCTGCGGGTATCTTAAAGGCTAGACTAGCCTCTAGGCTTGAATGCAACAACGTTAAATCGTACGCTATCATCAAAACATCTCCAAAGGTGAGTAGCCCCTCGATGAGTAAAATCAAGTCTGAATGTCTATAAAAAACCCGAGAAAAACAGCGAAAAAGTTACAACGCCGGCTTATTACACTCCCATTGGATTTGGAATACGTGCAGCCGTTACAAGTTTTAGTACCTGGGCGAGTACCTCAGCGAGCATCTTTGTATCTGAAGTCAGGCAAGATGCTTAATGTTGATCCAGATGTAAATTTTAATGTTGGAGAAAAAATGTGGACTTGTTTGTAAGATGCACGTTTTATGTAGTTTGGAAAACGGGATGGTTCGAGAAAAGAGACTAGGCCCTATGTTACGACCTGCTCCAGGTGTCTGTTCTTTTAGAGTAGAGCAGATACAGGGTGAGGTGGATTAAAAAGCCGACTGGGTTCATTTTGGATGTAACTTTGCAAAAAAAGGCATTTTTCAAGTTTGCATATTTGATAAGCTAGATTTAATGTAAATGGACGATGACTTGTACCAAAGATTCAAAATAAGGCAATAAAGAAAAAAGAAAATAAGTGAAAGCTGAGATTATGCACCATTTACTCAGTCCACAATCGAAATCTTTCATGAAATCATATCTGAGGATGTCTGTAAGATGACACAAGAAGGACCTTCGACAAAGGATCTTTAGTTTAAGCTATCGCACTAAGTGTACCAAAGGAAACAGCAATACTATAAATAACAGATAAATGACGTAGCAATTAGAGGAAGTATGGGCCTGCACCTTTAGGCTCTGCTCACCTATTCAATATGAAAACCTCCATTCATCATCATCAGCCGGGCAACAACTGATATCCCCAGAGAACCCGGTTTTGCGCCGAGGTCCATCAATTCGATATCCCCAAAAGCTGTCTGGCGTCCTGACCTATGCCATCGCTCTATCTCAGACAGGGTGTGCCTCGTCTTCTTTTTCTACCATAAATATTACCCTTATAGACTTTCCGGCCTGGACTATCTTCATCCATACAGATTAGGTGACCCGTCCACCGCAACCTATTGATCCGGATTTTATCCACAACCAAACGATCGTGATATCGCTCATAGATTTCGTCGTTATGTAGGCTACGGAATCGACCATCCTCATGTAGAGGGCCAAAAATTCTTCGGAGAATTCTTCTCTCGCTGAATCCCTCTCATCTATACACACAAGGTACGATCAACACTTTAAACGCTTTTCAAAGTGAGCCTCCTTCGTCCTTTCCTCATGTGTTTCGGATAAATGTCAGAATATGGTAAATGGGCCACTCAGTGCTCGTTCTGAAGGTACATCTCTCATATATATTAAGTGCTGGTGACTCCACGTTCGAAAGGAAGCTCAACATATTGAAACTTCTCAACTAGCTACTCTTTTGCAAACTATATTTTTATTATTCCTTCAAGATCATGACCGGAATTATTCAAATCTGTTCTAATCCAGCGGAATACGAAGAATTGTTACTTACCCCATACAGTCATGAAAGGAAAAATTTTCCAGCCTCAATATAACGATGATAGCACTCATTACAAACAGTTTTGGAATGTGTATATGCAAAAAAAAATCTAACGACCATCGGGAATGGCCGGAGACGACCAAGAGTTAATCCCCTAAACTTAAAAAAATATGGCGTAATTAACCGTGAAGGTCCGCCCGCAAATTTTGAAACTCCATCGAAGTGCTCCGTCGACACATGCTTGCCTCTCTCTTTCCTTTTAAAATTCCTTCAAAATGGGAATTCAGCCTAAAATGCGTTCATTGCCTTCGACTCCCATTCATCGATCCGTTCTTGGTCCGACTTCACACCACTCAGAGGATTGAAACATCGATCCTTCAAGTTAAGTGGAGTCAGTCCACAGTGTGCTTTACAGATAGCCGCATGCAATGGACTCGCCTGCTCTTTGCTGTAAAAAGAAGCGCACAGCGAGTCGACTTGGCGATGGTGTTGTGCCGTCACGTCAACCACGCCTCTATCTCCGATCTCACGAGGCAGGTTCATCCGCCACGGCAGACTTTGGATGATGCACTCGGAATTTGGACAAAGTTGTCCGTATCCGCCGCTGGACATTTTCCAGGTCGGTCTTCGTCCACGGCAATATTCCTAATGCATAAGCCAGTGAAGGGATAGCGAATACATTCAACGCGCTCATTTTATTCCTCCCCGAGAGATGCGATTTCAGCACCAGCTTTACATGTTGCAGCAATTCGGACAGCAGAGTATCCTTCAGATGACCAACTCGAGCATGGGTTTCTTGCAGAATTCCTAGGTATTTGTAGAAGTCTGTCTCGGTCATGGCTTCGATGTGGAGGTCACCAATGCTATGTCCGACATGCGACTCATGATGACTTTTGTGAATGGCTTGGATTCGATACTTGTCTAATCTAAACTCCACCCGAATATCACGGCTGAACATGTCTATTATTCACAACAGACTTCTAAGATGGTCGTCAGTACCAACATACAGCTTGATGTCATCTAAGTACATCATGTGTGTCAGTTCGCACTTAGCACGTAGGTCATACTTTATTTCAAAACCATGCCCTCTAGCTTCATTCAGTAGCTACGAAAGGGGGTTCAGTGCCATACAAAACCAAAGGGGATTCAACGAATCCCCCTGGAAGATGCCCCTCCGTATACGGATGGGCTCTGAGGTATTAGTACCCTCAGATATACGCACCGATAAGATGATCACCGAAAACTGTAATGTCTGGACGCTCTGTTGAGATTCGTTGAGAGATCTGAAAAAGCTCCGCTGGTGCCTCGCGTATGTTGCATTCTGGACACGTCTGGAGCGATTTTCGCCATACCGTGGTAACCGACTGCATATGACAGAAAGTTTCTGCTTTAGTGAGTCCAGAATTTCAACTGCGGGTGTCTTACTGGGGATGGCATAGTTCCGATAAACCCTCTGCACTTTATTTCTCAAACGTCTATTGGCATTGCCGGTGCTGATCTGAATCAATCTAGCAGTGTCCTGCCTTAGTGTTCCAGACGAATTTTCCATGGTGGATCTCTTCGGTCGCTCAAAGCAATAACACGAACACGAATCTTCTCACCGTACAATCTGGCAGCCGCAACTTCACCACAATATACGAGTGATTGTAGTTGCAGCAGCGACATATCAGCACACAGTCGAGATGCAATCTCATTGATTTGAGATAGAATTCTCGGAGTTGCTGGAGATGTATAGAGCCTGGGAATATCTGGTCTATGCAAAGTATCCATTTCCGAGAATTCTATACACGCTCTTTGGAATTCGTCCCGAACCTCAGCGGAAACCTCATCTGGACGGTGGAGAAGAGTGCTTCGGCGAGTACTGAAACTGTTGCCTGCAGTGCGGAGTGGTGTTGTTGATGCCGCCGCTTCTGCCCGCATCAACTCTCGGTCACCAGTTTCCCCGATGACTTCAAGTCGAATACGCTGGCCGGGATTGTGTCGCTGCGAGTAATAAAGCGGTACTGGTCTGCCACTCGCTGCACAGTCACGCTCGACGAATCTCTGGTGCAACAAGGGGAGATAAGATGTTGTACCCACCGCCGCCGTTATTTCGTAGTAGGAGCAAATGATAAAGAGGTTCATTTCTTCAGTCCATTGCATTCGCTGGCTACGCGAACCTGCTGAAGTGGTCGCCACAGATTGTGGCGAAACAGCTGCAGCAGGCGGAGCTATGCTCCTGGTCATCGTGGCGCCTAGACGTCGAACCGCCTCACGACTAGCGATTTCGATGCCGTGCTGTTCATTACGAGAGCCTGACCCAGTCACTAAGTCAGACGACTCCCGCCGGTTATCCGTACCGGACCTCAAATTTCCTCTAATCATTTTTGGTGGTGCATTTTATCCCTAGCTGCCAGGTGTTGGGGTAGCTTCCTTCGTGAGTAATCCGCAAGACTCCAAAGTTCCTACACTTTCCTCACCTACCTCCTGAGACGCTACGGAGGCGTACAGCCATTCAGACTGAAGCTATCCATCCCTCCTCCTTTCGTAACCGGGCTTGGGACCGGTTTATTATAATAGTATGTTACAGTATTTTTTAAAAACTGACTGAAAACCCGTTGAAGTGCATCCTAGAACCATGGAATGGAGAGCATGATACTACCAAGTTTGGTGGAAATCGCACTATTAACAAGAACTCTATTAGTATTTTTCTTTTATTTTTGTGCGACAAGTTCAAACTCAATTTTTAAAAATATGTGGTAGCAATCGCAGTTTAATCACCTCTGCATATCTTTCCTAAGGTTTTCATCGTGAATTTCGCTAAAATTTCTCTGGTATTTCCCTCCGAAGTCACTTCATCAAAATCTGAATGAAAATGCATATCGAAAGTAATCATTGATTAATTAAACAGTTTGAAGATGAAGCAGCCATAGTTTTCGCCTACGCAGGTTTACCTTCACCTCAAAAGCGTAATCTTCCACTTCGAGCATTGGATTCGATTGAATTGTAAATTTTATGAATGATCAGTCACGCTTGAACCTAATGTGAAATCGACAAATTCGTAATTCAAGATTTCCTGAGTTAAAAATTGCAAGTTTCCAAAATGTGAAAATCTAAAAAAAAAAAGATTTTTTTGATAATTTATCTTAAAATGATGGGCATTTACCGCATCATTCTTAGGTAACAATGAGTAATTAAAGTGATTTACCGGTTCACCCTGTATACCTGCATTCTCGCTTTCAAAAACAACAAGAAACATTCCCAGAAGCAACTTGATCCACCGGAAAGACGAGCAAGTGCGCATACCGAACATAAGCACAACTTCCACATCTTTTTCTGTTCCGATGTTGATTGTTTACTTTAATTTGTTTATTGTGTTTAAATGCCCGGTCTTGCCCAATAAACTCGTATTGCGCACTTTTGCCTTACAAACTTGCACGAAACGCTTACACTTTCGTTGATATACAAATGCACTTGTTTCCCGGCAGATACAATTCGCGCTTCCAGCAACAATAAGCCAATTAATTAATTTAACTCTTTTCGCGTTTAGTGCGATTTCGGAAGTCTCAGTGCTGGAAACCAGCCATGGGAAAATACTATCTGTAATTGCTGAAATATGTGCATGCTATCCGCGGAAAATGGTTACTTTGAGCCCCGGCTAATGTGCCATTAAATTAATTGACAATAATTTCGTTTTAGCGATTTCATGCTCAATTGCTAGACAAAAGTAATGGTAATTAATCAGTGGTAATGGCGGCGCAGCCTCGAGAGGTCGTTGGCAAAAAACTGATTTTTTTGCTTTCCTTAAATGGCAGGTGAGGATTAGGATGGATTTGTGTGGTTTTTTGAGTATATTTTATAATCACTCAATATTTGAGGTGGCGTTGCATTTATTCAGCATAATATCTATGGAGAAGAAGCTGTTCAATGTTATTTTCTCGCTGACTCGGTAGTGAACGACTTGGTCACCAGGACATCTAATGCTACAAAAGATTTAGATTTGCAGCAGGAGGTGTTCAGATGAAGAACAATCTTACCGAACACACGAGAAACAAGACAGGTCGATGGACGACAAAAGCGCTAGCAACACCGGTTTAAAAGGGACGACATCAGGAGTTATTCATAGACCACAAAATGTACCTATTCAGGAAAGACTCGCCAACTCCGAGATCTCCGCTAATGCCCACCACCGTAAAAGGCACCCACTGGTTCGAAATGATCCGTATGCAGGATGATCCGGAGCTGAAACAAGCCTGGTCTCTTTCAATCAAGCTTTCGAGATGTTCTTTAATGTTTTCCAGGATTATTTTAGCCATTATCAGCAGGGAGCACGCATATGCTATTAACTTAGTATGCTGGTGCCAAGTCCAGGTAAAGGACGAGGGTCTGAGGCAACGTACTTTGTACTATCCCCAGTAAAACAAAAATAAAATGCTGAGATCAGGGAAAGAGATAAATAGAGTATAGTTGGAGTTATTCCACTATGCTAAATCCTACCTGATCTCTCTTGGTGATAGGTCCCGCGACCAGCCGACCAAGAAAATGCATACAATGTCGTTAGAAACAACATGATCGGAATGAGTCGGAAGGGCGTCCACCTCAGTCGACTCGGCAGGACGGGCCCCGGTCCTGTCGAGAAATGGGCAAGGGTTCTTGACGTATGGACGGTGTCAGGACGCAAGAAAGTTAGTCCGAACAAAACAAATACGTGCCTGCCCGCTAAATGTTCGCACCCTAACTGAAAAGACTGAGAAACTCACAAGAGTCCTTCGGAAAAGGCGCATTGATATCTGCGCTCTGCAACACGGTAAAAATGTGTATAAACTTCTATATTTTGATAGCCCACACACTCAATATGGTGTTGTCATTGCCATCTCAGAGGATTTCTGTGATGCCATTAAAGAAGTCGAACGATTTGATGATTGGCTGATGAAGCTCACCATTATATCAGCTGATCGCACTACTCACTTCTTCACCATGTACGCACCGCAGACAGGTCGACCTGATACCGAGAAAGATGCCTTCTGACAACTTCTCGATGAAAAGACTTATCACGTGCCTGCTGACGACTATATCAGCATTGTCGGCGACCTTAATGACCATGTGGGTGAAAAGACAGATAGTAACAGGTGCCTTGGAGGAAAGGAGTTCGGAGCGCGCAATGAGGGTGGCGAGCGTGTAATCGATTTTGTGGACACCCATGACCTTTTACTTCTGAATACATGGTTCATCAAACCATTGTCTCATCTTCCTACATTTTATAGTGGGAACCGTAAAACGCAAATCGACTTTATTATCATAAGACGCCAACATTTTACCAACGTCACTGATTGCAAAGCCGTTCCCTATGAAAGCATCGGACCTCAACATCGGCCGTTGATTGTCGTCCTGCGAATTAAGCCACCGATAAAACAGCATGAGGAACACACTGGCCCGCCGCGCATTAAATGGTGGCGATTTCGTGGAAAGAATGAGGAAACGATCTCACTTACGCGATTACCAACCATTACGAATGTGGAAGAATCGTGGAACCAAATGAAAGACTTGATCCACAAACCGGCCTCTGCAACCCTTGGGGTCACCAAGCCGGGTAAGCGGTACATCAACCGAGATACTTGGCTTTGGAATGACGATGTTGAAATGAAGGTCCGTGAAAGAAACGCCTCTACCACAAATTTCTCGACGATAAAACACTGGACGAATTGTCAAATTTATAAGAACTCCAACGGAAAGCAAAGAAAGCGGTCGCTGTCACCCGAGCGGACCATTACAAAAATCTTTACGATAAACTGGACACTCGGGATAGCGAGAGAGATCTGTATCGACTTGTCAAATCCGAAAAGAACGCACACAGGATATCAAACACTTCAGTTGCGTTTATGACAAAAACGGTATTTTGCTTACCGACCGTCGAGCCGCAACGGATAGATAGCGAGAATACTTCGAGCAGATTTCAACTGAAGAATTTGATCATCCTCCACTTCCACAATCATTGTCGACATTTGGACCAGTTCCAGCTTTAATTTGCTCGAAAAATTCAAGCTCATCTTCTAGTCGAGCGTTAATCGAAAGTATTTAACCGTTCGTTTTGACTACTATAATCAACTGGCCGATATTGGGGGCCTATCTTTCGTATCAATATGCCAAGTTTGCTTCTCGTATATTCAGCAATGCTTCCGGCAACAAATGTCACAATATGCTATGAGATAGGCGGCAAGTGGCTTTAGGTTTACGCCCCACTAAATCTGACACTGCCTGAATTCAAGGAAATGCTTGATAATCTTGTTCTCAGCGCGATGGTGTAAAGTCCAAAGGTGATTGCTAGGGGCTTCGATGGTTAGGCCCTCATGGGTTACAGAGAAGCATGTGCGGTTTATTAGAAGCTTTTGTTCAGTAAGATATAGTTGGCGCCAACGAAGGTGATGAAAACACTTTTCGGAAACAGAAGTTTGGCTCGATTGTAAACCTGACCATTGTCCGCACTGCTGACGCATTGTATGTCACATATTTGGGTCCCCCATATAAAGGCAGAAAATCAGCATCCTCGAAACTGAGAAAGTGAGGCTGGTAGGGAAAAGCTTTGGAGGAACAGACCTTCATAGAAGTATAGATAGACCAACTTACTGAAGCTGGTGCCTCTATAGAAATGGCTCTTCATATGACACAATACTTTGCCAAAGCTTGTGAAGCCTAGCACGTCCGTATTCCCTACTGTAAGACCTAACTACTTTTGGCATAATGAACTGACTGGCCTTCGATCAGCCTGTAACTCAGTCAAAAGAACGGCTCTGAGGGCGGTAGGTAAAACATAGGCGAAAAGAGTGCCCTTATAAGGTATCTCGCAAAGCCCTCTAGCTAGTTATCCAGTGAAGCAAGAGGCAATGCTGTAAGAAGCTCTTCTCGGAGGCTAATGTAAACCCGTGGCGAGGGGCCCTGTCAACCACGGTGAAGGATCTGAGAAGGCTCTTGGGCATGTTAAACTTACATTGTCGTTTCTTGCCGAAGGCCGCTCATAACCAAGCGATCCTCAACAGTTACTTACCTGGGCTCAAAACCAAAGACTCCGGCGAGGTTGTGTGGTCTACTGAGGCCATCCAGGCGTTTGAAATGGTCAAAAAACAGCTTGTTGATGCTTCACTATTGGAATTTCCCTGGCCAAATATACCCCTAGCTGTGTTCATCGATGCCTCAGACACAGTGGTAGGCGCTGCTCTTCGCCAACGGGTAAATGAAACCTGGCAACCGTTGAGCTATTTTTCTAAACAACTCAACGTAACTACAGCGCATATGATCGTGAGCTACATGCCGCATACCTCTTCATTAAATGCTTCCACTTCTCCGTTGAAGGCAGAGTGTTCACAGACCACAAGCCCTTACTTTCGCGCTTATAGAAAAGCTCGGCAAAGCGTTTCCTCGCCAACTTCGGTAACTGAGCTTCATCAGCCAGTTTACTTTCGCCATCTAATGCATGTCTGGAAAAGACAACGTCGTTGCCGACGCTTTGTCTCGAATCTCGGAGGTCGCAGCCGCCGCTCCGATCTATCATACGGCAATCGCCGAGGCGCAGAAAGACGACGCAGAACTTCAAAACTTGGAGGTAAACTCCAAATACAAGTTCAAAAAGTTTCTTGTCTTCTCCTTCCTTCCTTACTCTGCGAGACCTCAGAAAAGAGACCGAGGCCCATTTTCGCCAGGAAGTATTTCACGGAGTACACAAGTGTTAGTCACTGGAAAATACTTCTAGCCGTCTATGAACAAGGACATAAACGCTTGGGCGAGACAGTGCATTGCAAAAGCAAGAAGCACGCAAGAAAGGAAATAGAAGTATTTCCTAGGTCGACCAGGTTTACACGGTGGCCTTAAGCAATGCCTCTGGCTGACATTATGACAAAATCATTTACCGAAGCCCTCTGTCGAGAATACATTCTGCGTTTTGGTGTACCAGCTGTAATCATCACGGACCAGGGAATGCAGTTTGAGTCTACTCTTTTTTCGGAGTTAGGCAAGCAAATGTCATAGGACTACTGCATACCTCCGCAGTCCAATGGGAGGCTGGAACGTTGGCACCGAATATTAAAGGCCAGCTTAATGGCTCGTGATGATCCGTCGTGGGCACAGTCCTTGCCTTTCGTCCTCCTCGGCCTCCTTACAGCCCACCAAGATGTACTGTACTGTCGCCGCCGCGGCGGCTGACTTGACACGAGACCAGCGCGCAAACTTCCTTCTTCAGTTACTGTATGTGTGAAAATGGGAAAGCTGCGGAAGGAGAGGTATTTCTTTTCAATTGGTATTTTTGAGGACTCGCAACGATCAGCGCAGAAGTTATTAGTCAACACCCCGTTGAGGAACGTTGGCCTCAGACGAAAATGCTTCCCAACTGGCATGCTATCAATTCCATTATTGGATCTATTCAGAGCAAGCTGCGAAAGGCTGGTGAAACCAGAAAAAGGTAGTATAGAAGGAAAGAGACCAAGCTAGGGTGATTTAACTCCGCTCCGTGATGTAATACCGCATTATAGTTTTACACGGATGCATTCGGACCAATGTCTTTTGAAGATTTCCTCCTCCCAAAAGAAAAAAAGTCAGAAAACCAGAAGCTGGAAAACTTCAGGAATGAGATGTTTTAGATAAAACCTTAAAAAGAAGAAAACAGTAAGCCTGGATTGAAAGGATGCAACAAACAACAGGCATTACTTACTATAAATCCAGTAATAATCCACAAAAGACGTTGGGGAAAAAGTAGAATAGCCAAAATAACCTGCTCAGGATACGGGGCATGAACTATCATGGGAACACACTTAGGTGATAAAAAAGGTTAACAACATCATGCCCGATGTGGCTTCTAGATGCTTCCAGTGTAGAAGTGAAGCAGCATTTGATCTCTGGGAGACGGGTGTGCTAGTCCAAAACACAGCACCAACGGCCAAACAAGTAAGAGTAATTTGATCCAACCCGTCAAGTGGATGGACTTATAATTTTCTTAACAATAAAGCAACAATTTTATCGTAAAATTTTACGGTATACACTTTTTGTCAATGCAGTTCTTACAGCTAGGAAGAGTTCCTTCTAATCAATTCACACCGTTCATTATCACAACCTCATGGACTGGTCTCTTAACTACAAATAAAGACTTGACCATTGCCAGAGTAGGATTCATCAGAGGACCATTGGCGCTTCAATTCACCTTTAGGCGCACAGACCCTATAAACCTGGGTGCAATCCGAGACTCGATGGTCTGAAAACGTCGTTTTACCTCTGAGTGATATCTTGTCTAGCGTCAGAAGTGCTGACAGTAGGGACTTGCTTGGGCTACTCCATTGAGAACTGAGTCCCAATTGGTCTATACTTAGGTTCTCCGTCGATGGACCAGGATTGTCCAATCACCCTTTTTGTTTTCATGTTTCCAGTGGGGTAACGTTTTCATAATTAACTACCACAATTTTTGTTTTACCGCGAAAGTCTGTCAATATCGGCCGAGCCCCTTTTTTCCAAAACAAGGTTCGTTAAAATTGGTAGTCGCCATCATCATCATCAACGGCGCAACAACCGGTATCCGGTCTAGGCCTGCCTTAATAAGGAACTCCAGACATCCCGGTTTTGTGCCGAGGTCCACCAATTCGATATCCCTGAAAGCTGTCTGGCGTCCTGACCTACGCCATCGTTCCATCTTAGGCAGGGTCTGCCTCGTCTTCTTTTTCTACGATAGATATTGCCCTTATAGACTTTCCGGGTGGAATCATCTTCATCCATACGGATTAAGTGACCCGCCCACCGTAACCTATTGAGCCGGATTTTATCCACAACCGGACGGTCATGGTATCGCTCATAGATTTCGTCATTGTGTAGGCTACGGAATCGTCCATCCTCATGTAGGGGACCAAAAAGTCTTCGGAGGATTCTTCTCTCGAACGCGGCCAAGAGTTCGCGATTTTTCTTGCTAAGAAGAAGTTTCCGAGGAATACGTGAGGACTGGCAAGATCATAGTCTTATACAGTAAGAGCTTTGACCCTATGGTGAGACGTTTCGAGTGGAACAGTCTTAGTAAGCTGAAATAAGCTTTGTTGGCTGTCAACAACTGTGCGCGGATTTCATTATCGTAGCTGTTATCGGTTGTGATTTTCGACCCTAGATAGGAGAAATTGTCAACGGTCTCAAAGTTGTATCCTCCTATCCTTATTCTTCCTGTTTGACCAGTGCGGTTTGATGTTTTTGGTTGATTCGTCTTCGATGCTGACGTTGCCACCATATATTTTGTCTTGCCTTCATTGATGTGCAGCCCAAGATCTCGCGCCAATTGCCGCCTGCTCGATTTGGATGAAGGCAGTTTGTACGTCTCGGGTGGTTCTTCCCATGATGTCGATATCGTCAGCATAGGCCAGTAGTTGGGTGGACTTGAGAGAAAATCTGATCTGTTGGAGTGAAGCCCCTTTGGTATGGGCCAATGATGTTCTGGGCGTATGGGGCTATTCGGCCTAGCACGATAGCGGAGAATATCTTATAGATGGTACTCAGCAACGTGATACCTCTATAATTGCTGCACTGTGTGATATCTCCCTTTTTATGTATGAGACAGATAATGCCTCGTTGCCAATCGTCAGGCATTGATTCGCTGTCCCATACCTTGAGGACAAGTTGATGAACCACTTGGTGTAACTGGTCGCCTCCATATTTAACCAATTCGGCTGTAATTCCATCGGCTCCTCGCGATTTATGATTTTTTAGCCGATGAATTGCACGGACAGTTTCTCCTAAACTTGGTGGTGGCAGTATTTGTCCGTCGTCTTCAGTTGGCGGGACCTCCAACTCGCCGATGTTCTGGTTGTTCAGTAGCTCATCAAAGTACTCAACCAGCTCTAATATGCCCATTCTGTCGGAAATCAGATTTCCCTCTTTGTCTCGGCAGGATGAGCATCGAGGTGTATAAGGCTTCATCCTGCTGACTTGTTGGTAAAACTTCCGCGCCTGGTGCGGTTGCTCCCTGTACTTTTCTAGTTCACAGACTTGTTGCTTCTCCCAGGCTTCGTTTTTTCCGTCTGTGAAGTCGCTTCTGTCTCCGCTCCACGGAGTTCGTGATAATCTCTGCGCGTGCCCGCGTTCTTTGAAAATGCAACATTACTCGGTATGCGGCATTCTTCCGTTCCGTTGCTAGCTTACATTCATCGTCAAACCAGCCGTTCTGACTCCTTTTGCGGCTGGGGCCAAGTATGTTTGTGGCCGTATCCATGATAACGTTCTTCAGGTGATTGTGAAGATCATTTGTTGATGCTTCATCTCCAGGTCCTCTGTTGACTGTAGTTATTGCGGCATCCATTTCCCTCTTATAGGTGTCGCGGAGGGTTGTGTTGTGGATGGCTTTAGTGTTCGCTCTCACCTGATTGTCATAGGGGATTCTAGGTGGTATTGTTATTCGAGCTCGGAGCACCATGCCAACGAGATAGTGATCCGAGTCTATATTGGCCCCCCTATATGTTCTGACGTTCATCAAGGCTGAGAGGTGGCGGCGTTCGATCAACACATCAATTTGGTTGAAAGTGGTCCCGTCTGGAGAGGCCCACGTATGTTTGTGGACCGCTTTCCGCGCAAACCAGGTACTTCCAACAACCATTTCGTGTGACCCTGCTAATTGAATAATCCGCAGTCCGTTATCATTTGTTTTTTCGTGTAAGCTATGGGAGCCAACGTATCGTCTGAATACGGGCTCCTTCCCTACTTGGCTGTTAAAATCTCCAAGTATGATTTTGTTATCATATCTGAGACAGGCTTCGAGGGTTCGTTCAGCTGCCTCGTAGAAGGTATCCTTTTCCGACTCTGCAATCTCCTTTGTAGGGGCGTGAACGTTAATGAGGCTTATATTCCTAAAACTTGCCTCGTAAGCGCAGAGTGTTTAGTCGTTCGCTTATGTTTTCAAAGCCGATAACAGCAGGTTTCATTTTTTGGCTGACTAAGAAACCTCCTCCGAGCATATGGTTTACTGGATGACCACTATAATATATGGTGTAGCGGCTCTTCTCCGATCCCTCCCTCCTCCATCGTATCTCTTGTAACGCTGTTATATCAACCCTATATTGGGACAGGGTATCGGCTAGCTGCTCATCAGCTTTATCTCTGCACAGGGAGCGCACGTTCCATGAGAAAATGTGCAAATCGTTAGTCCGTTGTCGTTGCCGGATTCGTTGTAAAGTCCATCCTGTCCGAGGCTCCTTTCGTGGCTCTGTAACATCGGTTTTCCGTGTAGGGTTGTCAGCCCTACCCAACCCCCAACCTGGAGGACCAGTTGGTACAGTTTGTCCCGTTTTTAGGCGCGGGAGACTCGCCTTCATCCTTCTCCGTCTGCAGCTTTTCGTTACGAAAGAGCTCCCAGCGGTCACCACGTGGAGGTGGAGATAGGATTTGGTAGTAGAGCTGTTGGTGTTGGTTCAGCAGGCATTTCCCAGGTTTTATGCTCCATCGTGGGTACCAATCCACGTTTTGCCCTGGGACCTATACTACCCTTTGACCACCCACTTTAGTTTGGAGTTTGATTACCGCTTAGCTTCAGACTTCTCCTTTACTTCCAAATGGGTCTTCTTTAGTGAACTCCCTCACGACGGCTTCTTTAGAGAGCTCTACTTTATAAAAGCGAATTGCATTCAAAATATGAAAGTGCAAAAGGTTTCCTTAAGAGGAGAATATCGGTACACCGGACCATAAAAAAATATATAGACTAATCCCAAATATGTTCCACGAAATAATTGGTGATGACCCAAAAGAATACAATAAAATTAATCAAATCAAACTCAGGAAAAAACTGAATCATTGTATGCAATCTCTTTCCCTGCAATTGAGAGCGCCATTAATCAAAAACGCCATGAAAATATCTCTTAGAATTACGTAACTGGGAATGTATCTTAGATTCAGTGAACTCACACATTAAGCACACTGCGATCAACTTATTAAATTAGGTATTAAATTAGATAATTTTTATCTTGTACGCCATCAAGCCATGTAATTATTTGAGCAAATAAAATTCAGCATTTGACGTTTTTGATAAGTTTCGGCATTTATTGGTTTGGGGAAATGAAAAATTGAGCGGACGACTTGGAGGTGAACGTCTCATCTGACGGTTTGCAATGGACCCTGTGTGACTTTAATCATTGAGAGGGTTCCATGTCTCTTTTGTTGCGTGGTGGAGTGACTCAAAAGTCGGAAATTACAATGCAGAATTTGAAAATATTCAAAAAACGCTGAAAGTGAATGGCCGACCGACTGATATGATCCCCATAAGTGTGGATCGGAAAAAAATGGAAATGGCCTCCGATTGAGATTCTTGTGTGGCTTTTGTTGATTGTTGTTTATCATATTTTGGGCACTTTCGTCTGAATGACGAAACAAAGTTTAGAGAAATAAATCACTAACCTTTTGACAAAATATTATAGATTTGGGGAAAAAATTGCTTATGTTGACTTACCTATTTAGGCAACTTCGGTAAAAAATGATAAAAGATTTTTGTTAAAGTAGATGCGAGGGGTCAACTGTTTATAGATTTCAGTTGAGTTGGAAACATAATTGATTTTCAGAACCTCTAAGAAACCCAAAAGACCCTCAGCTTAATAAAAGAGGGCTTGAAAAGCTACTTTGCTCATGTACGTTAGTACATAGTATTCCAAAAGAATGTTTCTTCCTCTAAGATGCTGACCAAAATAATGGCCAGAGAAACTTGTTAACGTTTGAAAAGTTGAAGAAAAAGTCATATAATTAGCCAACTAGAAGATTAGTATGTAATTACAGAAAAAAACGACTGCGGACAGATATGGCTAGCCGCGGATTCCATACACCTACGGTTAACAGCGAAGGAGTTTTATTGCTCGATAAAAGATTTGATCGTTAAAGACTTAGGTTTGATTGCAGACATTTCTGGGCACTAATGTTCTACAATGTTTCAATCCTAATTAATGCATCCATAGATGAGTCGATGAAAGTTATCGTCCGACGTTCACATTCACTAGTTTTGCTGATGATTGCTTTGAAGGGAAATTATGGTTGGAAATCAGTTTTCCAGAGTTAGGTGGAAAGTTGCTTGCAATGCTTCAATTCGGAAACTGCTATTGATGCCAATTTATTCAAAATTCCCATTTAGTTTAACTGCATCCCTAAAGCCCTAACCATGGACGACTATAAACAAAAGAATTATTTTCTTTGTTGTTATTAATATGCTATTGTTGGCATTATGGACAACTAGATTGGTGGTCCAGTAATTGGATGGCCCAACCAGGGAATCACAAATGGAATTTTATACAACAACCTTACAACCTTAATTGTGGGCAAACGTTGACGATGAGAACCAATTCTGTTAATCAAAGGAGGATGTTGTCGATATTGTCTTGAGTGTCGGTCAGTAAAGGCATATGATCGATTTCCATGGACCTAACGTATCTGCGACCCGGTCAGAGAAAAACCTTCGACTTGTGATTATATGAATTGATGTGGAATTGCAGAACTTTTAAGAAACCAGCGATAATACTCCATCATTTGAAGTTTGGCAAGTTGCACTAAGGTGCCGCTTGAAAATGAGGTATTGCTTACGTGCTTTCTGTAACCATTTGTTAGATGCAGCTGCCTTCTTCAGATTTTGTCTTCAGGGACCTAAATCTATTACCACCAAATTCGAGGAAGAATATCCTACTGGGACAATATAGGAAATATTGTTGTTCAAATTAGAATTTCAAGTCCAGATGAAACAGAAAAAGAGTTTTCCATAAGTAGCGAGTGACATTTATATTCCAGTTATTGGAGAGTTCTTTCTGATGGCGAGAATACTGGATTTGTGCATCTTGACTATGGTAGAGGATTCGTGTTATCTGAAGACAAACAAAGAATGAGACCCTGGCAGAAGGTGCAGATCCCCATTATTGCCACATTGAAGCAATTATAGTTCTTTGCAGAATGCGAGCTCGTCAAGTAGGACAGAATAGTTTCGACATTGACAAGGTTCCATCGAAGTCTTTCGTGAGCCTTTTGATGCAAATTTTGCCTTTTTTTCGTTTATGTTTTTTTCTGGAAGATGTGAATACTTCTCCTTGGACGGGCCTACGTTTTTGAACTATAAAATAACTGAATTTGAGATCGATATCTCTCCGTGTCCGGATAGCTCAGTGGTTAGAGCACTAGGCTGTCATACGGAAGGTCGCGGTTCAAATCTCACTGGCGGCAGTCGAATTTGCATCGTGATTTGACGTCGGATACCAGTCGACTCAGCTGTGAATGAGTACCTGAGTCAAATCAGGGTAATAATCTCGAGCGAGCGCAATGCTGACTACATTACCTCCTACAGACTATTCTGTAGTGTACCGTTTCGGTCTTGAATGAAGTGCTCTAACACGCCAATATGGATTGTTGCGCCAACGATTATTATTATCTCTCCCACTCCGGTCTAGATTTTGGTCCTAACAGCAGTTGGTGTGGAAGTTGTAATGATTTTCGGGAGCGAGGTGGTGGAGGGCGAAGAATCAAAGAACCCAACTCACATTATTACGATGAAAGTTCAGCGTTGTTTCACCATGGCACCAACATGGTCACCAAGGCTGTCAACCAACCAAACTCCCCTAACAAGTGTGCCAGTCGTAAACACGAGGTAATATATGAAATCGAATGGCACGTATTGAAGCTAATCGAATCCGGCGAGATGAGGGCATTGGTCTTAGTTCAAAAATATTATCTCCCTGTCAAAGTTGAAACAATCCCCGAATTCCAAACTCAAACTGGCCTTCGACCCAACGCTAGAAGCGTCCGATTTGCGAGGGAGATATCCTTCAGACGATCAGGGATCTAATACTCTATGATGAACGATCGGAAAGGTTGCACGTTCAAGACGGCAGTGACCAGTGAGACCAGAGTCAAGACTTCCTAGTTCACAGTAGACGTGCGAGCAAAAATTGAAACTGATGCGAACAATAAAAACTAAACCACACTCCGCAAACACTTGCCGTCAAATCCTCGTATGTCAACTCACCCTCCTTCTTTATTTCCTCCATCTATTAACCAATGAATGTGGGAAAAAAAATTGCATCAATGTAAAAACATTCCCAAATTAGTTACCAAGAATCTGAACCGAACCTAGGAGATAGCAAATGATCAGTCACCTCAGTATTCGAATTCCCAAAAGCTAATTGTAAAAACTTCAATTGCGATTTGCCGCTAGATTTGAAGCAATACGAACCTAATTACCTACTTATCGGGTCGAAGTGACTTAGGAAAAAGACCCTCAGTTTCGCACAAACAATTATTAATTCATACTTGGAATTGCGAAAGATAGCATGGAGCCAAACAATTTTCTTCTGACTTTAGCATCTTCTCTACCAGGTTGTAGAGTCTTATGTTTTCGTTGAAGATGTCGCTCAACCTCCTTTTACCCTCCATGAATCTCGATCAATAAAAGATAATATGCTCCACATCTTTGGATGCATCGCTCGGAATGATTGGAAAACTCCAATTCCAATGCAAATATTTTTTATTGCCGTCTGCAATCAATTCGGATTGATTTGATTTTCTTCTTTCGTAGGAATAGTGCACCTCGTTCGATTGAAAATCTTTAGGGATCGATGGGATACTTTGCCTAATCCGATGATGTCCTAAATGCGTTGCTTACTTTCAGTGCAGTTGATTGGTATACCTAACTCATCCTCTTCTGGGCCATAGCACTGTCCACTGCTCCCTCCCAGAAAGAGAAGAGGATTGAATTGGATGGACTTCACCAATAAGCAGCCTGTGATTTTAATTTAGCTGCACTAAGTTGGGCATCATACTTACTAGAGATAAACTGATTTTTTGTGTCTTCTCTTACACATAGTCAATCTCCATTGATGGTCGGTTTGACATCGATTACCTTCGTATGGTTTCTAATATATCCGAAATCCGAATATTAACAATATTATTCGCACTACGGTTAAGAAAAGGATCCATTCGATCTTCTTGTCCGTCCGATTGAATTTTTTTCTGAGCTGCTCTGCAGCAACAACAATTGCCAAGTTGTCTGTAAAACCAATCAACATTATCCCACTGGAAGCGCGGGAACCTGAAGGCCAGACACTTTATACATGATACATATATGTACGGTACATAATGTTGAGGAACAGCTATTGTCACAGTGCACCTCTCTGATCTTACCAAGAGTTAACTCCAGACATATCAGGTTAATTAGGCAGCAACACCTAAGTGGGGCCAAGTTACCTTTAATCCAACCGTATTCCTGACATACGCGGCATTTTCCAATGAACGCCACATTCTAAGCCCTAGCCACAACCATTGCTATCGCATTAGCTATTGAACGGGCTTGTCAAAACCCACACTATCGCTCCGTCAGACCACCTGCTAGCTCGAAGCTAGGTGCTCAGGATCATCCCGCCGATAGCGTCTAAACGACAGATAGGGCTTCGGCAGCAAAACTAGCTTCTGCCTCTTCCACTGGTCACAAAACACTCCTTCTATCATGCACTATTGAAATGTTTTTATGAAACACTCGGACTTCGCCTTCGGCTCTTTGCTATCCCTAATACTTCCGCAAATGTCCAGAGGTTCGTCTTCGATAGACTCACATTTCAACGTCGTGATTTCTTGGTTAGATCAGTAGTTTCCTGTTGTGAAACAAACGCATCGAATCATTATATCATCTAACGCCTTAAACACTTAAAAGGATATCACCAATGCCAAAGGATATCACCACTTTTACCTTTCGGGGGATATCAGCGAAAGCCATATCGTCATTCTGAGAAATAACTATTATTTCCAAGTGGGCCTTTCTGTCTTTTTCCTCCTTTTGCTGTCCAACTTATTGCGATGCCGAGTGTTAGACTCTCTCACTATTCAAGATAATAACCCTACACTTGAGAAATTAGAAATTTGTTGGGATATAAAGGACTTACTGCCGCTGTGCTTACTTTCTTTGTCTGCTTTCTCACCTACTTCATACTGTGGATGTGTCATCTACGCTTTCTGGTATGCCTTTACCACTTAATGCTTCAGCGTTTTTCTTTTCCAGTGTCTTTATCTACAAGACTGGTTGCCTTGATAGATGTTGGGCTTTTCCTTAATGAACTCAGACACTTCATTTTTACGTTTCCCAACTGAGACGCTGTTTTAGTTTCCTTGCTTTAACATTCGCGCCCCCTTATTTAGTTTTCCGGATATCTTTTCAATAGCCCATTTTTATCCGCGGATGGGTATTTCGCTTTCTCCTACTAGGCTTGTCAACAAGCGAGTCCATGTACACCCGTCTCCAGATGTGCATGTGAAAATTGACTTTTCTCTTAAATTTCCTTAAATTTCACAGAAAATTGATATTATAAATTGGTAGCAAAAATGATTGAAACTCAAGTGATGGTCCAAGTTGGAACTACTAAAGAAATGAGAGTAGAGATGGACGAGGATAGTATTGGCAAACTTGGAGGAGTTAAAAATGTTACAACTTGCTGCTCCATTGTTGAGCCTCGCTGTTACCTTCTTTGCGTTTCATTTAAGAAAGTATGACCTGGGTTGAAATTGAAATGCGCTCATATACGGTATAACGTTGATTTTTTTCCCGCCCCGATCAATTCTACAACAAAAGAGACTGCTCCTGAGTGATTCTACTTGGCTTAGACGATAACGTGAGGGAGATGATGTCATCACATATTTAAGAAAGACAAGGTTTAAGCTGAGTTTAGTTCTATTCCTTTTTGAGAATTGATACGAAACCACTATTTTAGATTACATACGTACTAGGAATTATGATCCGAAAGAATTATATTGTCTTCGACTGTGTTGTTCTTGATATTATAGATGTCCAGCTACTGTCAAAACTCGTCATTTATTCAACTTGGAAGGGGGAGGGCATGATTCTCACCCCGGGCCCGGTTTTTCTTCCCATCGACCCTAGTTTTGAATAAAAAGTATCATGCATTTAGTTGTCCTACCTGAAAACACATCTTATATATATATATATATCATAAAATAATCCTCCACGCATTACTCATCACAGCAGATACACAATTTCGATATTTATCTGTGCAAAAGATTTCCCATTTTCAACAACCTTATTTTTCTCTGATCTATATTTGTATAATTATTACTAAATTTCTTCTAACTAGTTTCTTGAGCTGTTTATTCTTTAGGGTGTATGTATTTTCCTTCCAAATCACCAACGGCTATTCATGTTTTATAACGTCCAGAAGATATCTAATCCTTTTTCAAATGAACTTCAGGTATGACTTCTGGGACAGTAAACTCTTAATCACCCCAATTTTGATAACCCTCAATGTTGGAAATTCTAATCCTTGAAATAGATGAAGATAATTAGCTAAAAGTTCACTGAATCATTTAGTATCCTTTTGACCTGATGTTTATATTCCAGGTAGTGATCAGAGTCAGTAGCAATGTGTAGAGAGCATAGTAGGAGATGGCTATTGTACTTACCTAAGGGGTGGAATAAAATTACATATAGATTGTTACTTTTAGAAAACTTTTCAGAAAACAGACATTTCCACTTCTCCATTTCGTTAAAATTTATTTTCAAATTGCATTAAATAAAATTTTGATCAATCCTGGATGACTAGTGTCACTTGTTAAAAGGGTGTGTGCAAGGAGAGAGAGAGAGAGGTAAGAAAATTACTTTTGAAAGATTAAAACTGTAACTAAAAAGTTCGTTGTTATAGAAGACATGGCTGAATTTTCATCTGTAATAAAGTTTTACAATTTAGCGATCATTCGTCCAAAACATGCTACCAACTTACCTTATAACAAATAATCTATGCCAAAAGCTTAGCCTATAGCCTACGCTTTTGATTTGATTGTATTGCGGTTTAGTTACCTATGTCAACTAGTAAATGGATACATGCTGGGTAAAGGCTAGACGTTCCACACCTGCTACAATTCAGAGTAATTCCACTGAGAACACAGTTCAATCAGTTTCTACATCCTTGGGCGATTTTTGAGATTATCAAGTTCCTACTCAACCCTCTCAAGGCAGTTTGGCTATTCCTGTAGATCACGATGGCCAAGTCCTTCAATCACTCGCCAATCATCCAGGTAACTGCTCTTAGGATTGCATGCACTTCAACCTGAAAGTCAGTTCGATATTGTCCCGAGGAAGAAAGCTAAACCATCGATTTTATCCAAAAGGTGGAATCCTGCTCCAGAATCTTGTTTTGTTTTTGAGCCATTGATATTTAAGATCTCAATACAGGTATATCTCATCACTTTGCGCTCATTACAGAACTCTATATATCCAAGAGTTACAAATCGCAGTTCAGACAGCAGAGAACAGATCAACATACATTGAAGTGGGCATAGTACAATTCCTCAAGGGCAACCTTTCGTTGCCTCTCTTGTGGAGTAGCAACCCACACTTTTTTCAGTAAGCAACAACATCGGTGTTACCATGAGATAAATTCACTCAAATAAGATATAATCAACACCATGCTCTCTGGTGACATCACAGAATGTCCAATGTGCCTGCCCAAGGCAAATAGCCAAAAGGCCCTTCCATGTCTACGAACATCCCCACTACGTGTTAGCCTTTCAGAGTTACGATCTCTATCTTTGAAACCAAGGAAAAAAGATCAGACTCAGAAAACTTTCCACCCTCGTAAACATTTTAGCTTTCTATTAGTAGATACGACATTACAACCTAAGCGTCTCTCCAGACATTTTAGCCAGAATGGTGTTAAACTGATTTATCTAACGTTCTTTCAAGTTAAACAGTCAGGAGACTTACCTTAGAGTAAGACATGCTAGACATGCCAAATATTTCCTAGAAGTCATTCTAGATGGTCTATACCCTACTGCATCAATGGACAGATGCCATCTAGGCCAATTGCTTCGACTGATCAAAGGGTATTATAGCAACTCTTGCTGTTTTGTCGGTAACCACCGCTTTCGAAGTATTCCAGTTTCTCTTACAACATTTTTGTCTTGAAAGGTTGGTGTATTTTTAAGAGAGGCTACACTGACTCAGCTATGGAGTTTGTGAAAGCACCATCTGGTTTTTTGAGAAAATCAAATTTAGTCTATCAACCCCTTTTAAGGATCGTAGCCATAAAGAACATTTGTATCACAACAGCATTCAACACTATTTACTTCTGCATATGTTACTAGAACCCGTAGTAGAAGAACACCGAGAATCATACGTTAATCACACGAAGGTAATTAACACGTTTAGGACCGGAGTACAGAATTTTTTACATCAAGGCTACCAGGTTATTGGTCTAGTAGATCTTTTGCCATAGAAGATCATACCCCCCCCCCCCTCCCCCCCCTAATTTGATCCAATTCTATTGAATTTGTTAAGCCGAACCCATGGACGAGAAAGGTGTAAGAGCAGAAACGACGATAGAAGTTTAGTATGCCCAAGAACCTCCGCAAAGCCTTCACAGTTTTCGGACGCGGGAAGCTTGTGATTGCTTGCACCTTGTCTGGGTCGGGCTGTATTCCGTCAGCGGAAATGAAGTGGCCGAGGAATCTCACCTGTGTCTGGAAAAACTGGCATTTGTCAACGTTTAGGACTAAATCGGCCTCAAGGGGACGTTGAAAAATACGCTCGAGATGGGCTAAGTGTTCAGACTCTGAGGAAGAAGCGACCAAAACATCATCCAAATATACGAAACAGAAGTCGAGGTTTCGCAGGACCAAGTCAATGAACATTTGAAAGGTTTGCGCCGCATTGCACAACCCGAAAGTCATCCGTGTGAACTCGGAGATTCCAAAGAGTATGCATATTGCCGTCTTTGGAATGTCTTCTGGAGCTACAGGGATTTAGTGATACGCCCTGGTTAAATCCAAGGTCGAAAAGATGCGGCAGTTTGCGAGATGATGCGCAAAGTTGTGGATGAGTGGAATGGGATATCGGTCAGGAACAGTCTATGCGTTTAGCCTTCTGTAATCCCCACAGGGGCGCCATTCGCCATTTGGCTTAAGGACCATATGGAGTGGGCAAGACTAACAGCTGTCCGAAGGTCTGCAGATACCCTGTTGCATAAGGTGTTCGAATTCTTTCCGTGCAATAGCCAGCTTCTGGGGTGGTAGGGGACGCACCTTTGAAAAGATAGGGGAATCAGTAGTGTTAATGTGGTGCTGCACATTGCGCTTCACTGGTTTAGAGAGACTACATGCAGTAGTAATCTGACTGAACTTTTGGAACTTTTGGTACGGGAAGAACCGAAACCTCCGCACCAGTATCTACAAGATAACTGCGTCTGCTGAGAGGGTCATAAATTGTTAGGCGACGTGGCGCTGCGTTCTGGGTGGCCGTCGCCAGGGCCACCGCGGATCTAGTTTTATGAGCGCGCTGAGCGTCCAGCGTCGCCCTCATCTCAGCCATACTGGCCACAAGCGCGGCCATCTCGTGCTTCAGTTCGCCAACTTCGTCAGAAGGTTGCTGAACGGCCGCTATAGTTGGGCGCGGGTGCACTTCATGCACTTTAACTGCCAGCGCCTCCAAAGAACCGGAGACACACGCGAGGACCACCTGGGTGCTCTCCGGAAGTCGTCGCAGCCAGAGCCACTTCAGCAGATCGACGTCGATCTTGCGGCAGCCCAATTACCTCATTTCGCAAAGCAATTGGCTGGGAGTTCGATCGCCCAACGTCAAACCTGCCAGTAAGTGATCCAGATTAGCTGACTTACTTACCGACAGGCGCTTGATCAACTCTGTTTTCAATACCGTGTAGGAGGCCGATTTTATTATGGGTCCGATGGGCCTGCCGCGTCTTGATTGTCAACCGACATAACAAAAGCTAAGTTAACAACGCGAGTTTTTGTCGAAGACGCGGCTGTACCGAATTCCACAAGGACCTACTTGGACTACGGCAGACCGGACCCGTACGACAGAAAAAGAAACACAACCGATGTACCCCGGAGCGGACGCTTGACGCGCAGACCAGAAATAAAAAACTCGCCACTTATTTGTGCTTTAACTAGAAATTCATGTCAAAATTTTATAATTAAAACAAACTTTGCCTGTGGCGGCTTGCCTTGACAGCGTTTTTGAGGTTGAGGCTCCTGAGTGTGCGGATGATCCTTGTCGGCGGCTCTGGCTCCCTGCGGTGACACCATCGAAGTCAGTATCCGCTTCTTAGAGGCTGGTCGCTCAACGGACTGATCAATGATTTCATCACTAGACATCGGAGGCAACCAACGGAATTTTTCGTGTCTTCCAGTCGGCGCTGATACGGGATGTCCTCTGCAGAATTCAACTACGTGGCGGCCACGATCACGAAGGCGGCGTTCCACGAAATTAATTCTTTACGGTCGCTCATTCGAAGCCGCATTCGCGGTGCAGCGTCTGGCTCCTTCCGGCGCACGGTTTAACCACCTTTTGCCGTCCTCGCAACGAGCGGCACACAAAAAAGGCAGCCCGAAACTGGCCCTGCTCTATCTGGGCACAATCGTCGCAATTGCAAATTTCCGCACAATTAAAAATTTTGCAGATTTTTACTCGTTCCAATCAATCGGGCGAGTTCTTCGGGGTCAGCAATACATTTTATTTTATAATTTGTATTTACAATTGATATTTTAGATAAAACACGAAATTAAAACGACCTGCCCGGTCGGTGGTTTGCAACTTAATAATCTTCAATTATTTCTTTTTCATTTTCAATTATTTTATTTACAATTGAAAATTAGCAAGGCCTACTACGCCACGGAGAACACCGGTAGTGCCATTCGTCAGTCGAATCAACACGAATAAAGTCGAATAAACGAAATTTATTTCGAATGTTGCTAATCCCGCTGTGCCACAAATTTATTCTTCTTAGCATTCATGAACTTTCCCCTCCCGTATCTGAGATCAATGTCCGGGTTCTATTCGTTGAGTATGCTTACGATGCCGCGTATCTTCGTTCAACGCAAGGTATCCAACATTCAAGATACTCTGTCCTAGTCAATTCGTTGTTCTCGGTTCACGCCTGCTGGAGGTCTTTGAGGTAGCCTTATCCGAGCACTTCAAATGGAGAGCTTTTGCTTCGGCGTAGGCGTATACGGGCTGTTCTTTCCCGCTTTCTCGTTAGTATTTGTAGGGAGGGAGCAGCTCCGTTGAGATCTCCTCCGCTGATTTGGTCACCTCCCGGCACACTGGTTCTAATCTCTGCGGAAAGCGTGGAAGTAGGCTCTAGTGCAGACCATAACAAAGCGTTGCCCATTACAAATGCGTTGGTCTTATGCTTCCTATGCAGCGTCCAGCGTGAGTGTTGTCAGTAGAGCTGTCAGGTTGTGCCCACTTTTTGCGTAAGAAGTTGCTGGATATTGCCGCACAGCCACGCCCGTGTTCCATTGCCTTCTTTCGCAGTGCTTTCTCCTCCTACCGGCCGAGATTCCTCCCAGGTTCAAGGTATCCATTCTCAATTTTCACATAACGGACCAGTTGCGTCAAAATCACCAGCGTTCCTTTTCTCCGCTCTTCATGGTAAAGGTGAAGGAGAGTCTTTTGACAGGTAAAACTTCGTTAGTGGTATAAGTTTCCTTCTGCCGAATTTTCCTCTTTCGCTTTTTGGTTGATTTAAGTAATCATTCTGCAGACGAACCGTCTGTAATCTAGTTTCCAATTTCTTTTATCATAAGAATTTCCGTAATTGGGAAGCATGCCTACCTTAATTTTTTTGGGAGAACATGAACCTGATGAATCCTTCAAAATCGACCGCGACTTAACTGTTATTAATCGCGGGTGGGTTCGAAGATGTGACTTGTTATTATTTGAAGCGGGTTTCATCACTAAGAAAGTTTCACAATTTAATGGTCACTAGCCCAAAACACGCTTCAAGCATACTATGCCAAAAATCATTATCTCAAGATACCGAGGGATCCACTTCTACTTTTGTATTGTACAAAGTTCAGTGAACCATGTTAACTGCCAACTGCACATATAGTCTCCGAGTTGTCTAGACGTCTCGGAGTTGCTCCAGCTATGTAGTAGTGACTCTTTCTTTCCTCCTTATTAAATCGGTGTTCAGATCATCTTTGGTGGAATACTATTATCTGCAGATGACATAAAATTTTTCTTTTCTCCATTATTGCGTTTCCTGTTGCCTAATCTTTCCGAGATTTCTGAGGAACTTGTCTTCTACTCGGGTGTCTACAGCTCCTCTCAAAGGAGTCATCTTTTTTTAGAGTGACTTAGAATCTTGGCCTCGTTTATCTTACATTAGCTAAACTGGTTTATTCATTAATGTCGCTAAGATATAATGAGATTTGTTGATCTTTTTTCCAATCTTTTAAGGAAGTATAGCCTGTGCAGACTAGAAATATATAGTTTGAGTTACTATCGCGTATCCTCAATAAGATAAAAATCTACCTGCGGCCTGTATATCAACGTTTCAAAGAAAATGTTCGTCCTAGTAAGTTGAGGCCACCAACACTGCATTCTTCTGAGGGATGTAATCTACCAAAGTGTTTTTTGTGCATCTTTTGCTTCCATCGAATTATTATACATGATGACTCTGCTCATTCAGACTGCAGTCAAGGTAGCATCTGAGTTCCAATTTACTTCCTGCCCACCTTCTCGCCCATTTGAAACATTCTACAGTTTTTCAGCAATAATCCAGCCTGGAATGCAATTGACTAGAACACCTGTTGAATTCCAGGGCCCTTCAGACAGGCCGCGTTCTAAACTGCGAAGAGATAGAGGCAGTGGAAAAAAAAATCCGCTTAAGATTCTTGAATAGATGATTAGATACTTTCCGTGCTAGACTGGCTTAAATGGAAGCTTCCCAGTGTGAATGGCTTGGCGCTGCTCCAACTTTGTCGTTATGTGTGTGGAGAATGTGCATGAACCACGGCTGGTATCCACCAACCGTCGACTCGGGCTATCTCCAGTTGAATTTGGAGAGGTCCATTAACTCGAAACCTGCCTGTATGGCGATCGTTGGCTGACTCAAAGAGGTTGCTGAGCCATCGAGCCGCTGCTGCCGCCACCGAGTTCATCTGCTACTCCGGGTTTCTAGCCCCAGCTATGGAATTGTTGATTTACTAAGTCAGCTAGCGATTAGTCGGTAAATTGCCGCCGCGCGGTTGAATCCACTTGGTGCGTTCTCTGTTCAGAGTTTGTGAGGTGGTCCAGAGTTGGGATGTAACTTGTCTAGGCTAGAACCTTTGTCGGGATCGAATGTCTGGAGAAAAAAAAAGACTATTAAAATGTGAAAAGCAAGTCATTATCCTACATTAAAGTTTGGAGTAATTATCTGCAGACGGAAGTCGGGAATAAAACTTGGGTTGAGTCAGACTCTAAAACCGTAGGCGACTGACTACATTGACCCAGGCCCAGGCTCAAGCTTGAGAATTTACGCCCAGTTCTTGCTATCAAAATGTGATAAAATTAGCATTGCTCGTATCTGTGTCGCGGATCGGAATCGTTATCAGTCCATGACTACACTCCCAAGAGTACCTACGAATATTTCTACCCCCGGCGCAAATAGAACATGTTATTTACACTCAGTTCCTTGCAGAAGCTCGCCTGCATCGCATACATCTTATAACTCGTGCCGGGACCTTTTCATTTCTCTTCGCACAGGTGAAAAACAGTTTCCGTTGCCATGCCCAGGTAAAAATAAATTGGCTTTCTCGGCGTAGTGCGGCTCCTTCACGGCTCTCCTAATTTTTTCGGGATTAATGGAATTTCACATGTAATTACCTACGGATTTTTGCTAATTTATTTAATCAGCCGTGGCCCGTGCTCCTCCTTCTGAGTGCAAAGTATCTAAGTTGATTCACTGAAATTTGTTTAACTGATCAATTGTTGATATTTACTGGCCCGTCTTGTGCAAAGTGTTCCGATTTGATCAGGGTCGAGTGGAAATTATGTGTTGCGATTGTGTTTGATACGATTGAATTGATTTAGTGTGAAATCAGTGGATTCGGTTGAGATACAGAATCATGAGTCAGAAACAGCACAACGGCCATGTTATCACAAACGGTATCGCGGATAATGATAAGGCAGTGAACAATAGTTGCAATAGTAAAGATGGTTGTTGGGACTCGGTTAATTTGAATCATCTCTCGCCGTCCCATGCCACTTCACCGCCAAGCTCCGCACTATCACGCTTGAATAGCTTAGATTGTTGGGATTACACGATTGAATTGGAATGTCTGCAGGGCCCACAAGGTTTGTTTTCTTTAAAATTTGTAACATTTACTTTTTTAAAATTTTATAAAATTATGCAGGTGGGTAGGTAAGCTAAATAACCTGCCACAAGAGAGGACATATTGCTGTTCATACATCAATATCAATTCAGAGCAAGTGGTTTTCAAGATAAGGTCAATAGAGAGTCCTTGAAGCAAAAAGCACTTATCAATTTTATGAATACTAAAATAACGGGTGCAAGCGTATATGCTTACTCAATGGCGCTCTCCACAGCTGTAAAAAAGCAGTTTCACTCTCATCTTTTTTTCTTTTAATTTGAAGCCGTTATTAAATTGGAGTTCTTTGTCCTTGGTGTCCTTAAATGCATATTCTCTACGATTAGAGTAAAATCCGTGAATCCAGGCTCACTCATCTGGGTTAGATCGAGGTAAAATAATTTATTTTAAATGACACCATCTGAGTGTTTAAAGATTAAGTTGGTTCTAAGTTTAGCCATTTTAATTCCATGCCACGGGTTCGAATCCCGGTTGTGTCATGAACATTTGCGTTCGCGCTTGTGTTTGTGGCGCTATTGTATACTTACCACTTGTCCAACATTCAGTTTTTTTTGTTCCATAGAGGCGGGAAATCTTCGAAAGACAAAACCCTAGGTTACCATACCTTAAGAGTGGTAGATTTGTACCTCCTAAAGCCACATCTCGCTAAGTTGTAACTGAGATTTTCCTCATCAAGCAGCTTCCTTTGCATATCATATAGGAGAAAGAACCTTTGGTCAACCTCAATACCTTTGTTGGCTTCACTGTGGAACTAGCTGTTCCTCACTAGAAAGTTTATTTCTTATGAGAGTAATTCATTAGGCTTAACTCTTTTCAATCTTCCCAATTAACCCGAAATATCTGTGAGTTTTTCGATTTCGTGGAAAATGTGATAATGATAATCAAAATGGAAAAAAGTAACAGTAAGAAAGAAGAGACTATTTGGGTATCTGATGCTTCACAAAGGAATGAAGAGTAGACATATATTGTAGTCTAATATCCTGAGATATTCTATTAATAACTGATGTTAAAACCACCCCTGAACCAACTTCACATGATTAAAATAAAAAAAATAAAAATATTAGACAAAGAGGGCTTTAGGGTTTCTTACCAGACGCTGCCGTACCTCTGCCCTGGGAGCAGCGTGAATCCGCCCATACTTTGGGTGCTGTCTTCGCACAATATTTTGTTTGGGTTGCTAAGCCCTAAACGAGGGGTCCGTAGACCAAAAAAAGAGGGAGAAAGTTGCTCCCCATTTGGTCCGGTCCGACATCAAGTGGATGCGGACTTAGGACCTCGCAATCCTTAAAAAAATATAAAAAGTAGGTTGGATCCTAAGAGGAGGAATTAGCCGATTTGAGTTTTGATAATTCTTCCTAGTGCATCCAATACCTTTTATTTTATAACGATAACAGTAAAGGTGTTTACTTCATGTGGCTAAAATTCGGAAATTTGTCTCAATAATGCTGTGCTGGGGGGTTATTGTGCCTTTTAAATGAAAATGGTTAGGAGATTTTTCCGATTTTGGCTGAAGTTTTTAATATGAATATGTAAACTGTATTTCGAGAATAATTTGTTTCCTTTTCTCACAACAACTTAATAATAATAATAATAATACTGCTAAGAGAAATTTCACTGCGGTCTAAAAGAACTATTGTGCCTCTTTACTGGTTTCAGTATATTTAGTAACTATAATATGTCAACTGCCAGGAATTCTAATATGTTTCTTACTTCCAAATATTTCAACTTGGCATCTGGTATTAAATATTCTCCCAGGTGTCCCAGCTTCCTTTGTACCAGTTCCGGACAATGTCCAGAACATATATGGAGGTTTCCTCACTCTCCGCACAAAATATCCAAGCAGTGTCCGTAGATAACTCTAGCTTTTCCAGGCGATAATTTACCCTGCAATGACCAGTGAGTATTCAGACTATGATCCGGAGTGGTGAGGTTTTTGAGCGCTTGGTATGATCGCCCAAAATAGTTCCCTGAACCATTCCTCTTCATTCTTCAACGCTCTTGCTATGATCCTAATTTAGTTTTTATAGAAGGGTCCTGGCTTGTGTAGCGGCGTTCCTGCTCCTTTTCTAACTACCTCGTCTGCTGCCTCTTTGTCTTCGAACTCAATGTAGCCTAGAAACCAGACCTTATTCTACGAGCCGAGCGTATTCAGTCTATTAAGGCATTCCCATACGAGTTTAGTGTTTACCTGGTTGGACCTTTGCTGTTGGCCAGAGTAGCAATTTTCTGCTGCTTATAGTTCCTTTGGAAGTTGAAGGAGTCAGATTTATCTATGGATGGAATATACTAGTGTTTAGTTTACACTGAATAAAAAATCAAATAGTTCCCGAAATACGGTGTATACTGTATATTCAACTTAACAATTTTAGCTGCTTTCATTTAAGAATATTCTTTTCTCAGCGCATAACCAGTGAAATATTGGATTGAATTATCCACCACAAAATATAAATGGGCTTCCGACCGTCATTTGTACCAGGATATTAGCCTTTCTTGTGAGCCAATATCTTGGGCATTTCCTAAAAGAGGAACATTCATCCTAGGTATCTATAAAATCAAAAATAAATTGCCTAAACACAAGAGGGAAGAGTTTGACGCAACGTAAGCGTAGCACGAAGAAATCTCGATCCTTGAAAAAAAGTTGGCGACCTTAGAATGCACTTCAAACATAGGGGTGTATATTATTGTGTTGTTCTGGGCGTCTCCAAAAAAAATGAAGTCATATCACCTGTCGTTTATTTATATGGTTGCCCTTCAACCCTATAGTGCGCCAACCACACCTACGCGCCGTCGTTCATGGTTACCTGAAAAGCCCTTCAGCACTCCCCATGACTTCCCGAGACACTCGTACTCCGCCTATACTGTTCTGCGCCAAGTGCCTTTGAGACGACCCACCCATGGACCATCTTGGGAGAATGGGTAATGTGTGACCTATCCACTGCTATTTCCATCATCCGATCATCATGTCATTTATTTAATTGCATCAACATAAAGCCCAGTGAACCCGATCATTTTTATTTATAAATCATTTACGATTTTTGCATTTATGGTGTCCAGTCGTTCAAATGCATAGGAACCATGGAAACGTTGGTAAAATTTAGAAGAGGGACAATTGTTTGAATTCAATAATTGGAAGTCCTAAGCTAACAAGATTAATATCTGTTTCATTCCTAGATGGTAGATAGAACTTCCAAAAATCCTTTCCATCGGGGCCTGTCTGCGCTATCGTGGTAATGTTTGCCCAATTCTTGCCATATACTTTGAACTGTTTCAATACTGACCTTTTCCATGTGTTGCGTAGTCTATTCACATTTTCCTCATTTTCTGGGTATCAGTTTAAGACCTGTCTTCCTGTGTTAGTTGATCTTCGCAGAGTGAATCCAATCCAACGCCATTTGCATCTTCCATTTCTTTTCTTCTCTCGGCTTTCCTTTTGAGTCTTCCGATAGCCGGTGATTTGTATTCGCTTTCGCAAAAATATCCTGCCTATAATTCTTAGACAATTGTTGATAAATACTCGTACTTGTTTGTTTGCTCATAATGGACTTCTTAGTAAGCCATGTTTCGCTACCGTGCAGCAAGATTGTTTCTCCAAGCTAAGTATTTCTTGTTATCTGCGAGGATTTCGAAATCGTCTTTAATCTACCAAACACTATTTTAGCTAGTTTCAGCCTATTGCCTGTTCCCTTATCATCTCTATCATTTGCAGTAACAGTGTTTCCCAACTAGTTGAATTCGTTTGATCTTCTATTGTGGTATCACTTATTGGATATGGTCTTCTGTATTAATTCCAAGGCATTTGATTTTTCTTGTCTTGATTTTCAGTTCAGATCTTCGTACCTCAATCCTTATTCCGTATCCCAGTTAATCGTTCTCGTAGAGTTGCCGCAAAATTTCGCGAACTTAGTGAAAGATTTGTGCTCCTGTTTCCCATTCCTTGCCTTAGACAAAAAAATGGCAGTTGATATTATATAATCTGTCTTACAAATGCAGGTTGGATTGATCACATGAACCAAACCATCAGGGGTAAGGGTAGATCCAATTATAGTTTCTTCACAACCGATCTCTGAAATGAGAAATTAAGTGACATCAAGCCTTGTTTCAAAGGCGGTTACAGTTGGACCAAAGTTATGATTCCTGAGAATCATAGCCGCCAGAAGTGTACTTTATCATTAACCAGTTTAAGCGCTTCTGCGCTTCTTACCACAATGGTAAGAAGATCTGTCAAAGAAAGCAAAGATTAGCTCCAGGACCATTTTTTTCAACCATTTGTGCCTGGCTGAGTGCGGAATCATGGAAGCAGGTCAATAAATGTAGAGAATTAAGGTATCCTCTGATCGCTGAAGTGATCCCAGGAAGTGCAGCGTTACGTGCATCGCGACCAAATAAAAGTTATTCTTGCGCCGGCTAGAAAAGCAGAAACATTCGCAAATAATGATTCCAGTACTGTGTTCTGTACTACGAAAGAAATTACACATGGCTGCAAATCTTTCCATAGTCCAGTCAAGGACATTCAGTTGGTTTCACATCCATGATGATGGGCAACTTCCCAGATAGAAAAATCCTCTCACCGCGGCAGTTAATCATATATTTTGTCAGATACTATAGTATTACTCTGGTGGAGGAAATGGCTCGTTCCCACAACATACGGATCCAGACTGCTCCTTCAAACAAAAGGAATACCTCTACCATCAGCGCGCTCAAAAGAATGAAATCTCCTTGTGGCATTTTTTATTGCCGTTCCTGCAGAGCTACTACTTCCAGCTGCCTGGAAATGCTGGGAATCTGAGATCTCGTGACTGGAGGTGTGCAGAGGTAAGATCTCCGCTTCATCGTATTGTTTCTTTCCGCTATCGGTGATCCTCTCAGGTCCACTTTAGCCGGAGACCGTGGAGGATTTCAATGGACCATGACATCTTTCCTCAAAAGCCCCCACTCCTCGAGTCGAGATCTCGGCAAATTAGCAAATATCAAGCATAAAAGCAAATATAGACCTTGATGATTCGAACCAGGATTCAAATCCAGCCCATATTGAGAAGATAACGTTGAAGAGGCTCAATTGTTCCTTCGCATGTAAAATGTCTGATGCGTTGGGGCTGCTTGCTAGTACTTACTATCAGCAGTCATGGCCGTCCACTTCATTTTCTCCCTACTTTCCCTCGGTGTTTTGCGATTATACAGGTTATCAAGGTAAAACAGAATTTAAAAACTGCAGTCAAATTTTGACCCTATTAAATTCAATGAAAAGTTAAGGATTAAAAGAAGGTTGTAATGAATGATAAAATGAAGACCCACTACAATGTGTGTCAAAAGATTCTGAGAGGCAATTTTTCTTACACCAAATGCCGAAAAAAATGGCCACGTCGAGTCCACTGCCTTTCTATAACAAGCCGGTGTCATATTTTTGACGTCTATTAGCAGAAATGATCCGTGTGAATCTTTTGTCCTGGCGCAAAGGCTGATCGAATGCACGATAATCCTGGCCTAGACTAAGGCCTTGTTATGGACTCGGTTTTGATCAAAAATGTAATCATTGTATCTACGTCCGGCTGACTTGTGGTTTGATCAGATTCAATTGAAGTCTCCTGAACTGAATTGTCTAAATTTTTGACGGAATTACCGAAATTAAATTTCAGACATACTTAGAGGGCTGGAAAAAGAAGTCATGTCAACCATCTGGTTATGTATTGTCTTGATCCGAGCCGTCCGAGAATTTCACTGCATTGCATTCAACATTTCTTCTTTTCTCCCATAACATAGTTTCTTCTACTAAAACATTATACCATGAATAATTTCTTGTATCCCATTCTGTCTCTACATCAATGAACTAAATTGCAAATCATAAACCTAAAATCCCGGCAGCTTTAAAATTCTATTTAAGAATTATCCCATTACTGAAATTACGAACTAAATTGGTCATCGACTTAGTCTTTTTCTCCTAATTGCATGCCATCAGATGCACTTTACCTAACGACTCCATACAGGCAATAGAGCGTTTTTTATGTGAATAAAATCAGAAGCAGCTGATTGCAGTGGGATTTTGAGAGGTTCGGGTTGTCAAGAAATGTATGGAAAATTCAATTCTGAATTCCTTGAAATTCTCGAAAAGACCTAAGAATGCGTTTTTTTGATTGACTTCGGCTTTGGGTGCTACTTTGAAATTGTGGTCTTTCGTTAAAAGTGAAAATGAACAAAGTTATTGATCCCATGTTCTTCTGTGAAAATCTTCAACGTTGGTAGGTTTGAAAACAGCCACTGGCACCATCCTTCTTGCAGATGTGGTGCGTTGTTCAACTGATCCTGCTAGGTTTTCCTTGATGTTTATAAGTGTGAGTTTTTTGTTATTGGAAATTGGAAAAGAAATGGTTTGCTAAATCAAAGTGCTGCACAACAACAAAAGTTCCAATTCTTTAAATGACAATATAGATTACGATTTAGTGTCATAAAGAGCGAATTGACAATCTTTTTATAGGAGTTTTGTCGCGCGGAGTTTGATTTGTTCAATACATATCTTGACGATTGGGTCGCGCATATTTTGAATTTTAAAACAGCTTCAGGCATGTTTTATAGAAATCGCTAATAAAACTAAACCCCCGTGACTTCGATCCGAAGCAGATTTTTGGGTGTGAAGAAACGGCATTTATCTGACATAGATGAGATAATCGGGTTGAGGCAGAATCGCTCTGTGAGATTTTAAATATGTGAACAATATAAATGAATTTAACTGTGGAATACGTTGAAACAGAGAAAAATCATAACTACTGCTAATGTAACCGACATGAACTAAGATGCGTAATTTCGCACAATATCCTGTTATGGCGGTCCTTGGAGTATTTCAGTCCTTATTGCACAACTATCAAAAAATAGAATGTCTTTTTCGAAGTCGCAGCCATCCATAAACGAGTGAACCGTGAGACCTTGCCTATAGGAAGGACTCTTGTCTAACCATGAACGAGGGATTAAGCATCCACAATCACACTCTCACCAGAAATACCCACCTAGCCTTTAATGACATTGAAGCACGGCTTTATTGGGCCTTATTTCGAGGTCAAAAAAATTATCCCCAATGCCTATGAATTAGTTTAGAATCAACTCACTACAATCCAAAACGAACGACAATTTGGTCCATCACACTCAAACATCTTGAGCGCAATTTTGCAAGGTGGATACGAAAGCAAGGTTGGCATTTTCAGATCTCAGATGAATATTGGAAATCATCATCAACGGCGCAACACCGGTATCCGGTCTAGGCCTGACTTAATAAGGAACTCCAGACACCCCGGTTTTGCGCTAATTTAACATCCCTAAAAGCTGTCTGGCACCCTGACCTACACCATTCGATCGTTCGATCAACACGTGGCCAATTTGGTTGAAAGTGGTCCCGTCTGGAGAGACCCACGTATATTTGTGGACCGCTTTCCGCGCAAACCAGGTACTTCAAATAACCATTTCGTGTATAATTTTGATTTCGAGGGTTCGTTCCACTACCTCGTAGAAGGTATCCTTCTCCGACTCTGCAGTCTCCTCTGTAGGGGCGTGAACGTTTATGAGGCTTATATTTCTAAACTTGCCTCGCAAGCGCAGAGTGCATAGCCGTTCGCTTATGTTTTCAAAGCCGATAACAGCAGGTTTCATTTTTTGGCTGACTAAGAAATCTATTCCGAGGACATCGTTTACTGGATGGCCGCTATAATATATGGTGTAGTGACTCTTCTCCAGGAAACCGGTCCTATTCAACGCATCTTCTGCTTCATCTGCTGTTACATCAGCCCTATATTGGGGTGTCAGCTAGCTGCTCGGCAGCTTGATCACAGTACAGGGAGCGGACTTTCCATGAGAAAATGCGCAAATCGTTATTCCTTTGTCGTTGTATTATCTGCCCAGTCCGATGCCCCTGTTGTGGCTTCCTAACTTCGGTCTTCCGTGTAGGATTGTCAGCCCTACCCAACCCCAAACCTGGAGGACCAGTTGATACAATTGGTCCGGTTTTTAGGCGTGGGAGACTCGCCTTCAACCTTCTCCGTCTGCAGCTTTTCGTTAAGAAAGAGTTCCCAGCGGTCACCACGTGGAGGTGGAGATAGGGTTTGGTAGTAGAGCCGTTGGTGTTAGTTCAGCAGGCGTTTCTCAGATTTTATGCTCCATCGTGTGTACCAATCCACGTTTCGCCCTGTGACCTATACTACCCTTTGACCAACGAGGTTTATAAAAGGAGCTGCCGGGAATATTTGAAGATGAAACGAATTTACAAAAGAAATAATCATTCAAATAAATGCAATTTTTCCAACCAATTCCCCCTGTGTCTCAAGCATTCCGCCCACGTCGTCGATCAATTCAATGTCAATCGATTTTTTTGGTAATTCCCAAATAATTTCTTTTTTTAGCAAGAAGCGATGCGTGTCGAGTTTGTTTAGTTGTCTACGGACAGCTTATATTTCATTAACTAATAATCAGCCTTCAAAAGACATTCATTTTAGTGTTGCAAATGCACTCCAGATTTCATGAATATCAAAACTTCCATGCACACCGGTGCACATATGGCGGTAGATGCACTAACCTCGCAAATACTCCATTCAATTGCTAACAATATTTTACTCAAATTCAAAACCATAAATTGTCTACAAACAACCAAGTCTGCTTGTCTTAAGTCAACATTATTTGCCAATGAACAAGTATCTTACAATCGTGAACTAATTTATATTTTTTTGTTATCAATAGCATGCAAACCGTAAATGCCAAGACTTTTAGTGGAATCCAATAGCGTGAAACCGAGAAAATAATTGCATAATTAAAATATTTATTTAATTTCCTGCCTAGACATTTGATATAAATGTGAAATTTCATTCAAAATGGAGTTGGGAAACTGTGCTTGATGTGACCAAATAGGCCAGGCAGCGTCTCAGTGATATATGCAATCTTACAATACCAGGTCAACTAGAGTTTGAAATCAACACATTCGAAAGCCTCGAAATTCTGAACTTTCGGTACTTTTTGTCGAAAAAGATTTATTCTTTGTAATGGCTCAGACAATAGATAAATCGGTTATAACTTCTATTGAAATTGAAACGCTGAACACTCACCTGTTTGCTCATGACTATATTTGTATGCCCCGCACATGTCGTTATCAAACTGGCTTTCCAATTCGTGCTCTAGAAATAAATGCATAGCCGAGATTGATAAGGAAGTCAATTAATTTAAACTAAAGTTTACGCCACAACTCTCAAACGAAAGCAAGTTCTATTGTGTATCTTTATCGGGGCGATAGGCGGTCGCATTTGGGGTACAGTTTTAATTTATAGGAAAGTTATATTTACATAACCCGAGTCCACATAGAAAAGTTGCATATTCATGCATTTGGTGCTTATTTTCGCTCCACCATTGATTTAAACTTGTTGATTTCTGTGTTCTTAGCAATTTCGAATTTCCACAAAACGCGCCTTATCATCGACGTGCCTGAAATTATTCGGAAAATTCCAGGCATTTACATTCATCACAAAGTTCCGCTCTGGAGACCGCAACTCTGCAAATAAGTTGCTGAGTCTTATGTAACATATTACGCTGATCCATACTTACATACATACCATATTATTATATATAAACGTCCAGATTACATCAACATAATTATTACTAAAATTTCGTATACATTTTTGCTCAACTATTTTTGTTATTTTTATTATCATTTAAAAACTCTGTTTGTGTAGATTTTGGCTAATATTTCTTCCCGATTGCGGTAAACACACACATTAGAGTGCGTAATTGAGGTGCCAACCCCTAGACGAATAAATTGCTACCTAGTTGGCTACTACATAGGTAAGCGGATCTTCAGCGCACGCTCAGAGGTGCAACCTTTGATCCCACTTACCCCATAACTGTCGTCAAAAGATACTCCAATCTGAGGTTGAACGTTGGACGGTTTCAACTGCCTCCATAAAAGTTGAAACAGGGGAGATCGCTGAATGCATGTATAATTACCGGTCAAGGCTAAGTGCCGATGACTGACTTGGCCAGTAATGGATTGAGTTTTACTGCGCCGAGCAAACGCCAAATTGAATAGTCTGAGCAGTCACGTTGCAAGCTAGTTTTTGTTGAGATGCAGATCAGATAAACAAACTTAGATACATTTGAGAACTAGATACGTGCGTGAAAACCACTTACGTAGACATATACGTACTTTACTTACAAAAATTTGCTCCACATTTGGCGGAGAAAGGTTTTTTGGGCTCTTCACTTTAGGGTCAGTGTAAATTGGCTGTAGGAATTCAAGTTCAGCGCATTCTGGGTCTATTGTTGAATTATAGAAAGACGGTAATAGGTTTCGGAGAAAGTCTAATTGATTTTCAAATTTTACTTTTTAACGCGTTTGTTTTTGCATCAACCTAATTGAATAATTTGTTGAATTAAAGATTTGATAATAAACAAGTGAAATTTTCTTCCTACAAAAGTACATGATTCTTAATGGATATCTATTACTTTTAGAGTATTTGGACTTAATCCAAACCTCTGCAAACTTGTTCACTTCAATTTCAGTTAATTTTAGGTTTAAAACAACATTGCAGTCAATTTTCGCAATACATGGTTCCATCTTTCGGCACGTGTATCCACTCACAGAATTCATCTGAGTGTTATCACGCGGTATTTCTAGCGATTCAATTATTTGAAATAATTAAAAGATGTTTTTCCAATTCGCTAGTGTTGATGCAAATATCGATATTTCGGGAACCACTTGTTCCCTTCATCACTGCTAACAAGTCTGTTCATCAGTGAGTTTAATATCTATTTTTATACTAATCTAAATCTATAATACTATTGTAATTAATCATACGGCTTAATTAGTTTTACAGACTTATATCTAAATCTTGAGAAAGAAGAAATATTTAATTACATTTTAAAAATTTATTTGTATATCCTGAAAGAAGAAAAGATTTATAAGTTTTCTAAATAACGGTAAATAACAATTGCCTAGATCTGTATTCAATTTAGTGTCTACCGGCTGTTTGCTAACGAATAAGCTTTCGTAGGCGTCCAGCTGGTTCATTTTTCTTACCTGTTTTAACACTTTCAGATCGCGGTGCTTATTTTATGGCCGCATTCCACCATATGCTTAGCCACCATAGATTTTGTGGATTTTCGGCAGTACTTGATAGTCAACTCCGCCTCCTTCGTATGCTCCCTAAATCTAATGGTTATTATTTCCGAGTTATCACAATCTCGGCAGATGCCGGATTTTACCTAATACTAGCACTAAGTGCCAAGCATTTAGGCTCGGACGATCCTACCTACTTAAAAACTAAAGGGGCACTGGTGGTGGTGGCCGGTGGTAGGTCAGTGGGAGAATCCGTCCAGTACTCCCCGCAACATCGAGCACGTATGCAGAATGGTGTACTTCTGCATGGTTTGAACCAGACTGTGCGAAAGTCCCAGGACATCAAGGGAAGCCGTGAGGGATTTAGGTACAATACCTGTAGCTGACAATATTATGGGAACTACAACCACCCGCTCGAGATGCCAAATTTCTTTGATTTCACGAGCCAATGGCTCATAGTTCACCTTCTTCTCCACGTATTTCCGTTCAATGTTGCTATTATGGGGGATAGCAACATCAATAATATACGCGGAGCGACCCGTCTTGTCAACTAGCAGTACGTCAGGCTTGTTGTGTGCGGTATGGCGATCAGTCAGAACTTGCCGGTCCCAATACATGCTGTAAGCAGAACTATCAAGTACTGCTTGCGGCTCATATCGGTAAACCGGACATGTTCCCGTGATCAGCCCATGTTTATATGCAAGGTTTTGATGGATAACCTTACATACAGCATTATGCCTGGTGATGTATTGCACCGGTGCCATAACAGTACAGCCAGAAATGAGATGGTCCAACGTCTCTAACGCCGAACCACACATTCTGCACTGGTCGTTCTCCACCCGTTCTTTCATGATGAGCTTTTTATAAGCTCGGGTGGCGACCACGCCATCCTGAATGGCACACATGAACCCCTCCGTCTCAGCAAAGAGCTCCCCAGCAGACAGCCACCTGTTCGACAGATGCAAATCGACAAATGGCTGCCAAAGACAATTCACGTGTTTACCGTGCATTGCCTTCGACTTCCATTCCTCGATCCGCTCCTGGTCCGACTTCACCCCACTCAGAGGATTGAAAGATCGATCCTTCAAGTTAAGTGGAGTCAGTCCACAGTCTGCCTTACAGACAGCCGCATGCAAGGGACTCGCCTGCTCTTTACTGTAAAAATAAGCGCGCAGCGAGTCGACTTGGCGATGATGTTGTGCCGCCACGTCAACCACGCCCCTACCTCCGATGTCACGAGGCAGGTTCATCCGCTCCACGGCAGACTTTGGGTGATGCATTCGGAATTTGGACATAGTTGTCCGTATCCGCCGCTGGACGTTTTCTAGGTCGGTCTTCGTCCACGGCAATATTCCGAATGCATAAGCCAGTGAAGGGATAGCGAATACATTCAACGCGCTTATTTTATTCTTCCCCGAGAGATGCGATTTCAGCACCAGCTTCACACGTCGCAGGAATTCGGACAGCAGAGCTTCCTTCAGATCACCAACTCGAGCATGGGTTCCTTGCAGAATTCCTAGGTACTTGTAGAAGTCTGTCTCGGTCATAGCTTCGATGTGGAGGTCACCAATGCTATGTCCGGCATGCGGCTCGTGATGACCTTTGCGAATGGCTTGGATTCGACATTTGTCTAATCCAAACTCCATCCGAATATCACGGCTGAACATGTCTATTATTCGCAACAGACTTCTAAGATGGTTGTCAGTACCAGCATACAGCTTGATGTCATCTAGGTACATCAAGTGTGTCAGTTCGCACTTAGCACGTAGGCCATATTTTATTGCAAAACCATGCCCTCTAGCATCATTCAGTAGCCATGAAAGGGGGTTCAGTGCCATACAAAACCAAAGAGGACTCAATGAATCCCCGTGGAAGATGCCCCTCCGAATACGGATGGGCTCTGAGGTATTAGCACCCTCAGATGTACGGACTGATAAGGTGGTATGCCACCCTTCCATGACTGTCGCCAAAAACTTTATTAGTTTCGGATCAATGCGATACAGATGTAGGATGTCGATTAGCCAGGTATGCGGAACGCTATCAAAAGCCTTGGCATAATCGATATAGCAACTGAAGAGGTTTCTTTGGCCTCTAGTTGCTTGTCCTACAACTACCGAGTCGATAATGAGTTGCTCTTTGCAACCTCTTGACCCAACTCGGCAGCCCATCTGCTCCTCGGACAGAATGTTGTTGGTCTCGAGGTGCGCATTGATCCTTCCACTAATAATGGACGTGATGAATTTGTAGAGGGTTGGTAAGCAAGTGATCGGTCTTGTGTCTGCGGGGTCCTGCACCGTGTCCTTCTTAGGGATAAGGTAGGTAATTCCCGCAGTGAGGAAAGGTGGAAATTCCTCCGGCCGACTCATGACCTCATTTATACTGCGTGCCAACCGACTGTGTACGCTGGTAAATTTCTTATACCAGAAATTCTGCACCCGATTCAGACCTGGGCCCCTCCAGTTCTTCGAGATGTTTATAGCTCGTCGAACTTCCTCTTCGGTAACATCCGCGAAATTCATGCCAGGTGTATTGGCATGGCGGGTGCCTTCGGCAGTGATCCACTCAGCATGCTCAGCATGCTGGGCAGGTAACCCCCAAAGTCCACCCCAATACTCTTTCGCTTCCGTCACCGAGAACTGTATTGTCTGGGCGCTCTGTTGGGATTCGTTGAGAGATCTGAAAAAGCTCCGCTGGTTCCTCGCGTATGTTGCATTCTGGACACGTCTGGAATAACTTTCGCCATACCGTCGTAACCGACTGCATATGACAGAAAGTTTCTGTTTTAGTGTGTCCAGAATTTCAACTACGGGTGTCTCACAGGGGATGGCATAGTTCCGGTAAACCCTCTGCACTTTATTTCTCACCCGTCGGCTGGCATTGCCAGTGCTGATCTGCATCAGTCTAGCAATGTCCTGCCTTAGTGAGTCCCGCCAACGTTCCAGACGAATTTTCCATGGTGGATCTCTTCCCTGGTAGGCCCGCCCAGTATAGTTCCCTCAACCGTTCCTCTTCATTTGCTTGGCTGCTTGGCTATCGGTGAGAATAGCTATGTTTTGCCCCCTGTAGTTCCTTTGAAGATTAAAGGAGGCACATTTGTCTATGGTGTATATTTCCGCCTGGAATATGCTTGTGTACCTTCCCATTGGCTCAAAGTACATTTTCCTTGGACCAATGACACCGGCACCCACTCCCTCTTCTGTGTAGGATCAGTGTACCAAGTAATCAGTTGCTGGTTTAAGTCATATCTCGTAGCCACGCTATCCCAGTTTGCCTTGTTACTCCAACGTGTTTCAAACTTCTTATCTAAGTTAAACCTCGTTGTCATGTTATCCCTTGGTATCAGTAATTCGGGATACCGCCTAGAAAGAATATCAATCTTCCTTCGATTTAGGCAGCTTCCCCCTTCACTGATACTCTCGGCCATTTTGAATATTGCTATCCTTGCCTGCATCTATGTGTGCAGATAAAGAGGGGTTAATCCCAGAAGGACCTCCAGGGATGCCGTTGGGAATGTCCTCTTTGCCCCACTGATACACACATACACACGCAAGCCAGTCTTTGGAGCTTGTGTAATTCCTTGGCTTGTGTGCCGAGTTCAATTCTTTGTGCCCAGATTACCGTTCCATAGGTAATCATTGACCTTACTATTGCAGTATATATCCAAAGTAGTATCTTCGGACTGCAATCCCATTTTTTCCCTGCTATGGACTTACACGTCATCAGAGCCCTCGTGACTTTCCGACAGGTGTTTTTCAGAGTAATTCCCAAATATTTGGGCTCTGTTTCTTGTTTCACCTCCATATCATGTAATCTTATCGCTCTCAGGTGATCAAGCTTACGCCTCATAATGAATGGTACTATGGTGGTTTTGGCTGGATTGATCCGCAATCCCACCTTCCTGCATCAGGCACTTCATCTTTGCCCCTACAGATTAAAACACCGATTTTTGGCCTTCCCTAACCAACCACTTCGCAATGTTGTAAGTAGGGGAGTTAGAATTGACAATTATCTTCCCCATCGGATTCTAGGTAAAGAGGGATTTCTCATCCGGAGCTGGGTGGTGTTAGCAACCACTAGAGAGCATTCTTTTAAGGCCTTCTCTACTCGTTTTATGGATCCTCGTTGCGGGTGATTCCTTAATCCAAAGTAGTTTCTTCCAATCAATCGCATTACCTTTGTCTGCTTTTAGGTAGTATACCAGCTTCTTCTGCAGCTCTCCTACGATATTGGTTTCCCGCCGGTTAGCAGACTTTATAATCTTAGTTTGGTAAGCAATGGCTTTGGATAGTTCGTGCCGGATTTTTCATGAATTTTATGGCTTCTTTCACATCTTCAACAACGTGTTCAACAGGCAGGTCTGCCTTTACGTCGTAGTTGCAGCCCTTGTTTTGTAGATCCATTTCCTCATTGCTGAAACTAAATACATCTTACTACATATCAACATCAGAGAAATCAAAAAGGCAATTTTTTTCTAGGCGTGTTTTCTTCCACGTCAGGTTGCAATCCTTAAAATTAAGATAAATGTTGAATGAACTTCGTCTCCTGGACGGAAAGAGATGGGTGGAAATGCTATACAAGGTCCCCTTTACAATCCTGAAGAAAACTCGCAGCGGTCAGCCCTTTTAAAAGTTATAGCACTTCAAAACGGGAGTTTTTTTGATATCAAAAGGTGGGAAGAGTATTAAGGAGGAAGGAGGGAAGGAGAAAATCTCTGCTATCTATTGTCGTAGAAAAATTTCGGTGGTTAGCCCCCTTTAAAAAGTTATGACCCCACTAAATGGGTTGAGGAAAAGATGGTGGAGGATAGGAAAGAGGTCCCCTCTCCATCCCCACTGAAAACTGTAGCGATAATTTCTCAAGAATAATTTTATCAACGATATGAAAATTAACTTTTTTGGTCTGCTGCACAGTTCTAAGGGGCGTTAACACCGCGAACTTCCTCTTCCTCACCCCTTGCTCACTTGGAGGCTAGCAAATCAAAAGTCAACGTGAGATCAAAATACAATACTCCCGGGGATGGGGTGGGGTGGACCAAGATCAATCATGAAGGTTGATCTATACCAGAACCTATAGAAAGCGGCGAAATTACCCATTGATGTCCGTCTGAACCTAAGTGCATCTTTACTGAAGTATTGAGAGGGCGTGGGGAGCTCCTTTTGGCATTTTAACTCCTATATTATTATCAAAAATTTTACGGGCGCTTCTGCCAATGTACAATACTGCATCAGAATCTGAAATACGCACCAATTCCATAAGCTCGCTGTATCTCAATAAAGAAATGAAGCTAAATTTGTCGTTAGCACGAAAAAAGACCACCGAAATCATTGCCTTTTGTATGCCCGAGTCGAAACTGCCGCCACTTAACCCCAGGCTACTTGCGCTCAGCTGTTTCGTAGTAGTAAGGACAATCGCCTGCGATCCGCTAAGCAAAAATGCATTTGCCAGCGCGTCCTGTATTGTTGCGTTTGCTGTGCTCCAATTTGCTTCTCCAATTCATTATGATGCTTCTCCTCTCGCTATTAATCTGGTAATGTAAGATGACCGTAGCTAGGTCCTGGGGACAGAATTGTCTCAGCATGGTTGCCTCTAACCATCTTGACCTCAGGACTGAAGCTCTCGCTCTTATGGATCTTTAATCGTAAGAGATCCTAGCCCCCTTAATTGATTCAATGTCACAGATTCTATTAAATCGAATGCATGGCTCTCGCACCAGAAGGCTTTGGCATGCTGCAGGTTAATTTGACCAACCTTTATGTTTTTATGCAACAGTCGGTGTGTAACTAGGTTTCCCTGACACCGTACCGCCAGGGACACGTTCCGTAGTAGTTCCCATGTCCTCGTCCATGAAAGGTCTCATCTCACCACGCAGAGTATTCTTCTGTTTTCAACTTAACACCTTCATTGATTTGCAATGTTCGGGGGCAGGTATCCACCATTCGATATGTTCTATCCTGCGCACTTCGTTATTCACAATAGTACACTTGGGCAGACCGCCAGAATTCAAAGTTAGGGTTACACGCAGGACCCACTTTAAGGTGTTGAGGCTGCCTCCAAATAGAGGAGCCCATTGCGAAAACATTGATTGTTAATCTTGGTTTGATCCCAGGCTCCAAAACTTTTACTGCTGACAGAGTCGGTTGCTTCCAGTATGGTTCTCACCGAGGTTACTCGTTTGCTCCCACCTTCAATCGGAGATTCCGCTTCCTTGCGTCCTTCCTTCCTTCCAGCCACATCCATGTCCTCATTCCCCAAATGTTTCAGCTTCTTCCGCAATGCAATCCTCTACCGCCGGCTTGGAGTCTTCCTCGGTTCACGGTGTTCGGGCCATTTGGCTACATTTTCACATACCGGGGTTAAACCAGTAGTATCGACATCACCAGCTTCCCTTTCTTCCGCTTTCCCTGGTAAGGGCGAAAGTTGGTTCTGACAGACACGATTCAGCCCCGAAGTTTTACCACTTGGAGAGTTCAAATCCATAGTTTCCATATTCATGTTGGACATTTTTCTGAGAGGCTGTCGCGGGTGCCTGAGAACCAACCCCATTTGAAAGATTAAGGAAGGATCATTTTTGCCCAATTAAGTGTTGTAATGTTGCCATTTCTAAGCACTTTGTAGCCAACTAACATTGCGTGTGTTATTGGATGTCGATAAATTCCATCTATGTAGGCCCAATTGCGTTAATTCAATTACTTTTGATAATTACTCTTGAAATGCTTTTTTCGATTTCAAAATTCTAATAACTCCACAAATTAGGTCGTGCTTTATCGGTCTTGAAAATATGAGTTTCGATTAATTTTTTGGTAATATATGACATCGATTCTGTTCTGCAGGGGGTCGGTAGCTTCAACATGTTTTCCGAAATATCTCTATTTTTTAGAAAGATATGACTTCAAATGCTGGTGTTACGTGACTAAATTGAATTTTCCAGACCCTGCATCTGAAGGAGAGTTACTTAGTATGAATGTTGGTACATTCTTCGATTTGGGGCTGTTTTTGATGAAACCCTAGCCTGAGAGCTCATAAAGGTGTGTACATGAAAACCGATAAAAATTTAATGGAATTCCGAGACGCAAATTTCAATATACAATACTCACCTCCTTGCCTCCAGACAACACTGCAAATTTCCCGACAATTAAATTTATTAACGGCATAATTTCAGAGAGATATCAGCATTAATTCAGTTTTCTTTGAAGATGAGCAGAAGAGCAGGTACCTCCGGCCCATCTGGCGCCCCGCAGCGTGACAAACGTTCACCTGACTTTCATTGCAATTCGCCGCGTTTAATCAACGTTGGAGTGCACACAATCTGAAAGGTGGCTTACAGGTGCAAACAGTCTCTGTTAGCCCGGCTAATTCGCTGGGCTAGTTCCCACAGTGCGAAAATTGTGTGTTGCAGTGACACTGCGAATTTTGTTGCTTTGGGAAATACATTTCCAGGCGTGATAATTTACATGATGCGTTACAGCGAGTGGCTAATGGATTTTTTGTGCCGTGTGGTGCACTATGAAGTTTCAACAGATTTCAGCTGGCTTTTTCCCTGATTTTCCAGTTCAGTACAAGATACAGCAACGCTAGTATTGGGAAAGTCGCAGCGTTAGAAACGAGGCTTTCAAGAATCACGTTTTCCTCACAACATTCAATTTTCCAAACGTAGTCGATGCATCAAAATGCAGTGCACGAATCCCCTAGTTCGCTGAGCTGCGTCAGAACTCCTTGCTCGATTTGCGTTCCACTCAATGGCGCCAAAAGGAAAGAAAAATGGAGAGTCGATCCGATGCATTTAGCACAGAAGACAGTTGATGCGTGAAGATGTACATCACCAACCAACAGCACCAAATTACACGATTGTTCCGAGATGGAAGTTTCACTGCGATGCACATGTGATTTCACACAAAAACGCTCCGCACCTTCGCCGGTTTCAGTGGAGCAAAAGACAAATAATTGCAATTTCCAATTTTCACGTGAAAAACCATTTCGCCGGCGAGTCTGCAATTGCATCTGGGAAAACAGACGGACCAACGAAACATGCAATTCATGCATACCTAGAAACCTACTTAAGCGTCAAAAGCACTTTTCCTAGGCGCTCCAGGTACGGATGCAGGTTGAAGAGAGAGACTCTGTTGCAGGCGCACCTGATGCCGAGAAAACGGCGTCCGGGGGTAGGGAAGCTGCAGTTAAGCTGGAAAATGCATCTTCGGAAAAAGGCTCCCAACAATCATATGCTATTAATAAACTATTAACTACTTCGCGTCGCACTGTGCAGGCGGATCGTGCTGAGAGCGAACGTGAGGGGCCTTTTCGGGGCAGACATTTCGATTTCTACGCTGGATTTATTGCACCTTTCGCGTCGGCGCTAATTGTTTGTAGCGAATCTCGCATGGACCATGATAATGGAGATGATAGCGCTGGGAACGACCGGCTTTGAGCCCGACTCCTCCTAATTGACTCTGACCTTCTTAACGGCTCGCTGGATTTTTCACACATCGTTTTTCGAATCTGCAAGTGTATCTATTTGATTGCCGCCTATTAGTGCCACAAGATATGAGTGTGTGGTTAGATAGTAGGTGTAACAGTTTCTGGCCAATTTCCCGGGAGATTGTCTATTTGCCATTTCTGCAACTGCTAACGCAACTAATAAGGCGTGGAAACGTAGTTTATCATTTTCGTTGCTTCATGTAAGTGACTTGAGGAGATTGGTGCACGCAGATTGCATGTGCGGATTTTCCGGAATAAATCATTTGTACATAATGCGAGGAAAAATGATGAATATCGAAGGAAATTGTGGCGGAACATGGTTGTTTGGAAGCAGTCGAAAGTCACTTAATTAGGGAATGTAATATTGTCTTGTTTCGTGTGTGAATGCGAGAATGAGGATTTGGATTCTCAGAAATAAAGAGATGTTCGTTCATTTCAACAGGCAATCACGACACCTTATCTGACATGTGATGTGGTCTGTCTTCAATATCACTGAGCCTTGTCTGAGGAACTTGGAAAAGGAGGTAAGAGGCAAAAAGGGGGATTTCAGTGAATTCAGGCCGATGGCTCTAACCCTACCATTGATGGTAGAACTGAGCAGAAGAAAAGGATACTTCTGCCGTCTTTGGATACCGACACCCAAGTTGTAAAAAATCCATAATTATGTCGCTCTTTAGGATAGCAGCCACTCCAACTGCAAATAATGGATCCAGCAAGGACTTTCACTAAAGCACTACCTCAGTTCCAGTTTCCAGTGGAGTTCCGTGTAGGCCGAAATTGTCGACCATGGTTTTACGTGAGTTGCTCCATGTAAGTGTTAGTCGGTGATACTCTTTGAACATAAATAAAGTTTGCGGCTACGGTGAGAAACACCGACAAGGGTGCCAACCGCTAATGACATTTTAGAAGGCTTAGCGTCAAAATTTTTTATAGGGCTTCTGCATGCCCTGGTATCATGATACTAGATAATCTCCAATGCGGCTTTGGGTCTGAAACCAGCCGCTAGGGATGTCATCCTTACGTACTCGAGGAGGATGGAATCGAGTCTGCAATGAAGATCATCTGAAGTGGTTTTTGTTGCGAGGCCTCACCGGAGGTTATCAAGTACCGTGGAAACTAGGATCTTCTCGTGAGAGCAGATGTTCCACAAGAGGCTCTCGGCCCGGTTATTTGCGAATCATCACCACCATTCAAAATCCCCGCAACCATGTGCCCATATTGCGGCCGTGGGATTGCGCTGTGCAACAAAGGCAAAGATGATAGATAGGCCTCGAATTTACTGGTACGAACGCCGAGCCTGGATTCATTGGACCATGCGATTAAGCCTACATGATAGGTACCTACGTTAAAGCCCGGGACTTTCATATGCCCAAAACCACTTCAAATGAGTCCGTGGCAGGTTTTAGTCTAATTGCTTTGACGTATATGTAGAGATTTCCCAAAGGCTTGATCAACCTAGTGCGAACAACAGCTTCCACCAGAAATACCCCATTGTACTTACTATGCATGTCCCAAATCGATTGGATAATAAATAGCACAAAAGGAAATGTAATTGTCGGCCATAGACCACGGGCACAAAGGCTATTCGCCTATCATAATAAATCGGTGGAAGGTAGCCCATGCATAGGCATTCAAAGATTACAGTATTTTATTGCTAAGATTATTGAGGATATCGTTCGCTTCTTGAACGTGTAGATTAGTTAGATTTCGAATATTAAAATATACCCAGCGGAGGCAAAATATATATAGCGAATCTTCTGAATTTATCCTACACGCAAGACAGCTACAACCGAGAGCCAAGATTTGCTAGAAAAACAGCTCATTCAGGCTACAATGTTCAGCCAGCAGAAAGCTCATTTCAAGTAAAAAGTCCGGTATATGGATCCATTGAGTGGAAATACTTTTGAGGAGGGTGCTGGGAGTCCTAAGTCCGCACCCACTTGGTGACGGACCGGACCACTTGGGAAGCAACTAACTTCTTCCTTTGTAGTCCTCCTAAGTTTTCAAAAAAAGGAATAGGTTGGCTGACGGTTTCATTTTGATAAAAAAATTAAAACCGGTTGGAGCAACAGAGCAAACCTCGTACACTGACGGAACATTTAGTGCAGAGATACTTTGAACTAGTGGGTAAGCACACAAGTATAGTTCAGGCGGAAATATACACCATAGGCAGAGGTGTCTCTTTCAACTTCCAAAGGAACTATAGGGAGCAGAACATTGCTGTTCTGACCGAGAGTCAAGCGGCACTCAGCCCCAACCAGATGAACTGTTATGGAAATACCTAAATAGACTGAAAACATTGGATTCTAGGTTTCAGCTCATAAATGAAAGGAAGAAGGACCCCGCTACACGGACCAGAACCCCTTCTGTGGAAATGGCATGGGTTCGGAATGGGAGATTGAGAGGGCTAATGAGTGAGGAGATGGATTATTGTCGTGATTCAGGGATTGATAAAGAAACTTAATGCGGGATTTGGTGAGGAATACGTCTAAACGGGTCGTGTTGACTTTGTTGTAGACGGCTTGGTTGGAACGGGGCTGGGATGGGCCTAGGGATATTCGGAGGAATTTCCTTTCGTTAGCTCGTAAGCGCTCCGTTTGGTGGGATGTTAAGTCGTACCAGGCTACAAAGCCGTACGACTTTAATGGGCGGATTAGCTGTTTGTAGCAATAGAGCTTAACATCAGGACGGACAGAGGAGTTGGATTTAAGGATGGGCCATAAGGATTTGAGTCCAATTTTTGTGTTGGCAAGGATAGAATTAACGTGAGAAATAGGAGAGAGGCGGCTCTTCAGATGGATGCCGAGGTATTTTGTGGGGTTACGGTCAGAACTGAATTTTGGTCAATTTTGATGAGGAGGTCGGAGATATCGCAGTTCATCTTAAAGGTTATTTTAGCCCTGCCACGAAAGACGATGGCTTGGCATTTAGATGGATTCAGGAGGAGTTTCCAGGAGTTTAGGGCTGGATGGAGAGGTTTAATCGGAATTGGGCGGCGCGGATATTTCTGGAAGGGGTGTAAAGTATTAGGTCATCGGCATACTGGATAGTTTTGACAGAATTGGGGGTTGTTGTGGGATGGTGGAGAGTAATGTCAGCAGTGTAAAGGGAGGACAAGGTTGCCGAGAGGACCGAGCCTTGGGGGATGCCTGCAGGGGGGCTGTAAGGGTCAGATAAGGAATCAAGGACTCTAACTTGGGATTGGTGAGGTTGAAATTTTTAGGAGTGTGAGAGTTTGAAAATGAGACCCTCGTGCCATACGGAATCCCTTTACTTCACAAAAGACACAGAGGAGTTTCCTTAACATTAGGTCAGTTGAGGTAGAACTGTGGTTCTAGACCTAAAGGAATATATCCACTAATTCTTTTACGAAAAAGAGGTCTTTTACTTCAGATACATTGGCTGAAAGTTCTGAACTGGCTAAAAGTTTTGTAGACTCTCGTCCAGGGCGTGATTTGTGGGAGGCTTTCACGAATTTCAATTCATAATAATTTTTGAGTCTTGTCAAGAATAGATTTCAGTATGTTTTTCAATTATTATACATTTGTTCAAAAGGTTGAATTGACCACTAATGTAATATTTTTTTCCTTTCTTTACAGGTAAGTTGTGACTTCATCTGTCACCTAATTTGCGGAAAGATTTGTTTCGCTTTAAAAAGGTATACAACATCTATATATTCAGTAACTATCTGCTCCTTCTCCTCCACATGTGTTTGTAGTTTAATTTTTTTAGTCGATTACGTCAACTTGGGAGGTAAATTAGGGATTCCTTTAGATAACTCCCTCGTTCAATTGCTATGATTGCAAGTAGGAAATCAGATGAGATTTCAATTGATTTCATTATGTTTTACCTACATCTGCCAATAAGGGCTAACTTGTAGGTTCCGCAAGTCTTCATTTGGTCCATCATTATTTCTAACTAAATGCGGTCCACTTATTTTGGGTCACCATGATATACTCAGTACGAACAGTAAACCAATTTCTTTAACGTCTACAGTACGGTTTCTTCTTCTGTTTATTCATGTTGCATCATTTTAGTAGTCCGCTTCCCCATAAAAACATAACCCATTCGGTATGGTCTGTATTGTTTTTGAATGGGTCCTAAATTTGTATTGGTTTAATGATAGATTAGATCAACTAGAGAGATCCCTCTCTTTAATCGTGTGTATTCCAAGTAACGCTATCCTTTTGCATAAGCTTTGTTTTTCCGGCTTTTTTTTACCCCTAAATTTCATTGATATCGAAGGTGACTAAGGGTTTTCTCTACAGGTCTGTAGCAATTTTTACGATCTCTCCCATCCAAATGAGATTAGTGCATATCTGCATTATGGCGCCCAATATCTTCTCTAAGAATTTTTCTCGTTTCGAATGGCATCTAATAACCACCAAATTCATCTGATTTGTCCCCTTGCGATCGAGGCAGAAAGCCAAGGCGGGACGCTTTTCACCAGCAGAGAAGACAGTAGAAAAATTGAAGATGGTCCTGACTTAACTCACTCTCTCTGCATGTGTATCTAAAAGAGTCCGAATATGTATCAGAATAAATTTTTCCTACAAAATTTACGAGAATTCATCTTGTTTAATGAGATTCTTTTTCCTCTGTATTAGGCCTTGGGCGTAAGGGGCTTGACCTGCATTTCTTTCATAAAGTGAATACCAAGAACCACTTTCATCAGTATAATTTCCATAAACCTTTCCCCCGCATCAAGTAGATATGGACTAAAAATTCTATTCATGCTTTTTTCTCCAAAAAGCCAATTCATCCAAATGTGTATCTAAATAAAACCATTTACATCGCAAACAATGTCTTAACATAACTGCCAAGATTATCTAAGATTTAGGGAGAAGATTAAGACGTGATTATCTCTATTGAAGATGTACCCCATTTGTATGCAGTCTTGAGCCCAATACAAATGGAATGTTGAGAAAAATTTTTGACCGCAATTTTCCGGAATTTTTCAATATGAATGCTAAAATCAGATCTGAATTCACTAAAACGTGGAATAAGTAAAAGTTAAGATTCATAATCGAGAAATCTGTGGGCTCTAATGGAAACCATTTAGTTTGTGCATGTTTGAATATTCATGATAAGATGTTATCGCGGCATTAATTGAAAAGATACAAATTAGTGAAAATATATATTTACAAAAACTCTGTTTGGATACTAACGATGAGGTTGTTTGGAAGCTGCAGAAAGCGGACCTAACAAAGTGTGTTTTGAATGATTCGACGAATCATAGCTGCCATTATCCTATTAACACTCCAAGTTTTCATTAGCGAGATGTTTGGCCAAACAACGTCTAACCGTTATGCAAAGAAAGAAAAAGATAACGTGCTGAGTTTCCATTTCAGATCGGCTGAATTTCGCTTAGCCAGATGGACCACATTGTGTAACACGCTTTATCTAATCCTTACAATCGATCACTCATCAATCATCCAATGAAATTCCGATTTGAATAGCATCGAATCGAATCACCTTTCCATCAAGTCAAATAGCGTCCATTCATTACTCGTATTTATGTAGTCCATTCACTAAAACGAGGAGACCAAAAGCCGTTCAGGTTCAGGTTATACGCATTTTATGCTCTACAGGGTGCCGTACAGATTTCAGGTGTTAATCAGTGGTAATACCGCTGGTACGGCGTGAGGTGTGATGCGCGATAAAACAACCTAAATGTCGAAAGAAATCGCCAAATACAGCAATATAGGTACGGGTTTGATGGATCTTGAATGGACGAAAACGAAAATTGCACCACTTGATGAATCTTCTTTTCGGTAGATCCATGACAATGCACAATTATTTTAAAAATAAAAAGAAACAGATTACTTGGCGATGATAGTAGATTATTACTATTGTAGAAAAGATGTTCACCGTTGCTTTGCTAAGAGTACGTGAAATGATCCGTTTCTTATCTTCTGTGCCAAACATTTAGATACTAATCTTTTTTGGAAAACAAATGATCCCAAGGGGCTGGTGTCAGCCACCGGCCGTTACAGTTGTAGTTATATGGACCTACAAGAGCTATCAAAATCAAGGTTACGATTTTAAGTTAGTTATTTATATTATTGGCGAAAAAATCTACAGTAGAAGAAAGTATTGCATAATTCATGCTTATAGACGTCTTTTGTATTAAAAACAAGTGCATATATGACCCCCTATTGGGTGTGCAAACATGGGACTTCAAAATCATAGATTTTAACGATGTCATTGACTCTATTCCGAATATTCGCTTATACTTATGGTCTCACGTGCAAGTGCTTTGAGATTTGTTCCAGCTCTTACTTAACCAATTATTGGCCAATATTAGAAAATGACAAGTCGGGAAACCGGAATCTTGACGCTTCGAGTATAAAAGGTTTTGTGTTTCTCTATGTGAGGAGCATAATGCAGTTCTCCATTGGCTGATAGCATTGACTCGAGATATTTAAATCGCTCAGTTCTGTCAATGGCAGTAACCTGCTCAGGACTGAGCGATTTAAATATCTCGGGTCAATGCTATCGGCCAATGGAGAATTGCGTAATGAAATTGCTCTACGCATTAGCGGAACCTGGATGAAGTGGTATTCCATCACTGGTGTTCTTTGTGATTGACGTAACAACGAACGTCTCAAATCTAATATTTACCGTCGTCCGTCTGCCGTTCTCTATAGGTCTGAGTGTTGGTCGACTATAAAAGGCAATCAAGGGCGTCTTGCAGTAATGGAGATGAAAATGTTGCATTGGACTAGTGGCGTGACACATTTTGATCACATCCGAAATGAGGATATCCGCGATCGATGAAAAAACTGCGAGTGAGGCGTCTTCAATGGTATGGTCACGTAATGCGCGCTAACGAGAATTCACTTACCAATATTGGTCTGAACATCGAAGTCAATGGTAAGCGACCAAAAGGCCGACCGAAACCACGGTAGTTTGATACGCTGGATGGGGATTGTTCTCGTTAATTATGACATCAGCATCTTATTTGCATGGCTTTAGAAGCAGCAAATTCGCGGGAAATTGCTAAGTTTGAACTGCTATAACTTTGGCGTTAATGGCGCGATTTCCCTGAAATATGACATCTGTATGCGGTAGTCCTAGATGAATTAAAGGAGGTTTTTCAGTAAATTTCTAAAAGTTGGTAATATACTATTAGCAACTTTATTTGAGCAGATATTGGAATGGAACATATTTTGAGGCCTAGATTTCATCTAAACGCAACAGTCTGTTTTTTCCGATTTTTGTTTTAGGAAAATTTTCCGAAAATGAGTCCTGTCTTACTTTAAGTGCGTGCATTTTGACTCCTTACTCCCTCACTGTAATGCTCATTGTTCCCATCTATCCACTAAATTTCCTTCAGGTCAGTTTAGCCGTTTTGAAGAAAAGTGAGTGTGACAGACAGACAGTGAATCGATTTTAATAAGGTTTGGTTTTACACAAAACCTTAATAAAAATCATCTTTATTTTTTTTTCTTTTTGTTTTATTTGAATTAAAACGTAAGCTAGAAATGATATGTTCAGATTTTTTTATAATGGGTTATCACTTTATACAGCTTTGGTCGTATACTACCCGACGGCTTTATTCACTACCTAACGTGTGTAGAACAACTTAGAACAGGGGTGAAGATGGGCTTTACATTTTTCGCAACAAAAAAGGTGGTCAGTTCGGAGTTTGACAGAAGAGAATACTTTTTCAAACGATTTTCTCTAACGGTCCCTGTGGCACAAAAACCTTTCTCAAACAGCTTATGAAAAAGTTGGTAAGAAGAAAAGAAATTATCGAAGTAAACAGCGTGTTTTTTGGCTGCTCAACATTCGCCCCGGGCACGAGTTTTCTCTCTATGATCCCGCTATCTATCCGTACCAAGTTGGAACTACCGCAAAACGAAGAGGGCAACGTAGAAATGATAACTCAATTTTAAAAAGTCAGGAATAGAGCCCCCTATGTCTGGAGCAGTAGAGTGGCATTCTTATTTGGCAGGGAATATGACTTTGTCCTAAATCTAAATTGAATCCAAGTAAGCTATGGAACCCCTAATAAGTCTTCTCCTCCCTTCCATGTGAAGTACATATAACCCCTTTTATTTTTTTCCAATTTGTTTTCAACAAAATTGTACTTTTTTTCAATGAGATTGAACTTTATTACCATCAAACTTAATGCATAAAAGTCTACGGGGGTACCGGATTACTTATCAGATCTCGCATTATGCATTATCTTCCAGGAGATTACTGCAAAGAACAACTTCAATACGATTATTGAAGTGGGCTAGCGAGATAACCATCACTGCGATCTACTGTCCTCCAAGGTTTAAACTGACTTCTTAGACATTCGAAAATTTGTTTACACATTGTGAAACAGATTTCTTTCCTCTGAGGATTTTAATGCTAAGCACATAAATTGGGGTTCCAGACTGATCACTCTCACGGGAAGACAGTTATGGGACGTGCTAGCCCGAGACACTAGACTTGGCATTGGGTAATCTGGACAGCCCACTTATTGGCCGGCAGATTGACGAAAAATCCCTGACCTGATTGACTTTGGTGTTACTAAAAATGTGAGGTGAGAGTTGATAACGAGCTAGCCGTGCTATAAACTATTTTCAGACCACTCGCCTGTCATAACACTTGCGAGCTTGCCTCCTATAACAAGCGATACAAATAGGAAGTTAACAACCAAATCAACGAACTATTTGATTTTCCGCAAATATATAAGCACTCATCTGCAGACAAACACTCCCTTGAAAACTAGGGGTGAAATAGACAAAGCCCTGTTGAAATTCAATGAAATAATGACCGTGGCCACACAGTTTCCAAACTATACCTGGTCCAAGTAAAACAGAAGTTGAGAAGACAATTCTGGTTGGTAGATCTCCAGAGTTAAAAAAACAATTGGCCAGAGCAACTCGATCGCTCCATGAAGCTCTTAAAGATTAAGGGGAACAAGAATTACAAAGTTACTTACGAGGTTTAATTCCTACTGCATCAACTGATTTAGATTTAGATACAAGAAAGTTGAAGAGACCTTTTCAATGTGAATTGTCGCTGAGATTAACAGACGACAATTGACCAAGAATTAATGCCGAAAAAGGGATGGCATTTGCAAAAGGTATTCCTCTCCCACTTGCTGGAGATGGAGTCAAGGCTTCTAAAAGGCAAAATATTCATGCCTATACCGAAGCTGCAAGATATGACCTAATCACGGGAAAAATGTTGAAGGAATTTCCAGGGATCGCAATCAATCACGTGACTCAAATATTTCCCTCAGGTTTGTAAGGTTTCAGAAGTTTCAATGATTCCTGAATGTGTAGAAGACCAAACGCTGGTTGCTTCATACCGGTCTATAAGTCTGCTACCCATCTTCTCGAAGGTGTTCGAGAAATTACTACTTTCAAAAATACAGCGACATCTAGTGAAAAACAAAGTAATTCTGCAGTATCAGTTTTGCTTTCGAGAGGAGCATGGTACAATCGAACAACTTCACAGGATCTTCTCTGAAATAATGAGTGGATAATAGAAAGTATTGCTTTCAACAAAGTGTGGCACGAAGGTTTGATTTTTATAATGAAGAGGCTGCTTCCAGGACAGTTTCATGGAATTTTGGAATGTTTTCTCTTGGAGCGCAAATTCAGGGTGAAATATAAAAGCTTCACGTCTTGCGAGTACAACACCCAAGCTGGAGCCCCTCAAGGTAGTATCGTTGGACCGAGACTCTACCTTATCTATACCTCGGATCTACCAACTGATCCTAATCTGATAACTTTATCGTCTGCAGATTATACTGACATCCAGAAGTATCGACAGCAATCGTCAGGTTGCATCAAAAACTGACAAATCCACCTAAGACGAATTAAAAAATGGTTTACAAAATGGGAAATTTGTGTAAGCGTCATGCGACTATCACTCTGAACCGGCAATGGGGTAGGTAGGTAGGTAGGTATCAGTGGCCGCTCCGAGGAGCCCAATTAGCGCTGTGGTGCGCCGTTTTGATGCCAAAAACTCCTAAGACCGTGACTGCTGTTATGAGGGCAGGGAGACAGAGTCTAGCCGGCTCGGATCTTCAGAGCCAGCCCGTAGCATTCACAAATGAAAGCAGCTCTCCCACCCTGCAGCTGGAAATCTCTCTGAGGTCCCCAAACAATGGTTTACCCAGTGTCTGGCGGGAAAGTGCGTTTGAACCAGCAGCTCGAAGGTTTCGCTAGAAGATTCAGTCCAGGAGCCTTCCAACTTTTGAAGAAAGGATGGGGTCTTATGTTCCTTGGACAGAATCTTACTGAGCCTCGCGGATTCACTGGTGCTTTCGATGTTCTGACAATAGTCCAACCAAGACCGCCTCTTGGCGGTCCTGATGGCCGACTTGTACTTCTTCAGGCATTCCTTGTATGACTGCCAATATTTATGCCTGTACCAGATGTTGAAGATTTCCTTGGTCAGCTTCCTGAGGCTGAAGAGATCTTCATTCCACCACGTGTGCAGTGTCTTTTTGCTGTACTTAGTAGGGCACGATAATTTAAAGGCGGTATCGAATGCCTTTTCCAGAGCCCCGACCTATGACTCCAGTTCGTCTGTCATGCCAATCTTACCAATTTACGCACCGGAGAGTTTGTTATTAATTACTTGACCAAACTTTCTCCAGTCAATCCTTCTGGGGTCTCTGAAGGATTTGGAGACCTCTGCGGCGAGATCTAGACTGAAAAGTATCCAACTGTGATCCGAGAAAGATTTCTGGTCGGACACTCTCCAGTCCTCTACCCTAAGTATCCCATTGTCGGTTATTAGGGTGATATTAAGGACCTCCTCCGAACGGTCACAGTTTTCCGAGCTGGTAAAATGGAAGGTTGGTGTACTGCCCCTGTTATGCACCGATAGGTTTGAATTAATAATAAAATCAAAGAAGACTCACCTCTCCCGTTGATTTCCGAGCTGCCCTAAGGCGTATGCCTTGCATCGGCGTCGCAGCCTATCAACAGGTTGGCCTTTTTGTTGCTATGGTGTTCGTCAGATGTTGTAGTTCTTTTGGCGGAGCTGATCAGTTGTGAGCTATGTAAGCCGAGGAAATATACACGTTCTCTGCCCCCGCGTGCTCCGGCTAGGTCACTGGAAGTCAGGTCCGGACACTGAAAAACGTGCAGGCTTTTCCTCGCGAGAATACATTTCTCTGAGCTGTGGAATAAAGTAAAATTTTTGCTTTGGAGCCTTTTGGTGGTTCGGACGCCTCCAACCCAGGGCTCTTATTATTATTCCTCTAGGAGGAAGACAAGCAGATTAGCCAAGGCACACTTCGAGTGCTACAGATTTATCTGCGTTACCCTCAGCATGATCTGATTGCGTGGGGAGTTCACCAGTCCTCGTCGGACCGTCGATCGTCATCTCCTCAAACAGCTCGTAGGCGGCGTCAATTGGATCTGGGTCGCCGCCCGGTTTTGCAGAACGAAACACTTTGATCTTTGCGTTCTTGACTTCAAACCGCACTTTATCCGACTTTTTCCAGCGCTTCCAGGCACTCTTCGTTTATACTGAATAGAAAAGTTTGGCTGTTTGTCTGGGTTTCGTACTCCTTGATAAAAACGCAGTCGTCCATGGGAATCCTGGGGTTTTGAAGGTGCCGGGGTTGGACTAGCTTGTCCTTATCTATGCGGATCTTCGGCAACCAGATGCGAGCGACCGGTCTCCGGGGAATCTCGTCGTAAGGGATGACATTGAGCTTTACGCCCTCCCAGGCGTCTCTAGAGAATTAGTCCTCGCAAGCTATAACATGAAACCCACGGACCACCTGAGAGGAATCAAAGCTAGGGATGAATCCCGTGTGTTTGCATTCGGTGTCCAGGAGATGCTCAATGACCACCTCCGACAGCCTGGCCTCAATACCGGTCCACACCTACGGTGCTAGTTTGCGGCTAGCGGAATTACCATCCGCCAGCGGCATACGTCAGTGGTTCCTGGCCACGTCACTGAAGGGTTTCGCAGTTCGTGGCCCGTCGGCTGACTGTTGCTACGTACTTTTCTTCAGATGTTGTTTAGCGTCTGAACTCTTGCCCACTTTCCTCCGCTTGTGATGTTGCTCGATGTCGTCTTGAGATCGGTTGCGTTTCAGAGCAATAGGCTTCGCCTTCTGCTCGTCTGCCAGGCGTTTGCTATTGTATTCCTCAACAATCGCCTGGTATTTAGCGAGGCCTTTTTCATCCCGCTCGTCGACAGTACCAAGAATATGCATGGCCTTTTGGTACTGGCTAAGGGCTTAATTAAGGGTGTAACGATCCCTGAGCAGAATGATGTAAAGTATTTTGGTTTGCACCTGGATAGACGACCAACATGGAGAAAATATATTGAGACGAAGGCAATGCAAATAAAGCTGAGAACAAAAAAATATGTATTGGCTTCTAAACGAAAACCCTATGCTGGGACTCGGCTACAAACGCCTACTCTACAAAGCCGTCGTAATGCCAATATGGCCTTGGAATTCAACTGTGGGCCTAAGTGTGCACCTGCAACATCGAGTTTCTACGGAGAGCCCAGTCTAGGATACTACGGATGATCACCGATGCACCTTGGTACCATATATGAAAAACGAAAACATCCACAGGGACCTTCAAAATGCGACAGTGAGAGAGGAGATCTCATTCCAGGTGATAAAGTACAAAGCAAGGTTAGCTTCCCATCTTAGCCCCTTAGCCAGGAGACTGCTGCAACAGCAAAAGTCGAGTCGAGAGCCGATTGAAAAAATGAACATTATGGAATGTAAGCGAAGACCAACAAAACGTTGTGTATGTAGACAAACCTGTAACCTTACTTTGAGAATAATCTATTCTATAGCACTGGCGAGGGATATATCTGAATTTTAACTCTAAGATTTGAAAATTGATTTGAGGGAGTTTTGAAAGTTTACAACAGAGATACATCACAAAAACGAAAACAAACAGGTTGTCGTTTTCATACACATCAACATCCTAACTTCGAAGGATTAGGGTTCGACTGAGAAAGATATTTGAAAACTGTATAGGTAGATATTGCCCGTTAAACGTTCGGAAAGGGCTTTCTCTAGAGCGGGGTACTGGGTACACCTGGGAGCCTACCAAATCCCGAAAGTCAGGCAAATGTACCAACAATCCTTCGTACCTGCTGCTGTTTAGTATAATTTGACATGAAACCATCTTCAGCTAAATACAACGTCTAGGCACGCTACCACTTTATTCACAAATCAGATCATAATTAGCGTATCATTGAATTTAATGACTCCATTCAACGAAAGTCAGTAGAGCATCAGATCAACAATCGCACCGTGTTAATGTGATGTGATGCTAACGATGGTAGATGGTGTGATGTTCCCGTGATCCGGTTGTTGCGAGACTGGTGTGAAATTCTCTTAAGGCTGTCCCATTGTCTAACCTCGACTGAGCAGGGAACAGCCCAACCAACTGATTGGAATGGCATCTGAGGTCATGAAAATTACTCGATCCTAGCCGGCAAACAATAAATGCACACTTCCACGGGCATTTCCATTCGAATAATGCGTTCTGTATGCAAATTCCAAATCCAATTAACGGCCGGAATCTTTTGCCCAGCGCGGATCTTCTCCACTTTGCTCTCAAGCTTTATTAAAATTAATGATGGCGTTATACAATCACGGCCACTTTGTTGCTAATTCCAACTACTGTATGCCGTAAGATTGTTGAAACAACAGCACAACCACGCATAATGTTGCGTTGCGTTCACTTTAGCCGCACTCAATACGAGTGTAGCCAAACAACTACAAACACCCAAAGTCTAAGCAAGATCGAGGATAAAATTTTCCCATAAGCATTGCAATCTTGGATTTTGCGTAATTTGTAGATTTATTGGCAACTGAATGGATTGGACACGCAATTTTACGGTAATCGCCTGCAGGAGCAATGGAGTGATCGCATCTCGCCAATATACGAGTATATCAGGCCCGCTTGAATGCCAAATGCGTGGAGGCACCTAGTCTCTGGTGGAGCTAGCTCTTCTCGGTTTCGTTATCAAAATTCAAATTTTTGCGCATAAATTATAAATTGTTGCAATGCAGCGCGGAGAAATTGCATTCCATGTCCTACGGACAACGCAAGATTTTCTAGCATCTTCAATGGGAAGTGATCACGAAAAATCGAAAGAGGGAGCTCCTGCAAAAGATAGAAGATGATGTGTTGAAACTATGATAGATTGCATACGTGATGCTGATAATTGTATTGGAGATAAGACGATGAAGAGTTGCTACATTCTGCATCGAAATGAAGAAGTACTGGCGGGTCACGAAATAGCTTTAGATATCACTTCAGCAATATGTATATTCCTTGCAAGTTTTCGAACCATTTTATAACAGTCGCTCACCAGTGTCGACCTCAAACAAGAAAGCGAAGATAGAGTTTGACACACATTCTCCGAAAACAGTTATCACCATTGTGCTTGCTTAAGCATCATAACCAGTGCCTTGTTGACAAATGAAAGTTATGCTGAATAGTTTGAAGTTAAACATGATACTATGCCGCCCGTTTTTCTTACCGATCACGTGCCAAAATGCTGTGCTTGAATTTGTCGTGCGGAACTACCCATTCTGCACAGTTAGCATAGGTTGTCAGGATATCAAGAAATTCAGAGCCATCTTTCTCCAGATCTGTCTGAGCAATCGGCACTCTAACTGGTTCCCCACATGTCATGATTGGCGACCAACATACCAATGTGCATAGTATAGTCCAGTCCATGGCCATTATTATTGTCTGCCAACTGCCAATTCGTGTATAGATATCTGGCTTACATTCTGACGTAGGACTTTCTCGAATTTGGTCCTGATCAGAGCTTCTAATACAGTTTCCTTCCTCCAATACAAATAGAAAGACTGCACTATCTGGAACTTCAATTAAACTAGATCTTTATGTAGCCTCTCAAAAGTGAGAGTTACTTGTCCAAGGTGAAAGATAATATACAAGAGGTATCATCTTCGTTACAGATATGTTTCAGATAAGATGCTCAATGGACAGTTCGTTGAATTCCTTCCTGAACTACGTTGCTGACCACAAAGGGAAAGAGTACGCAAGTCACTTCCGTATTATCTTACGTGAAGATGGAACACACGCCCGCTACAGCTCAGTCGTGCGAACGCCGGAGCAAGCGTTGTGTGTTTAATTCTCATCCACTAAAAACCACACCGGGTCTTTCCGCCACCGCATCTAGGATAATTCTATAAATCATGCATCCCTAAGCCATGCAGATACTGCCTGTAGCAACCATCGTGTTCGTGAGAAACTGGGGAATGTGGTACTTGGTGCTTCGATGTTTCCGCTCAAGTCGCACTTTAGTGTTGAAATGGCCTTTCATAGACGCGATCCATCTGCATTGCCAGAGATCATTCGACTCTGATCTTGCCGCGTTCCTACGCTCTGTGTGTCCTTTCATACATCTTGCATGGTACATCACATTCACTTCTTCTGGTAGAATGTCGATTGCATCATTTGATTTGGTTCAAAAGTGCTGCAAACCCTCAAAGCTATCAGCTGGTTGACTGAATTCATCTGCTTCTTTCTCTGAGAGTTTACAAATGCCTTAGTTGATGCGTAAGGCAGAATGGATTCCATTACTCCGACTAGAACCAATCTCCGACACTGTTTGGGCTTACCAGTATTCGACAGATTTTTTGGAAGTGACACTGTGGCGTTAGCTGCCTTTTGATACACATACTCTTGGTAATCCTTAAAACTCAGCTCGGAACCAATCATCACTCCCAGGTATTTGATAGCCAATTTCGAGACGGCCGTACATCCTCCCACTTCCACAGCATTCTTCTCCGTACGGTTCATCATTAAGGCTACTTTCGTTTACTCGTCCGCCACTCACTCTTACTGCTTCTGTCACCTAGACCTCTACACCCTCTATGTGATTTGCTGTAACAGCTACGGCAAGATCATCTCCGAAGCCGACAATCGTAACCTCTTCTGGAGCAGGAAGAACAAACATGCCATTATATATGGAATTCTATAGCAAAGGGCTCAGTACCGAGCCTTGTGGTATGCTCACTCTGACAACGTACCTTTTGGGGCCATCATCCGTCCCGTATTAGAGAGTACTCTCTAAGCGGTATATCTCGACGAGACTCGCCAAACATCCAGAAACACCTTTTACCGCCAACACCCCTTCAATTAGGTCCCAGTTGATGGAATTAAATGAATTTTTGACATCCAATGTCAACACGGCACAGATTTAGCACTATGCTTATTGTATCCACCGTAGAGTGGGCGCGCCGAAACCCATACTGGTGCTGCGACAGGCTGTCTGATCCACGTTTGAGCGAAAAGTGCTGAGAACTGCAGTGTATCGTCAACCTCAATGCTTTCTGCTAATATGCTTTCACCTTCAGAGCTCTCGCAAATGTCCGCAATGTATATAATAAGGTCGATTACCTAGTATTGTAGCAACGGTCTTTTCTGTTGTTGCGGAAGTCCACTTTGGCACTACCCCAGTTAGTCCTGCCATTAGCAGGTGACCTAATATAATCCTAATGTACATGACGCCCGGTTTAGATTCCATCCTGTGAAACTTCCCGGTTTCCTTCACCTTTCGACTGATAACTAATAAGGCCTCTATTTTATATTCTTTCAGCTTCTACCATTACATTAAGAACCAAAAGCACGATGTCATTGACGTACCATTGAAACTTGGCACGCACCACGCGGTCCTATATATCATCACAAAGTACTGACTCCAGTACATAACCTCGAGGTACCCCACCACTCCATCCTGTTCCTACCTCTGTGTCGTAGAAGAACTATCTGTATGCGCAATAGTTCCTAATATTTCACTCTGTTTCCGAAGATACATTAAACGTTATTAGAAAAGCTATGATGTTTTCCCAATGGGCAGAGTTAAAGGCATTCTAAACATCAAGGATGACAGCAGCATGGTACTCTTTCATGGTGCCGTTATTCCAGGATGGCCGATAAGTAACTCATCCTGGAACTATGTGATGTAGAAGAATGAACGAAGAATAGAAACTCCTTAGAAAATTTTGGAAAGAGTTGAAGTCCATTGTCCAGAACCTAGAACAACGGCACGTAGATATGGTCGGCGCGTTATGCCTCACATAGTGGTCTATAGCAACTATATATTGGGTATTACATCTAACCTGAGGACTTCGTTGTCCCATAGCTCTACCCAGGCATCGGCAAGTTCGCTCTCAGTGACAACGACAGCTGAACGTTCTCTTCGCTGTGTAGTTGTTACTACCATGTTCAACATTACTGAGGACTTGATGTTGCTCCCTTTTAACCTGGAGATCACATGCTCACATGATCATATGCTCCTCCTAACAGATTCATATCGACTGTTTCCCGCATTTGTTTAAATGAATGGCCTTTATCTTTGAAAAGTGTTTTCCCCAACTTTTTGCAGCAAGTCTATACCTAAAACATCTCTCACCTGCAGCGATTTGGCCGACTGTTGCCTAATCTTACCAATCCAGCAGGCTTTTGATGGGCTGCGGATGTTACCTCTACGCTATGACATAGGGGCATCACGGGATATTCTTATAATGCTAGTAAGTTGCCCAATTTTTCCTTCATCCTCCCTAGTAGCTCCAGATTATGTTCGAATAACAGCAAGTAACTTCGAGCTTCCTTGTTTCACCCAACATCATATGTATATCATCTATCCCTTTTCCATTATGTTGAATGATAACTTGAGTATTACGTTGAGTGGCTCGCCTGATTTACTTCTTAAGTGAAGGTTATGCCAGCCATTAATCATATTCTCCCCTTCCGAAAGGAAATGTGTTAGCAAGACAGATAATGTCTCCAGCAATATTACTTCATTACCACTTGAACCCTTGCTGTCTCAATCGGCATACAGACGGTGAAGAAGTCTCCTTCTTTGACAAGAAAGATTATGCGCTTCATCCGTCACCGTTTGTTGATAGACCACAATTATCATAGATATGACATGACTCTGGTAATGCACACCCTGATGAATCCATTGGAAGTCCTGATTGCAAATTTCGCATTTTTGCCAGCAGACTGTCGATATCGTTACCCCGGATTTCCCGCTTATACGGCTCGCTAATACTGGTTACTTCTACGTCAACCCCCTGGTCCATGAGCAAATCTGCGGTCGCACAGTAATTGAATTTTATTTGGAACCCAGCCATTTTTTTTTCAATAATATTTTTTAGGATTCGGGCATCTTCCACTTCTCGCGCAGCATGCATTTAATTTTTTTCACAATTTTTTGCTAAATAATCTTTTTGTCGACATCACGAAAAGGCTAGCGAGTTCATCTGTTTTCGTAAGAACGAAAATGCCTATGAGGGGCTTCCCCTATTCTCACTAATGATTACGTCCAAAAGCGGCTTCTTGTGCATTGTGGTTTTACAGACGTTGTTTACTTGGAGCTCCTACATTTTGAAGGCTTTGAAAAACTAGCCTTAAATCCTGTTAACATTGCACCTTTCGGCGCCGTCTGTCAATTCTCTCTTCTATCTTGGTTGTGTTGCAAAATTTACGACTTCAGTATTCCTGTTCACTACATAAAAACTACTGGACAATCAATCGTGAGTTTTCTACAACTGAACAAATGCAAGAATTATGAAGCAGAAAAATATTTTTTAATCAAAGTTAAACGCTTTTGATGATACATATTCAGAAGGGAAGCCAATAGAATTCAGTTTAAATTTTTTACTTTAAACATATCAAAATTACCAACATAACATATTAATTAACTCAACTCTAAAGACAGTAGAAAGAAAATCCCGATGATTGTCCAACCGCTTAAGTTAAGAGTTGTTAGGAATGACTAGCATTTAGAAGGGGTACCACTGGGAAATAATTTTGTTTTTTAACTTTCTTTCTGGAATAGAGGCTCCCATTCCATTTTCTATATTACTTTTCTGAAATTCCTAATAGCCCTCATCTACTTCAAACCCATTTTGTTGAAGGATGTATCTAGGCCTTCAAATAATTTTCTACAACCAATATCAACCACGAAACTGCTTAGCATTGGCACGTCGAAGACTGATGACAGCAAGATGAAGACGTCTATAAGTTTGTGGTTGACGATAATAGTATGGTGCGGAAATGCAAACGACCTAAGGCTCAGAATTACATCCGGATAATTTACATAGTCTTGAAACCAGATATGGCAAGGGGCCAGACTGTATGCACGAATACACTAAGCATTTGAAGATGATAGAGATGTGGCTTATGATTAAAGCTAGAATATTTGCAAGTCTTTCCTCAAGAAAGATATAGATACTAACGAGTAACAATTAAATGTATCCAGTTCTTGCAATGGGCGCCTAATAATTAACTCTGATTTGCATTGATAATTAGTTCGCCATATGTTTGTAGATAATTACAAAGTGCTCTTAACCGGATTGAAAATAATGGGTTAATATCAGTTTGTATGGTAGGTTTGATTCCGCTATGTTTCCTTTTCTATGTAACCAACCTAACGATAAGCATAAAATGTAACGGAATTAAATCTTCATGGTTAATTTGAACTAAGAGCGATTTGTATCTTTCCCTGCTTCTAGCTTATAATTCGTAGTTACATTATTCCATCTTCATGAGAATAATGGTGGAAAAGTCTTTGAACATGTTTGAGGAGGAATACTAATTTTATTTATAAAATGCAACCTCTTTAAACAAAATGAAGTAATACACTTTTGCTAGTCAAGGGAGTGCGGAAAATGCCCAATGCTAAAAGTATATGCTTATATAAGTATACGCGTCCTTAAGAGTACAGTGGGGCCAATTATCATTAGTAAAACTCCGATCTGGAACCATTGATTAGGAAATGATGGCAAATTCCAGAGAAGACTCGGCATCATCAATAGCTCGAATATTCAAAACCTAGCTATAAAGTTTAACTCTTCGTTCCTCCAGTTTTAAATACCCGTGATGTCGAAAATTGATTAGCCTAGTATTCCACGTCTGATATTCCTGGTAATTTCAGAAAAAACAAACAAGTTTCGGACATTTTTCGGAGAGCTTCATAGTTCCCCGTTCTTAGAAAGACATGTCGTCATTGATAGAAAACTGAAGAAAAATTTACCCCCTTGTTATTCCAATCAAGTAAATAGTTTAAAAGAGAGCGAAGCCAGTGGAGGTCTGACGACGCAAGGTCAAACGAGTAGGTATATCCGATCCAAGTTCCAATAATATTTGACCATACATGTCACTATACATATATGTGGCTTCGCATTGTTGAGATGGGAACCAACTCCTTAACGATTGACGAGCTCCAGACGTTTCTTAGTCAGCAACCGGTTGAAACGGTCTAATTGCTGGTAATACTCTTCCAAACTGATCGTTCGTTTCGTTGGTAGGAGCTCAAAAAACACCACACTATTCCAATCACACTGCACTGAGACTATGACCTTCTTTTGATGAAGTTCCGCCTTTGAAGTTTTTTGGGGCGAGTGTTCATGTGGGGACCTTCTAAATAATCCACTGCTCTTCACCAGTTGTCATATTTATCAAAAATTTATAACACTAAATGTCCAACGTGAGACCAAGGGGCTTTGAAAGTGCAGAGGTTCGACTAGCTTAGCTATAACGACGTTAACCTTTGGTAACCAGAAGTTTGCAACCGTTTTGCATGTCAGTTAAGTCTAAGAACTTTACGACCATCACATAGCGATACTCGACTCCTTGGCAACAATGGAAGCCCGCGGAAGCGCAATTCTGGCTATTATCTCTCAACCTTTCTAATAATTTGGTAATCTACTAGCGTTTCGTTGTGTTAACGTGTTAACGTTACCTACGCCTATTTTCGCTCCCCTAGTTTCAGTTTCTGGTACATTTCAGTTGGGATAACTTCCAAATAAACAAATAGAAAATGCGATAATACAGGGTGCGGCAGCATAACTTCCTTTTTTAAAATACGCGTCACTCAGTTAGTTGATGTCATAGCGGAGCGCTAGTCGCCTCGTTCAAGAGGGGATACTGTAAAGTTTTGTCCCGATACGGTACAGTCGCCATCATGCGTTGGAATAGTGAGGAGCGTGCCTTTGCCGTTGAGGTTTACTTTTCAAGCGGATGTTCGGTTATTGCAACACAGCGTGCATTTCGGAATCGCTTTAATTTAGCCCCGTTGGCTCCCGTCCCAGACCGCAAATCAATTGTTACATGGGTCACTACATTCAGACAAACTGCAAGTGCGACAAAAGGAAGAACTGGAGTCCCTCGGCCCGTTAGATCACCTGAGAACATTGAAGCAGTGAGAGCGTCAATGTTGCGATCGCCACGGCGTTCTGCGCGCAAACACGCATCTGCCCTTGGACTATCCGATCGTTCTGTGAGAAGAATTCTTCGTGATGATCTTCATTTTCATCCCTATAAGATGGCGATAGTGTAGGAACTTTCAGAACGTGACTTCAATTCTCGGATGAACGCGTGTGAGCTTCTTCTTGATGTCGTTCCCGAGGGTGCTATTGTTTTTTTAGCGATGAAGCCCATTTTCATTTGTGTGGGTCGGTTAACAAGGTTGAAGACCAACATCCAAGAAGAAATTGCCAACATAACACCTGCTATGCTAACAAGAGTCATGACAAACGCCAGAAATCGGTTTACGCAATGTATGGAGAATGGGGGACGTCACCTAACAGATTTGATCTTCAAAACAATGTAAATAAAAACTTTAGACATGTACCTACATTATAAAAAATAAATAAATATTTTCCGATGCATACAATAATTTTTATTGAGTTTTGAAAAAAGGAAGTTATGCTGCCGCACCCTGTAGAACGTAAATATAGGTTATCCACATCTTAGTTTGGTTTTTTTTTTCGGAGGTTCTCTTTTACTTCGCCTCGTATCTTCATTATCATGGCTAAAATATGTTCTAAACTCTAAGCCTCTTTATGCCGATTCTAGCTTACAGCTGGGTCTTTATCATAGTAAAATTACGAAATTAGTTGCAAACGTTTTCGTCCAGGAAATAGGCAACTCATAAGATATTGTCTTACCTGTGTCCGTGACCGAAAGTGGTAGCAAAGTTTGCTTCAATCAAATTAAGCCTAAACCAGATAGTTTTCCTTTATTATAATTGGTTCTCGTTTAATGTTTGGGAATGAATAAAACAGAGCAACCAACACCCGGTTACCACCTTTGGTTAGGACAGAGAAAAGTCAGCGTCTAGTCGGTTGCCTCTGTGGATTATTTACGATAGTTTTAAAAATCTACGTTATATCGACTGAATGGTAACATATTTGAGATCCGAACATTTTCTCATTTCAGTTCACTTTAAGAAAAAAAAATCTGACCTGCGCGAAGTCAGAAACTTCATAAACAGAGTGCCACCCCTAATTAATACCTGAAGCAGAGCTACATTCAAGCGTGGATGGTCCTTCATGACAAATCTTCTTTTTTTTCTTTCTTCTTTTTTTTTCATCGTTGGAAGGTGGAAAGGTTCAAAACCTACTGCTGGCTCCTGCCATGCAGTTATGTGGGACTCCTACTCACTAAAACCACCTCCTTCCACTCTCCCCACGGGACTACCATAACCATTGCATCGCGGGCTGGATCAGTACTTAACTGCGGCGCATTATTGTTCGCTCCCTTTCTTGCTTTCTTCGCAGTTCTTCATGCCTTAACTGTTGATCAATCATTTTCAACTCAATTACCACTTGATTCCAAGCCTCTGTTGATTCCAACATAAACTCCACTATATTTCCAGGTGTTAAGCGCCTGTCTGCGTTCGCCTCCAGCCTAGTTCGGTGTGCTGTAAACCTTGGGCACTCAAATACAACGCGTTCCGCATTCTCAGCCACGTTATCGATATAGATAAGCCCGATATCCTCCATGTCCACTTAAAAACTGTGTTAGCTCGTAGCTTAGTTCCCCGTGGCTCCTTTCAATCCATCTTCAAATGTGTGGAATGATACGGTAGGTCCAACGGCGAGTTTGTGCCTCGTTTCATCTCTTTTGCCATTTTGCGATGGATTCCCGCCGTGCTAGTTGCCGTCGAAGTACAATAGACTCCCCGATTGCACACATTTTATCGTAGAGACGCCGACCTTCATCCGCCAAGATGTCTATGGGGATTGTCCCTGCCAATACATATGCTGCTTCTCCTGATGTCGTTCGATAAGCACTGCATACCCGGAGTGCACTTAGTCGATACGCCATTCCTAGTTTTCCGCAGTTTGACTTGTTTTTCAGAGCGGTTGCCCAAACTGGAGCTGCGTAGAGTAGAGCACGGAACTAACTATCCTTGAAATAAGACGACGTCGACTTTGTCTTGGTCCACCAATGTGCGGTAGTATCTTCGAGATCGTTACAGCGATGGAAGATGCTTTAGTTGCAGCGCACTCAATGTGTTTTTTAAAGTTGAGTCTTTTGTCAATCATTACTCCCAAATATTTAAGCGACTCTTGGGAGTAAATTGTTTTTTCACCAACTTTAATTTTCACGGTCGTGTCTTTCCTTCTTTTGCTGATGAACACTAATTCCGTTTATGATCAGCAAGTAATAGACCGGACTTTTTCAACCAGGAATTGATCTCCCATATCGCCTCATTTGCATAGATTTCGATCTCGTCTAAGCGTTTTGCCATTATTGTTACCCCGATATCGTCCGCAAAGCCAATAGTTGTCACGCCGTTAGGAAGGGGTAGCGTCACCACTCCGTTGTACATAATTAACTACAGTAAGGGACCTAAGACAGACCCCTGTGGTACGCCGCACGTCATTGGGAATAATTTCTGTCCATCGTCCGAGTCGCAATATAAAAGAAGAAATGCAACAACGATGCGTACAATGTACTTCGGAGCCTGTAGTTTGGTTAGAGCCTCTACGATTTTCGTCCACTTTGCAGTGTCGAATGCATTTTTTACATCGAGTGTCACCACTGCGCAGCATTTGTAATCTTGCAGTGCGAGCCAGGCCAGTCTGTCCGTCTGTCTGTCTGTCCGTCACACGCACTTTTATCAGAGACGGTTATAGCGATTGACAACAAATTTGGTAGAAAGATGGGAACTGTGAACGCTCAGACATACAGTGAATTACATCCTTTTATGTTGAATTTAAGAGGGGGTCCCCATACATGCATGGGGTGTAACATTTTTTTCATCAAATATAGTCATGTGTGGTATCAAATTAAAGGTCTCGGTTAGTACTTTTCGAAGCCGCTCTTAGCTTTGGCATTTGTTGGAAATGGGGCCATTCTCCGAAACTACCAAACCGAAAAATCTAGAGAAAAATCAGGAGCCTGCCACTATATGGTGCCTGGCCTCCGAAATACCTTCCACAAAACGTTTAAGTTCTGATAATTTGCCTATAGCAGTCTAACTTCATTGATCTTCAGATTCTAGCTTCAGTAGATCATATTTGATGATAAACTGCGACTTCTCCATACTTCTCAAAGAGTTTGATACTCGGTAACAGAGTATTTTGCCCTTTCATTTGTAGCTAACGTTAAGGAAGGCTATCTTCTAAAGTATTTTTTCGGTATCAGCATTCCCAACGCTCATCAACTTGCTTTTCAAAATGTACAAAAAAAATCTAGTGGAAAAATACAATCATTTTGCTGGAAAAGTCCGATGAGAGACCATAAATAAAATCAATCTTACCACTCTAGCTGTATTATAGTTAGAATGCATTCTCTGCTATGAAACTGCAATCAACAACGGTCAGTAATAGCTGCATTACTAATCAACTGATTTTGCTGGCCAGGTCGTCATTCAGTCCCTCTTCTGCCAACATTCAAAGTGTGCCGGCCAGCATGTATCTATAGTTTGGCTAATCGACCGTAACCGAGCCTAGCAACAGAATGAATGGATTTGAATGAATGAATATTTAAATGACAACCACGACAATGAAAAATCATCAACGCCATCATAACTTCTTGCTTTTTCCGGGTCGTTACCAATGCTCAAGAAATTCAATGGTTGAATGCTTATTGAATTGCTTGTACGCGAAAAAGATCGCCGTGGTATGAATGCAGGTGACTAACGGATTTGCATCTACCGCGATACTTGTTCAGCGGTACCAATACGATGGGAAGCACTGGGTTGTGCCCCATACACTTTACACGTTCCAACAGTGAAAAATTCAATTGGACATTCCGCGGTTTTGTAATAAAATCCTAACCTGAGAAATCGATCTGCATCTCGTCTTTATAGTCTGATTGCGAGCATTGGTCACCGTGACCTAGTCGTGGTATGGCGGTCATTACCGTACAATTTATCTTTTAACTTTTTACTACAATCTTGACCTTCATCTCGTCGTGTCGTGAGACTCCGGACAAGTGTATCCATAGCGCAAACATGATTTTCGGAACCTGAATCAGGTGTCGGAAGAGTCATGAGACTTTCATTTTGGATATACGAGCATCAGTGGAATGTCGAAGCATTAGCACCTCCAACTTGAATCTTTATTGGCGTCCTCAAAAGTATACATACTGCCAATTTGTCTGGATTTATTGAAGCAATAAAGGCGCATTCTCTCCATAAAGAACTTTCTTGAATTTGATTTGATGAGAATGGAATCACTGAACTTTCTCAGTAGAGATTACTGCCGGAAACTTCGAATCAATTAAATTTTTGATTAATGAGTATGCTATTGTTCACTTGAATTAATTTAATGGAAATTATCATTTTCCCATAGTTACTTAGATAATTAATGCATTTCTATACAAATTATGCTCATGAAACTAATTGGGCTCAAAGTCTTCGCTGTACATGAAAAGGAGGTAGACAAGGAAACTGTATATCTTATCAACGTTAAGTTTTAATGAGCATGTACAACGGACATATTTAAATAGCGCATTGTCAAAACCAGTTTGTTGCGCAAGAAATAAACTATTGAAATTCTTTGTTGCAAAGGTAATAGCAAAAACAACATAAAGATAATGAGTTTCATCAGATAACACCTAGACAGAGAACAGACTGGTTCTTATTCTGCATCCTCCAGTACTGACTAATTAACACCTTGCAGATTACTTTCGAGTAGTGTGCAAAGTTCAAATCCTCGCTCCACTTCTCTTTATTGATTTCGAAAAGGCTTACAAAGTCAGTTTATCTTAAGTGATCTGCGCAGGAGAGGCATTCCGAAAAAAACTGGTAGCGCTTTTAAGAGTGACATATCACGGCGTGAAATGTCAAACGCTGGTATTGGTGTTTCTGAGGCATTGTAGGTCTCAAGCGAAATCCGATACTAATCCTTCTTCTTATAAGCGGCTTCTCCATGCCACCATATGCAGAGGACATAAAGGGCGTCAGTGGACCATGACATCTTTCCCCAAATACCTTGGCTACCCTGACGACTCCGCGATTAATAGGTAGGGTGGGTTGGTGCCAGTGGCATTCCTAGGAGCCGATAGAGCCCAACTGAAGGTAAACACCAAGAAAACCAGATTCCCACCGGACCTTCAATCAATTTGTCTATTTCGGTTTGTTTCTGCTGATGACAGCTCTGAACTCTACATTACCTGAGATATTAACAGTGCTTAACCACCACTTTCACTGTCTTGCCTAAAATCTGGAAATGCACATATCTCAACACAAACAATTTAAGGGAGCAATACCTGGAAATCGGTCGCTATTGTTATTGCAAGTCTTGGTTGACACCTATTTCCCCCATGTCGTCAGTGTACCCTGGCCCAACAGAATCTCGAACGAAGACGGAAGACGTGTTGATTTCAAGGTGGAAGTGGCATTACTGGCTATGACATTAAATGGAATCCACTGTGGATGGTCAATGTTCAACAGATAGGGCGTTCTAAAAAACATAGTGCAGAACAAAATATTCAGTCCATGTTAGTGATGATAGCATCCCACCTCCCACAAACTTGGGTTATAATGACTCTGTAAAATTGGTATCTCTTGGTACTTTTATTTGCCTCTTCTCCATCATTTCGCCCATCCAGGAGGCCTGGATGTTACTGGTTTCTTTCCAAATAAGGTCATTCTGTCTATATTTCCGTAATAATGTCAATGTCAATAAAACTCACACAAAGCTACCCCTTCAGTTTCTCTTCATCTTGCTCGGCAAGGATTTTAGCGTAAATGTAAAGGAATATACGTTAAAGTGTTAGTTTTCAAGTAGTTGTCCAGAACGTCAGGTAAATTGTTGTACGACGGATTACTCCGAAATTAAAACCACTTTTGCCCCCCGCTATATGCTTGTTATATATTTTGGGACCACAATCAGAGCCCCGCCATGCAAGCACAGCGGTCCTGGTTTATACTGAGTGCAGGCTCAGCATACTACTTCGGTATGGAAAAAGAAAAGTCAAGAACTGCAGAACTATTCCGTGGTTACCTATAGAAAAACACCGTGAGGAATATAGCCGGCTCTATATAGGGTTTCTTTATCTAAAGAAGGTGTTTGGCTCTGTGTCACATAAACCCATCTAACATGCATTCCGACAACAACTAGTGCCAGAGAAACTCTTGCGTTGCGTTGAATTGTTCTACCGCGATAACAAGAGTAAAATTCGAAGTGTAGTGGGTATGTCAGAATCGCTTTATATTTCTATCGCTTTTCATCAAGGGAGGGTCGCCTCGCCACTTCTTTTTGTTCTTGTCACATCTTAGCATGGAGCATCCAACGTCCAACGCTCTACACACTTCCCTATGCAGATGATGTTTCCCTAATGTCTTACAAAAAACCTGGCCTCGAAAAACTTATCCAAAAACGAAATGATCGCCTCATGTGGCATGGTCTCTGAACGCGTTTCAGACACCCTTCCTAACAGTACCTATTACTGTTAATTATCTGCCCAGAATTGAGGGATTTAAGTCTCTTTGATTAATGCTCTCAGCCAAATCGGTTCACGCCCAACTGGCGATCTTTGTGATCGATCCGATCGACAAGCGCCTCAAATCCAAAATGTTCTACAGTGTTGATTGCCTTGTCACCATCTATGGTTCTGCGTGTTTGTCGATCATCAAGGGCAATGAGCGGTGCTTCGTAATAATGTAGTCAAAAATGTTGCGTTCGATCAACGCTCACATCCGACATCGAGATTGCAACCATCGTGAAAAATTGCAAGAGAAGCGTCTTCGATGGTATGCTCATGTAATGTCCGGTGATGAGAACTCACTAACTAAAACTGTCCTTGAACAGTGCAGGCGAAATGCGGTGAATGACGCGGTGAAGTCCAGTGAATGGCTTTTCCAATGATCTTTTTACGGCATCCACCCTAACGCAGACTTGTGTGCTGGGCTTTAATTCCTTGCGCAGAAATGGTGTTCGGTTGTGGCGATGGGCAATGGTCATTGCGCGAACCTGCCTGAGGTGCTATTGGTCTTTGCTGAGAAATACGCTGGGATCACTCTCGAATTCTGAATCCAGGAACTATTTACCTGGCAGCCGTAATGAGGTGCTACTTATCTCGGCCATGTACTCAAATTTCTTTCTCGTTACCTGCAGTTAATCAGCCTTCAGACGTCTAGGGCTCTCTGTAACGGGCGGTCCGTTGGTAACAATGTGGTGCTGGACTCCATGTTGGCAATTGGTTTGAACGGAGAGGTTTGTTATGTTGGAAAACTCTTTAAGTAACTGATAGTGCGTTGAGTTGCCTGCCACTATAAAAACGGATCGATACTCCATGCAGGCCAAGAATCCACGCGATGACAATTTAGTGTGAAGACCAACGATTCGTTCACCAATGATTGGCCGTTAACGGCGAAAAGTTCGTTGTCGCCGGCTTTGAGTTTGCGAATATTTCGCGGTGGTGGGATAACTGATCCGTCCGCGCACATATCTATTAAAAACTTCAGTTCGGTATGTTCGTCAAGGGTATGGAATCGACTTTGTTTGGCGGCGGTTCCATCCGCCGAATCTGCAACGCCGTAATTAGTTTTCCGATGACTCGCCCCTGGAAATCCAAGAAGAAGGTTTTTGGCACTTCCGTCTGTTTTCTCGGAATTTCCGCTGAAAATAGCACAAAGAGCTGGAATACAATTCCTGAGGTTTTTTGGAACCCGCGCGTTTACCCCAGCTAGTATCGCGGCTTGAGAATCGGTTCGCACCCATTCGATCGAGGCGACCGCAGATTTCTGCCAACTCCTTTCGCAAGCTTTCTTCTGATGGAGGCCATGGGGGGGGGGGATGCAATCACCGGGGACACTTGTAGCGGCTCTCGATCCTAGATCCCGTCGGTCATTTCCGACCGCCCTGACTCAGCCGTAGCTTCTGAAATACTGAGGGTGGCCTGAACGCTAGCTGGTGGGCGTAACTTTGGTGCCCGCTTTTATCTTCATCCCGCGGAGAAGCTGTGACGGTTTTTAATTTCCGAGTTTCAGATCCGTAAGCAGCTCACGTAGTTCGGCCTCCTCCGAAACGGCATAAGTCGTAAGAAACCTGTTTTTGATTGTTCGATATCTCTGTATGAGTGAGTGGCGGTGACTCATGACCAAGAACTTCCGGATCCCATTCGCTCACTACTTTCTGCAATTGGGCGTCGTCCTTTGTCACCCGGTGTGTGCGGAATTGCACTTCCGCACGCGCAAACCACGCCTTCCAAAACGGGGGCAGCCGAAAAGCAGTTGGTCTTTTGGTCGATTACCATTGACTTCGATGTTCAGACTTGACAATTGAATTCTCGTTAGCGCAAATTACATGACCATACCAACGAAGACGCCTCTTTTTCAATTTTTCAACGATCGGTGTAATCTCATATCGATCGCGGATATCCTTATTTCGGATATGATCGAAGCGTGTCACGCTAATAGTCCAACGCAATATCTTCGTTTCCATTATCGCAAGACGCCGTTCATTGTCTTTTATAGTCGGCCAACACTCAGAATCATAGAGGGCGACTGAGCGGGCGACATTTACAAAACTTACGGTTTGAATAATTACAGTTTAAATTGATAAAATACCAAATCGAAATTGCAAAATGCATACATAATCCTGAATGGAAGGCTTTTCGAATAGCTATTGCTCTTCAAAGTTCAACGCTGGGATCTTCCAATGTCCAAAAGTGGCAAAACAAAGTAAAGAAGAGAAGCCAGAAAGGATGGGATATTCGTATGAAATCCATCAATTTTTATAGTTGTCACCTATATTTCTAAAGGCAGGAGACGATGGTTCTGTAGTGTCAAAATATCCTTCCTGTCTCTAGGGGTATTTAGAGCCAATAGGACCATATACACGTCGATTTTCATAAAGAAAAAACTGAGAGCAAACATGGTAACCATCAGGCTTTCAGGTATGCCTAAGGAAAAGCTGATATCCTGATGGTCTATTGCAAGCTTATTATCGTCCTGAATCTACTCCCTTGAACCATTATATCCACTTAACCTCAACCACATGTTATTCGTATCTATCTAATTCTGGTACAAAAAATTGTTTATCTTTCAATAACTCTCGCTCTTGTTTTGTGCCAATCTTTTCTTGTATCTCAAAAAGTGAAGCAGTGCAGCAAAAAATTGCATGAAAATGAAACTGTAGCGATTGACGTCGTTCTGCAAAGTGAAATGGATGAAAGTTTTGCTTATTAACGAAGCCAACAAGCCAAAAATGAGGTTTGTCGCTTTTGAGGATTTGATTCAAAAGTAATTAAGGCACCAGTTTCAAGATAACCACGATTAACCGTCAAAATTCAATCTTATCAACTGAGAAAGTTGCTGCAAAAAATGAACTTCTGCAGTTTCAGATCAAATTGGGGTATCTTCTGGGTTCTAAAGATACTCTGGTTCCAGCTCAATACCGAAACGGAATGGCTGAAAATGCCAGCTGTCTAGAAAGGCTCATTCCAACTTCTCGAAGATCACGACCTAGAAAGTCCCCGCAATTTTCGCAGTCAGTCATCATTCTTGTTGAAAATATGCAGCACATCGACTCCACCGCCATAAACGAATTTGAAATTTAACGCTATTTAACGTTGCAAATTTAACGAGCTAATCGTGCGTCGACATGGCACGTATTAATGGAAAATCGTTTTTCTTGTGTCTGCACTTTGCGGCAATACGTTTTTCGCTTCGATTTTCAAGATTGTTTTTATAGGTCAAGCCACACGCATGCTGAGCAATGCATCTTGTTTACGCCATCACACCAGAAGACCAAGAAAATTATTAAGAGTTGCTAGCCAACGCCGTGCCGGTCGCCATTACGGGTTATCTTAAATTGCATTTGAGGAAGTATCTTTTTTTTATTGAAGCATTGCGCAGGTGTAAAGCGCAATAGAAAATTTTCTGAGTTTAACGAACTTTTATCATCATACGTTAGAGAGGTTGCGGGTATTGCTTACAGTTTATCGTGTATGAGGTTGGGAATGGAGGTTGACTGTAATGGGAAGCTTAACTATAGGCACTCTACCATACTAGATGCGAGTATCTGAAAAAGGCGACGGCAGAATGACTAAGCAGTTGAGTATCTGATGTTATTAAACGAACAAGAAATTGTACAGGGACCTGATGTGGTTATAATGGCGCCAAGCGAAACAAATCGGGTTCGCCTCAATCAGAACTATTGACCCAGAAGACCTTGTTTCACTACCAAGAGGTTTTCTACCAACTATTGACTTTTGCACAGTTTAAATATTTCCAGGTGAACTTTGGCGGAAAGTAACTGTATCTACAATTGTTGGAGGCTTTAGAAATTACAAAGAAATTTTATGGTACTTTTTCCCTAACGAGCAGTTTGACTTTCAGCGGGCCCATTGCTTGGGGTATATTGAATAAGAACAATTATCACGATCTCAAGATGTGGTTATCTCATACTTATTAGTTGACCGACAAATTATCTGGTTTCCTCTGCTTGGGAAGTGTGTGGGCCAGAGGGACTATGAGAATGTCAGGCGGAATTGTGCGAATTCGAAGCGAAATGAGGTTAATTGGAGCTTGTTCTTTCCAAACTCATCCAATTTAGATGAATTAATTGAAATTTTTATAATTCCCCACAGAAGAGAAATGACTGGCCTTAATATCAAGTTTGCAATAATGCAATTTAATTTTAATTGGGAAGGAAATTTCTGTCATATTGTACTGCTGCTGGGAATTTGGATGGAAGTTGCCAATAACCTTAAGGCAACTCCTCATGGAGATGAGTATATACCAGATATTTGTAAAACACACTATAACACTATCAATCACTGCTCATGAAATTAGGAAATCGCAAGGAAAAGTATCTTTCTTACTACTGAAAGAATCATCATCATCATCATCATCAACGGCGCAACAACCGGCATCCGGTCTAGACCTGCCTTAATAAGGAAATCCAGACATCCCGGTTTTGCGCCGAGGTCCACCAATTCCATAAAAGCTGTCTGGCGTCCTGACCTAGGCCATCGCTCTATCTTAGGCAGGGTCTACCTCGTCTTCTTTTTCTGCCATAGATATTGCCCTTATAGACTTTCTGGGCTGGATCATCCGGTCAAGAGTTCGCAATTCTTCTTGCTAAGAACCCAAGTCTTCGAGGACTGGCAAGATCATAGTCTTGCACAATAAGAGCTTTGACCCTATGGTGAGACGTTTCGAGCGGACCAGTTTCTGTAAGCTGAAATAGGCTCTGCTGGCAGCCAACAACCGTGCGCGGATTTCATCATCGTATCTGTTATCGATTGTGATTTTCGACCCTAGATAGGAGAAATTATCAACGGTCTCAAGAATCGAGATTGAAAAAGAGATCACCCTGCATTTTGATTAGATAATATCTATTTTTATCAAAAAAAAACTAAATCTAGATCAGAAGATGCTGGTCAACCGTACGAACTCTATCTAATCGGGTTTCAAACTATCACTTAAGCTTTGTATTCATATGAGATAAAAACGGCGCACTACCGTGCTTATTCGGCTACTCGAGACGGCCACTGATGCCTACCTACCTTACTCTGCCTTCAAATGGAATTTACTTTTAGAGTTCTTTTTATACCAGGCGCTCCTTCAATAATAATTAATAATTGATAAGTATCTGATAAGTAACTTTCTTGGATTGTAGCTAGACGAAGTTATGGCTTAAGAACAAGGTATTGCCGGACCAATCGGTGTGAGAGTAATTGTTTGGAAATTACCTCCACGATTTATATTGCAAATTTCAGCCCAGAGGTGAACACAAATCTGGGTATTCAGCTAAAAATGAATAAGAGGAGCTTGTTTGACGTAAAAGAGGAGGAGGAGGTAATCGGGATTGAATAAAATTCTGAACAAGGCTTTAAGTTTACTAAGCAGGATGGGTTTTGTGCACCCTGTGATACTTGCTTGCTATAAGGAACGGGGGAGAGGCTACTCATTAGATGGTGCCCTGTGGAAAAAAAGGTGAGATTGGCGATGGCCAATAACCATCCTAAGTGGCCGGCAACGACCACTAACCAACGAGGGTCTTTTTATACAAGAACTCATGCTAGAAGACCGTACGATGTGACGCCGAAGTCGCCATCGGTGTAACATGTGGAGGCTAGGCTGCTATCAAGGCTAAACTTATTCGTCAAAGAGGTTCTGGACGAAAAACAGCGCTCATTCACTCTAGAAAAGCCGACGATGGTCCCAGCTCCTGTGTTGCTCTCATCGCTACTACCTTTCTTGACACTTCCAACCAGTTCATCAGCTCGTGCCCGCGGCGAGATGTCCCCCAATAAGATATCACATATCTTAAACTCCTGGGGTTTAACGAATGATGGTTCAGAGAGGTCATTGCCTATAGATAAGTTTCTTTTTAAAGTAAAATTTCTGACTCATTCGACTCTACAAGGGAACTTCTTTTTACTGCTAGTGTACACCTACATACTTTTTGCAGGGAAAACAGTGGATTGGTATTGTGAGTAGCGGCAAACCAAACCGGAAGCTCGATGGCCGGACCGGCAGGACGCTCTCTGAGATTAATTTCGGATTCGGCTGCCAGATATTGATCTCTGGGAGCGGCTCCGTAGTCGGACCCAGAACGAGCAAGAATCTTCTGCGGATTTTTACCAAGACGTCAGACGTCTGGTGTCAAGATTTCAGAAACTGTTGAATTGGTTTGGACGCTGCAACGCAGTTTACGGCCTAAAATCATGTGGGCAATCTTCCCCTTCCCCTAGCGACTATTCGTAGCTACATGGATGGGTGGAGAATTTTGAGAATCAGCCTGACCGCTTAGCCGTACAATAGTAATAGTGAAGTTCATCAGTCAGTTGTCAAGTCGGCCTCACCATCGAGTTTCTTGCAAAGTGTAGATATCGAGGCGTCTCTTCCGAAGAGGTTCTTGCAAGTTCCTTCATCTTATCTGTGAGGGAGTATGCTGACGCCGTCCATGCATCAAGAGCTCTTGCTCATTTCCGACAAAGTCGGTCTTCGTTTGGCTGCATCGGTTGAGATGGATACCCTATTATTTTTCGAGGCTTTTTTTTCTAACGAAATTCAATGCGTTTCCTTTTTCAGTCTGTCTCGGGACGTGGAGTAATTTCAAATATTTTTATTTATTTCTTTCCCTGGTCTCAACATTTGACTTTTATTTTACTAAACATAGTACTAACTACATTGTCTCTAATCCCCCGTCTTTGTCTGGGCATGTTATGTAAATAGCATGGTAGAATTAAGTGTACCGCCATAAGGTTTCCCATAATTATTGTCTAAGCACTAAGATTCATGGAATCTTAAAAATCTGACTGCATTTATGACCACTTGCTCTAGTGGTTGAACACGACTTTTGCTTCAGTAATTTTATGAAATAAGGGAAAAATGAGAGTCAACATGCTATTGAAGAAGGCTCTTTATTGTGTTATATGATCTTCTAACAATACACATTGTTTAGAGCTTGAAATGTTTCATACACCAGTTGTCTCTGGAATTTTCTTCACCTACCCAATGCTGTGGAATGTTTTAATTGAACACATTTGAACATTAACTTATTTTTCTTTCTTTTCTACGTTGTAATGATTTAAATGGCCCTTTCAATGGTGTTGCTGTGTAGTATCTAAATATAAGCCAGAAAGAAAATTTAAAGATTTAAACATCTTCCCAATTTACAGCTAAATAACCCGTAATGCGAGCAATGAGACCCCGCGCAATACAATAGCGTTCATTACCCCCTGGTAATCCCAATTGAGAATAAGGATGCCCTATGGATTCCCCCCTTTCCTTAACATATTTTCGCCTGCACAATTTAACATACCCCCCTTTTTATGGGAGTTAAGAGCATCAAATCGCACTGGTCAAACAGGAAGAATAAGGATAGGAGAAAACAACTTTGAGACCATTGATAATTTCTCCTATCTAGGGTCGAAAATCACAACCGATAACAGCTACGATGATGAAATCCGCACACGGTTGCTGTCAGCCAACAGAGCCTATTTCAGCTTACAAAAACTGTTCCGCTCGAAACGTCTCAGCATAGGGTCAAGGCTCGTACTGTACAAGACTATGATCTTGCCAGTCCTCATGTATTCCTCGGAAACTTGGGTTCTTAGCAAGAAGAATTGCGAACTCTTGGCCGCGTTCAAGAGAAGAATCCTCCGATGAATTTTTGGTCCCCTACATTAGGATGGACGATTTCATAGCCTACATAACGACGAAATCTATGAGCGATACCATGACCGTGCGATTGTGGATAAAATCCGGCTCAATAGGTTATGGGGGGCGGGTCACTTAATCCGTATGGATAATCATGATCCCACCCGGAAAGTCTATAAGGGCAATATCTATGGTAGAAAAAGAAGACGAGGGAGACGCTGCCTAAGATGGAGCGATCGCATAGGTCAGGACGCCAGACAGCTTTTAAGGATATCGGATTGGTGGACCTCGGCGCAAAACCGGGATGTCTAGAGTTCCTTATTAAGTCAGGACTAGACCGGATACCGGTTGTTGCGCCGTTAATGACGATGAAGAGCAAGGGGAGAGGTCCTCACAATTAACAATGTATTATATACTCTGTAGTTTATTAAAGTAAGTAAGCATCTTTTGATAAACTTTAGCTTTAGCTTTCCTTCTTGCCTATTCTGCTACCCCCGCAACGTCAAAAATTCCTTCTCTCCCCTAAGTAACACGGGATTTCCTCTTTTCTGCAACTAAACGAGGATGGGGAAGGGTCATTTGGCACTAGTCTTCATGAGCAAACTGCGGCTTAAGGCCGCTATCCCCTGTCGGTTACGTCGGAAGAGCCCGCAATACCCCGGTCGCTAGTTAACTGAATGCGAACATCCACAAGCCGCAACATTATTAGTTCAACTCTGCCTTGCGATGAGAATTTGAGATGTTTTTTTGTGTTAGCATTTGCCGAAAATGTTTAAATGTTTTAAATTTGGGGTCCCTATTGCACGCTTTGGCAATATGGCCTTTCTCCCCACACCTTCTGCATCGATCGGACCGATCGCCTTTGCGAAATAACTAAACGTGAGGCACTTGAAGCACTTCTTTAGAGAAATTTTTTCTCTGATACGGCAAACAACCCATCCGATTCGAACCTTCCCAGCCGCCAATAACTTCTGCGTTGTTCCACTGGTAATCGCAATGCGGTCGTCTGAGTGTTGTCACTCACAATAGACTCCTCGGCAAGTTCCTCTAACTTAAACTGTTCCATTAAGGCAGTGCAAATTTCTCCTTTGAATGTCACTTCATCGATATCCTTGCACTGTATATAAACCTCATGTCTTTGGGTCCGTACTGTGACATTCGTCCCAAGTGAGTTCTTAATCTGAGTTCGGAAGCCATCAGTTTTCCCCAAGCTGTTTTTTTTTTTGTCAACTCAAACATGAGGTCACCCTTCTGGGTCCTTCGAATATTGCTGACATTTCCGCCTAGATCTTTTAGGTCAGAGTCAGCTTTGACCTTTTTCAGTATCTCCGCGTAGGATAAACTTCCACTGACCTTTCCTCCGTTTTATCTTTTTTGATGTTTGGCATTGGCGAAAATCTCAAAGTTGACGAACTTGTGAATGGGTCCTTTTCCTGGTCCTCGAGTACCTCCTGCTGCTCCTCTTGAATATTTGCGGTCGGTGTTGTTGTTGTTTTTGACGTCCAACGATCTGCTTTCAATTCATCCTTCTTCGATTTTGTTACTGGTATCCTTGGTAGAGTGGTACTACGCTTGAACACTTCCTTTTCCAAATCTAAAACACTTGTCGCATTAGATGCCACGATCGCCAAATTGTCCACCACCGAGGCACTGAGGTCGAGGGATATCGACGACTGGGAGCCCGCTTACTTATTCCCAAAAGCCACCGGTGCTGGCTTTCCGAACCCCTGCACTGTAAGTTTTCTTCTTCTCACGTTTTTCATAGTGGTTTTATGTTCCTTCCCATAGCCATTTTGGTCCGCGCACCCGAGATGAGCAAACACTAGCCCATGCACAGTCAGAAAAGTGCATGAAAACATTTACACATTAATAGGTATGCCCCAATCCGCAAGCTGGGGTCGGGCCTGATGAAAGATCTGGCCACTCCTCATACTCCTCTGTCTGTCTGTCACACGCACTTTTCTCAGAAACAGCTATACCGGTTGACACAAAATTGGGTGAGAAGGTAGATAGTGAGTTACATCTTTCTACGTTGAGATTAAGGGGGGTGCTCATACATGCAAAAGGGTGGTGTAAAATTGTTTTCACCGAATATTGTAATGTTGGGTGTCAAATGAAAGGTCTCGATTAGTACTTTGCGATGCCGGTATTATTTTTGACATTCCATGGAAAGGCGCGAAGTGCGGGAGGTCGAAAGTGATAATTTTTTAACGGACTTATTCTAAAAAATTACCCAATCGAAAAATTTGAAAAGTCATAAAGCTGCCTCTGTGCGGTGTCCAGACCTCAAAATACTTTCCATATTGATATCTGTTCAAATTAAGTTAATAATAGCATTAGGTTGTTGCAAATGAAATGGCTGTTTTGGTACTAAAATTTGAAACGACTGTAAACCTTTCAAAAATTTATATATTTAATCAAAATAGGTGCCAGTCGATTCAAAACACTTCTCCCAGCGAGATTCAAAAGCATGTATGCCAGTTTCGTAGAAGTCCAACTGTCGGGTTTTGATAAATTTGTCGAAGGCAATTTTGACAGCCTCTTCGTTCCTAAATTGTTTCTCCGCCAAAAAATGATCCAAATGCTTAAAAAAGTGGTAGTCGGTTGGCGAAAGGTCCGGTGAATATGGTGGATGAGGCAGAGTCTTCTACTGCAATTTGTTCAACTTTTGAACCGTTGTTCTGGATGCATGAGGTCGTGCATTGTCGTGAAGGAGTATCACTTCATCTCTGTTGACTAATCTCGGCCGTTGAATACTCAATTTTTGATGCATTTCCTCGAGTTTGGCACAGTATTTCTGTGCATTTATCGCTTCTCCAGGTGCCAAGAAAGATTAGTGGATAACTCCAGCTGTAGACCACCAAACAGTCACCATTACCTTGGACGCTCGGTTCCGGCATATGCTTCGGCGGCTCATCACCATCTACCCATTGTGCTGATCGGCGATGATTGTCCTATAATATCCACTTTTCACCACATGTCACTATTCTGTGCAAAGTGGGATCGCTTCTGTTGCGGGAGAATAAAGAACTGCAAATTTTCATTCGAAGCGCCATGTTTTGCTCCGTAAAGGCATGCGGAACTCATTTGTCGAGCTTTTTCACCTTTCCAAGTTGTTGCAAGTGCCGGGAAACTGTCGAATAATGTACGCCCAGTTTCTCTGCAATGTCTCTTACAGACTGACGTGTGTCAGATTCGACTAGCAAACGCAGCTCGTCGTTGTCAGTCGATGGTCCTGGATGTCCACGTAGCTGACTTTGAAGGTTAACGTCGCCTGACCGGAATTTTTCGAACCACGGCCTTGTGGTTCGTTCGCTTACCGTATCAGCTCCAAATGCGCTGTTAATGTTCTTGGTCGCCTCCGCTGCTTTATGACCGAGTTTGGATTCTTACAAAAAATTATACGTTCTTGGCTCTTTTCCATCCTTTTTTGCTTTCTATTCACTGTTATCACAACGATGGTCAAAACTGAAATGACTCTTTGATTAAATTTAGGAGTATTTATACTTCATTATTCGACACCAACAGCGCCAATTGCTGGTGGTTTGATACAGCAAAATCGCAACTAACTTCACTTGATTGCCAAATCGGCCATTTCATGTACAACAACCTAATATATTATCATATTCTTTTTGAGAATTGCGGGGTCCTAAGTCCGCATCAACTTGATGCTGGTAGCTTACTAGATTTTTGGAAAAATTGGCTAGAAACCTCCCTTATATTTATCCCAGGATTATAAAAATTTACAACAAAATAAATTATAGTATGAAGCATGTTATCTCCAATTTTGATCAAAATTATACTATTACTAACAAAGTTACAGTAAGTCAAAGTTGTCTTTACCGTGTAAATTCACTGCAACCCAAAGTACTAAATATCACACTAAAGTCAGTAGTCTGACATGTCAAATGCATATACATTACGGGTTACGCGCAAATGGGATAGTTCTGCACTCAAAAATACTCACACAAGAAACAAACAAAACCCTTTCATACCTGAAGCGCCAAGCTTCCGGTTTCCCGACTTGTTTCTTATAATCTCATCATGAGCTAATTTCAAGCTCACCGATAGAGGGTGGAAAAGCGCGGAGGTTTCCTCTTGGCAACCAATCAAGTTTTTAACAAAATTTCAGGGGACTTTGCATAGTTTTTCCCCTGGGCCGTAACTGTGGGCAGTTCCTACTTACTTCAGAGATTCAGTCGCTAATTTCCTGGGACATTAGGGAGAAGAAAGTGAATATCACTCAGGAGTATTCCTAGTCCTTTAGAGGGTTCCGTCCCCAAGTACTTGAGGAGGGCGATCAGACCCGAGTCTGCAAGGGATTCATCTGAAGTGGCTTCAGCCACGAAGCCTCATCGGAGGTTATTTGGTACCATGGGAACTGGGTTGGCCCTCTGAGAGCATATGCTCCAGGAGAATTCACTGCAATTTGGCGGATCTCTACCGTACTATTTTCTGTTGCCTAACCATCTAAGCAAATTCCTCTCTGTAGTATCTTTTTTGCCACTTTCCCATGTCTATTAGAGTAAACCAAGTCTAAATGCCATTCCACATTAATTATCTGTGTATCCGCTAGTTAACCAACAACCTGCATGAGATAATCATCGAATAACTTCATTATAGGCTTTCATCTATCCATTCCATGAAAGCATTAACCATAAATATCGCATCGAACGGTTATGATTCACAGAACGTATTCACGCCAATTGATTTATTCCACCCAGTTCTAGGGGAGCGGAAATACATGTTTTAATAGCATGTCTGCCCAGTCGAACCAGAGTGTATGGTTCGATTAATGTCATTCCTCGCAGATACATCCGATTAAATGCAATTTAAGCCATTTTACACGATCACACTTTGTTGCCAACGAAACTGATCCTTTCTAGAGTGGACTGAATCGATATTAATGGTGTGGAATAAAATTGAGATACAGAAAGTACGTCGAGTATTTGTACTTGAATCTTAATTGAGTTGAAACTTAGATGGTTTATAGGGTGTCTAGTAGTTTGATTTTTGCAATGCAGATTGGTGCACTTTGGTGCGGGGTTGGTGAATACACCTCTTACGTAATTCATCTTTTGGAGTACGTAATGTCGTGGAGAGGTCTCCTTAATTCGACTGTGGGACAAAAGCTGTTTCTATGATTTCACTTCGAGGAGACCTATTAAAAGACCACGGTCCTGGTTGCCATACTATCGCTTCTCTTTCTGTGGACTTGAATTATTTTAGCCGAGCCGATTCCGAACCAATATTTTTTGCCATTTCTGTAATCTTGTTTCATATTTCTGCTAACATAATTCTCCAATTGCACATTCTAGCATGGGGAGCCGTTTGATGCATTCCCATTGCACCATGCGCTCTGCAATGCTAAGCATCTGCACCGTACACCGACCGAAATTATGCAATAGATTTTCTCAAGTTTCACTAAGCATTTATTTACTTGTTGTCGTACGAAATGCCGCAGGTGAGGCAGACCAGTATCTTAAGACATATCTAATCCTCATTCATGCAGTCCATTGGAATTCATCGCTTAATTTAGTCTTAATAGCAAAAGCCTTGCACCGAGTATCATTGGGGAATGCATTCTGTGCCGGTGATTTTTTGATGGCAAGTTTTTTCCAGTAGCGGTGAGAGGATAACAAATCCAAAGGCGACGGTTGATCAGTGGTAAATTAGAGCAACAACTCGACTCGACTAATATTCCGTTGGTAAGTTGGTACTAAGTGCACTTTTAACGGGCACCATCTAAAGATATGCGTGCATGTGCATGCGGAGCACTCAATAGACAGAATGTTGCCTAGCGTTGGCAACAGAATTCAATCACTCTTAAAAATGTTGTTTGATATGTTGTTTCAATCTAAATTTGAATTTCAAATCCGTTTTGACATCGTTCCAGCTGCAGCGGCTGCTGTAGTTCTCTTATCTGTCCATACCGGGTTTTATGATGTTGAGGAAATGAATTTGGAAACGATGCATAATGCATTAGTTGCGTATTTGTGTGTCGAGTGATTTCTCCTTTTCTTCCCAGGCCATTGTTCAGGCCACGCACTGCTGGACTGAAGTGGTTATGACTCTTGATTATGGCACTATATTTCAACTTTTATTGATTTGCATTCATGATGAAGTCGATATCTGACTTGTTGACAGAAACTTCGACCATATCCGTTCTGGTGATCCCATAACATGTTGGCATTGCGTGACGCGGACCTTCCTCTTTCTTTGATCGTTTGATGATGTATCTTCACGCGATGCATCATAAACGTGTGAAATATTGATGTTCTCTCAATAGAAACAGCGAGAATGTTTAATCAACAAACATTACATCCATCACACATCCATTTATCTCTGACTTTATCTCGTGACTATCTGGATCTTATCAGTGTACTAACGAATGTCTGTTATTTTCTTTTCCAGATCTTCAACTTGCCGCCGAACTAGGTAAAACGCTCTTAGAACGCAACAAAGAACTAGAGACGGCACTGAAGCAACATCAGAACGTCATTGAAGACCAAGCCCAAGAAATTGAGGTGAGTAACATGGAAAGCAAATACAAACATTACACATGCGCCTAGGACCAGTAACATCGAAGAACAGTTGATCCACCTTAGATAGTTGGTACGGACAGCATCTGTTTAATTTGATACCACAGCGATGATTCCCCGAACGGCATTCCATTCAACTTAATAATACGAAGATCAATCAAATTGATGGATGTTGGCGCAAAATCGCACTCATCATCTCGATCTCGTGAATGCACTTGGACTTGATTGCTTCCTTGACGGTGATTTTCTCAGGTTTTCTTTTCAATGCTACGGCCGGGAAATCGCCCAGACTGACAGACAAGCAGGCCTACAATTGATCCATTAATTCTAGAATACCGCAGACATCGATCGTTGTATACGGGAAGCTGATCGCTGAGGTTATCGTCCCCAGACTCTGTGATAAATTTGAATTATTTACTTCTGTTCCTTTTGTTACTATTATCGGTGCTAGTCTCACTTAAATTACTTCATTGCATCCATGGAGATCTCTAATCAGACAGAGGGAAAATGGTGCTGAAGAATCAGAGTGGAAACAATGCACGCAGATCCCCCCATTTACCGGACATTATTGGCCTGCCATTGAACTCTTCCTGAGGTGTGTTGAGTTGATGACTGCAGAGTGATGCCACGGATACGGGCACATAGCCCAGATATCGATTGTTTGCGTTCTGTTTATTTTTATAGAAGCCAAGCTATTTTAGGGTTTCTTAATAGATTGACGATCGAATGTATGCGATTGAAGTCAATGCGGATGCAATCAAGCGTGCATTGTATTCGCTTTATTTCCTATTGTTCTCTCTAGAACAGATCCAATGAGTTTGGAACCGATGCAGATTGTTGAACTAGTTCCGTAAATAAATCTCGAACTTAGCTGACATATAGGAAAAGTGGTCGATTGAGGTTGATGAAGTGGAGCGTGGTGAAAAATGGAATCCACTGCAAGTATAATAAAACAATAGCAACCAATGGTAATTACTACCCAGTGTTAGAGTCTACCAGGGAAAACGTATCATGCAGTTGGTTGGGTTAGCTTTGGTAAGAAAATTTACCTAATTTTGCCGATCCTCCAAAAACATCCTTCCTTTTCGAGAAGGACTTCCATTGGATAACAACGACCTGACTCGTTTACGAATGCTGATGCATCTGATCCTACTACAATGAGTAACCATCTTCGTAGGCCTCATGCGGCCAAGATATATGAGTTTTGTCAATTACAAGTAGTGTTCTCCTCGAGAACTAGAAGAGGACGATCAGACCCGAGTCTGCAAAAGTTCTGTGGACTTGAGAAGTGCAGGGGCAACCGCATCACGTGCGGAACTTTTATCGACCAGTCACCAGGATGAAGCTTTATACACCTGAATGGTCATCCTGCCGGGACAAAAGGGAAATCTGATTTCCGAGCGTATGGGTATATTGGAGCGATGGGTTGAGTACTTTAGTAAACTGCTCAACCACCAAAATATGGGCAAGCTGGAGGTCCCATCAACTGAAGATGAGGGATAAATGCTGCAACTACCAACCATGTAAGAAACATTTCGTGCAATTCATCGTCTTAAAAATCGAAGTCGCCATGAACCGATGGGATTAGAACCGAACTGATTGAACATAAAGGCGATCCACTATACCAAGCAGTTCATTAAATGATGCGAAAAGCGTGTAACAGCCAATCAGTGCCTGACTACTGGCAACGAGCTATTATCTGTCCTATACATAAAAAATTAGATGTCACGCAGTGCAGCAATTTTAGAGGTATCACGTTGCTGAGTACCATCCATAACATATTCGCCGCTATCTTGCTAGGTCGGATAACCCCATACGCCCAGAACATTATCGGCCTATACCAAAGAGGCTTCACTGCCGGTGAATCAGCAACAAATCAGATATGCGGCAAGCGATGGAAAAACTGTTGGAATATGGCTTTCAGTTGCACCATCTTTTCATCGACTTCAAAGCCGCCTATAATAGCACACTCAGGATAAAACTGTACTCGGCGATGAGAGAATTTGGTACCCTGAACAAATTGATAAGACAGACTTGGCTAAACATGGCCAATGTACGAATCCAGGTGGAAGCAACAGGATCATCATCAACAACGGACTAAGACAAGGGGCTGACATAGCGCATATACTCTTTAACCTGGCCCTGGAAACGTGATCAGCAATACTGAGGTAAATCCGAAAGGCATCACCCTCTTCAAGTCCACCTAACTACTAGCCAATGCTGACGATATTGATATTATGTGAAGAACAACCATGGATGTACAATCTACCTTCATGTATGATAGATTGAGCAGGCGGTGGTTGGTGCGTGTTTTTGGGCTGCGCATTAATGAAGGCAAAATGGAGTATATGTTGGCAACCTCAGCACCGAAACCAAAGAAGTAACAGCATCAAATCATCATCATCAACGGCGCAACAAACGATATCCAGTCTAAGCCTGCCTTAATAAGGAACTGGAGATATCCCGCCGAAGTCCACCAATTCGATGTCTCTACAAGCTGTCTGATTCTTCTCTCGAATGCGGCTAATAGTTCGCAATTTTTCTTGCTAAGTACTAGTCTCTCTCCAAATAATACATACATGAGGACTAGCAAGATCATTGTCTTGTACAGTAAGAGCTTTGACCCTATGGTGAGACGATAACAGCTACGACTGCGAAATCCACGTATGGTTGTTGGCAGTGAATAGAGCCTATTTCAGCTTACAAAAACTGATGATGTTGATCATGATGATGATTTGTGGTTCGACTCCTTGTAAGAATTTCAAAGTGATTCGTATTACGTCCGCAATGAACCTTTGCAAACTATATTCTGAGCGAAGTCAAAGTAGACATGCCGAAGGTAGTGTTTCTTTAAAATTCGATGCATGGAGTTGCATCCAATATGGACTGAAATTGCTTTGGATATGACTGTTTTCATGAGTTTAAATTTAATTAGACGCCGGCAATTTAAGTTTAATTTCTCAGGCTTTCATGTAAATTTTAAGGTCGAGTTTCTTTAGCGCAAAGGTTACTTACATCCCAAAGGCTTATTCATTCCCTCCTTACTCCCCGTCCCCTATGTCTCCACTAGACGCTTGAATTACATTTTACTGAGGTTACCAGCCCACACTTCCGAACCGCCGGGATGGACAGACTAAGCCGCGTGTGTCTACTTCATGCGGATCGTTTAAAATTGGCCATCAGCTTGCATACATTTTTGGTGCATCCTTTTCTGCGATGCTATAAATCTGCTCGAAAAAAAACTCATACTCCAGTCTATCAATATATCTTGCCGACTTGCCTAGCAAAAGCTATAGTCAAGACGACCGCTTCGGTTATTTCCAGAGCTAAGGTAAATTAAAGCTTAATAATCCACTGGCCGACAGTTTGCACTAGGTTTTTTTCGAGTATCCAACCAAATGGAGTTCGTCAGGCATTGCTAATCGTAGCAGATCATCATATGAGTTGTTTCATAGATCCAGTTCAAGGATAGATCACTGAACCGCCTCAATGTGGCCTTCATCCTTTGTTGTTCTTTCTGAATCTCCTAAAATCGAGTGGCGATGTATCCCCACAATTATCGCAAGAAGCAGCCTGTAACTCAAACACGATTTTTAGAAGCCTCGAGTATGTTGACCCATCTCCCAGAATTGTAGGCCTGCACCACTTCTTCAATCTCATTAATTATGGATCATTCCGTTCTAAAACGCATCGCGACAGACAATCTTTGCTGAAAGAGCTTCTCAAGCTGTTCCCTGCTTTGTCCAACATAACGAAGATATGCTCGCAGCAGTTCAGAGTTAGAGAAAAAAAAAACGCTTACTATCAATCATGCATCGGGCAAGGCCATCGCCTAAGTACAAGTTTTCTAAGAATGCTATCTGGTTCTGTCTGGTCTGGTCTTCGTCCCATACCGTCGGCACGGATAAATATTCACCAATTCTAAGGGATCTGGAAATTTGTACTTTTGGAATATGAATTTAGTTGGTGCAATCCAACCGAGCTCAACACGTAACAGTATTTATCCTATGTTTATTTTCCCGTTGATGTTTCGCTATCTTCTTGCCCACACTGCCATTGACCACTCTTCGTTCTGAGATGTGATTCCATTTGATCGCTTCCTCTACTTCTTCCTTGTTCGCAAAATAATGAAAAATTCCTTATTTGAAAGTTACACATAGCACATCGAAGCTAGAAACAAATTCTTTCGTAATCAAAGTGGTCTAGGCTCCCTCGCAGAAGGTGTTCCTCTCGTCAATTCTCGACTTCCGGTGGACTCATACCGCCCAGCACTTCCACCAACGACTTCCCATAGTATTTTCACATGGCTTCTGGTATCAAGTATTCTCCCAGGTGCCTCGACCTTCTTTGCGCAAGTGCCGGACACTGCCCCAGAACGGGTATGGAGGTTTCATCACATTCCGCACAGAATCTGCAGGCAGTGTCCGTAAAATCTCTAGCTTCCCCAGGTAATAGTTTAGTCGACTATAATCCGGAAGTTCTTGGTGAGGTTTAAGCAGTGCTCTGTGCGCTTGGGTTCATGTCCCCCCATAAGTATCCTGGACTGCTTCATTCCTGGGGAGGTTCACGCAGTACAGTTCCCTCAACCGTTCCTCTTCATTTTTCAACGCCATAGCCATGAACCCATTTCCGATTCCACAGAAAGATTCTAGCCCGTGCTGAGGCGTCTTTGCTCCCTTCCTGTCCAGTTTGCCCACTGCCTCATTGCCTTCCAACCCACCATGGCCTGGAACCTAGAGTATCCACCGTCGCTTTACTGTCGGTCAGAAAAGCAATGCTCTGCCCCCTGTAGTTCTTTTGAAGGCTAAAGGAGGTACATATTTCTATGGCGTACATTTCAACCTGGAATATGCAAGTGTGCTTACCCATTGGTTCCGAATACATTTTCTTTGGAGCAATTTTCCAAGAGCCTCGCTAGTGTGTAATAAGTTCCGAGAATTTCTCCATCCTCATTATGTCATTTTTAACCTCGATTGAGATATTTCGTTGCGCAATGATGGCCGCCTTTTTTTTCTTTAGGATGTGCTCTGCTCTCAAATCAAATCCATCTTGCCCGCTTACGTAACTTGCGCCGCCGACTGGTTGATGATTTCATTCAGCCTTTTTTCAGGATAAGGATGTATTATTCTGCTCAAATCTCAGTCTCTTTTTTCGCGACCCTTGGTTGGATGGCATCCCTCATTTTTGCTCAGTGCTTTATGCTTGAGTGCGATAATTGAATAGCGTATATGTGAGTCGCAAGGATAATGATTTAGATAATCTTGGAATGCAACAAAGAATATCTCAAAAGCTTGATCAATAGGAAGCATACTGGTTTCCGCTCTCCATCGCTCTGAATTGATCAAATATCCTGTGAATCATTGTCGAACAGTGCATAGAGTTTAGATCAAAGCTTCAACTTCAACTTCCCGTTGACTTCCAAAAAGCTTTCAACATTACACCCTTATTTGAAATAATAAAAACTTGTTTTTCCTGAATAGGAATCGCTAAAAATATCGCGTAATTACACTCAGATTACACCCTTCTTACCTATATTGAAGGGCAAAGCAGTGTAAGTACCAATCGGCTTATGTGCCTTGATAGCGTCGCTTCTGCTGATGTTAGCACAGAGCTTGATGTTATTCAACGCATTAACAGAGCTGAATCCACCTCCGCCATTTCGTTTTATATCTATAAAATCCAGATCCTTCAACGCCAACAAATTCAGGCTGTTTCGCGCCAATGTTTTCTCTATGATACTTTATGGGAGTAGCGCATGACAACGGACCATCATTGTCCTTTGAACGCTCCAAACCTTCATTAACATTTGTCTTAGTCCTGATGACAGGGTACTCTAGCCTGACGCCATCGAAGAATTATGTCGGTATACGTTCCAGGCACCTGTAGACGTGTTGATAACAAGGCGGAAGTGGCAGTGGCTAGGTCACACATTAAGAAAGGATGATGACTCCATTGCTAACTGTGGCGTTTTGAATATTATTATGAAACCTTCCTAAATTTCATCGTGGTGGAAAATCTTAGGTAGCAATAGCTAATAGGTATCTATTGTTGCTAAAGGCTCCTCATCTAGGCTAGCGTCCCGATTTTAATAATATAGTATATATTTCTTTCAGTTCATCCTCAATGTTAATATGTACCATTTCTTCTTTTATAGTATCTACAAAAACAGACAGGCGCGCTGCGAGAAGTTAACGATTCCCGCCTAAGAATCTACGAACAATTAGAAATAGGAATTCAAGACTTGGAGAGATTAAACCATAGACTAACCCTTGAGAACACATCCGAAAAGAAACACTCAAAATTGTAAGTGTGACGCCTTCATTACTAGATAATCACGCTCGTTACGAGCAGCCATTAATCAAGCCAGACTAATTCCATTCTGTATAACTTCTAGACTGTTACACAATATCGAGACGTTAGAGGCCCGCTGCGAAGAACTGACAAAAAATGTTGAAGACCTTAAGCAAACGCTTGACGCCGAGCGTCGGAAGAATGAACGATTAGTTCAGGAGAAGAACAACCGCAATGACCAGTACAATGCCCGACTGCGCAACCATGACGACTTGCATAATTCATCTTTGTTGGATGAAGTGGACAGTGATGAGGTAAGTCCTTACACCTATGGACCACTTTGAGTGGGATGCCAAAAAACCAACTTCTGCTTCCCAAAATTGGTTAACGTAAACAATATAATTTTGCAATTATCATTTGCAAGAGTGAACTCTTATTTTCCACCTTTCGACTTAGCCCAAATTGAATGTTTAACCGATGATACTGAATGGTTACTCCCCATTAGGTTCACAAGTCATATAACAGCACGTCATCTCCGGAGCATCAGTCGGGCCGAGGAGCCCACATGAAAAATGCCAATTCGACAGGCACAAGTGATTGCCTGGCCGTGGATCAGCTTGACGTGAGCAACATTGCAGGCGAGGAAAATGAGGAACTGATTAAGTTAATGACAGAATTGGAGACGACAAAAAAGGCCTACATTTCGGAGCAGCAACGAGTCAGTGAACTGGAAGAACAACTCATGACCATAAGTAAGTATGAGGGCCTCTTGGAATTTTCCCAGTTTTCAGAAAATCGATTATGACAATTTAATTTGATTGTAATCCGATATGAGATAATCCCGTGAAATTTCACTTTTACTCGATTCCTTCAATTCCTTCAATGGAATTGTGAGAAATGTTTGGGTGGCCAACTTTTTTCTTTGCTTTAATTGCGGATTGGATTATGATGTTGTGCCCATCATGCATTGATGCTTTCGGGTTGAAGCACTCAAGGGAAAGTTAATATCTCCATAATCGAGTTTTCCCTTTACAAGTTAACGAAAATGCATTTCTGCGCTTTTCTTAATTATTAATTAATTAATATTCCGATACCAGATGTTAGATTTCGAACGATCCTACCTACTTAAAAACTAAAGGGGCGCTGGTGGTAGTGACCGGTTGTAGGTCAATGGGAGAATCCGTCGAGTATTCCCCGCAACATCGAGCACGTATGCAGAATGGTGTACTTCTGCATGATTTGAACCAGACTGTGCGAAAGTTCCAGGACATCAAGGGAAGCCAATACCTGTAGCTGACAATATTATGGAAACTACAACCACCCGCTCGAGACGCCAAATTTCTTTGATTTCCCGAGCCAATAGCTCATAGTTCACCTTCTTCTCCACATATTTCCGTTCAATGCTGCTATTATGGGGGATAGCAACATCAATAATATATGCGAAGCGATCCATCTTGTCAACTAACTGTACGTCAGGCTTGTTATGTGCAATATGGCGATCAACTTGCCGGTTCCAATACATGCTGAAAGCAGAACTATCAAGTACTGTTTGCGGCTCATATCGGTAAACCGGACATGTTCCCGTGATCAGCCCATGCTTGTATGCAAGGTTTTGATGAATAACCTTACATACAGCATTACACCTGGTCATGTATTGCACCGGTGCCATAATAGTGCAGCGAGAAATGAGATGGTCCAACGTCTTTAATACCGAACCACACATTCTGAACTAGTCGTTCTTCATCCGTTCTTTCATGATGAGCTTTTTATAAGCTCGGGTGGCAACCACGCCGTCCTGAATAACACACATGAACCTCTCCGTGTCAGCAACGAGCTCCCCAGTACATAACCATCTGTTCGACAAATGGCTGTCAAAGACAATGCACGTGTTTACCGTGGATTGCATTCGACTTCCATTCATCGATCCGCTCTTGGTCCGACTTCACCCCACTCAGAGGATTGAAAGATCGAACCTTCAAGTTAAGTGAAGCCAGCCCACAGTCTGCCTTACAGACCGCCGCATGCAACGGACTCGCCTGCTCTTTGCTGTAAAAATAAGCTCACAGCGAGTCGACTTGGCGATGATGTTGTGCCGTCACATCAACCATGCCCCTACTTTCGATGTCACAGGGCAGGTTCATCTGCTCCACGGCAAATTTTGGATGATCCATTCGGAATTTGGACATAGTTGTTCGTATCCGCCGCTGGACGTTTTCCAGATCGGTCTTCGTTCACGGCAATATTCCGAATGCATAAGCCGGTGAAGGGATAGCCAATACATTCAACGCGCTTATTTTATTCTTCCCCGAGAGATGCGATTTCAGTACCAGCTTTACACGTTGCAGGGATTCGGACAGCAGAGCATCCTTCAGATCGCCAACTCAAGCATGGGTTCCTTGGAGAATTCCTAGGTACTTGTAGAAGTCCGTCTCGATCATAGTTTTGACGTGGACGTCACCAATGCTATGTCCGGCATGCGGCTCGTAATGACCTTTGCGGATGACTTGGATTCGCCACTTGTCTTATCCAAACTCTACTATTCGCAATAGACTTCTATGGTGGTTGTTAGTACCAACATACAGCTTGATGTCATCTAAGTACATCAAGTGTGTCAGTTCACGCTTAGCACGTAGGCTATATTTAATTGCAAAACTATGTCCTCTAGCATCATTCAGTAGCCATGAAAGGGTGTTCAGTGCCATACAAAACCAAAGAGGACTCAACGTATCCCCCTGGAAGATGCCCCTCCATATACGGATGGGCTCTGAGGTATTAGCACCCTTCAGATGTACGCACTCATAAGGTGGCATGCCACTCTTCCATAACTGTGACCAAACACTTTATTAGTTTCGGATCAGTGCAATACAGATGTAGGACATCGATTGGCCAGGCATGCGGGACGCTATCAAAAGCCTTGACATAATCGATATAGCAACTAAAGAGGTTTCTAAGTTGGTTCCTCCGGAATGGACTCACGGTGAATGCTAGGAAGACTGGACTAGTTATGTTCACTAGGAACGTCAGGTGGGGCAGCTATACGCTACCCACCTTAGCAGGGGCGGATATCCAGCTGGCACAAACAGTCAAGTACTTAGGAGTACATTTCGACTCCAAGTTAACGTGGAAGCATCATATCCAGGAACAATATTAGAAATCCTGCAGATTGCTCTGGTGCTGTAGGAATGCGATAGGTAAGACCTGGGGACTTTCACCCAAACGGATATACCGGATGTATACATCCATAATAAAACCCATTTTGATGTATGCATGCATCATCTGGTGGCCAAGACTGAACTTTGCTAACAGCAGGAAGCTGCTAACGCTGATTCAGAGACTTGGTTGCCTAAGTATTATTGGAGCAATGAGTACTACGCCGACTGCAGCACTTGAAGCTATCCTAAATTTACCCCCCATTCACTTGGAGGTGAAACGGAAAGCAGTCAACGACGCATATAGGCTCGATACCATTGGGGCGTGGAAAGGCAGCAAATCACACGGTCATGCGTCTATCTAGAAATTCTTTGACAAACATTCGGTAGCCCTGATGCCGACCGATCATATGGTTTCCAGATCCGTCTTTGAAAAGACATACGTCACACATCACCGAAAGAGAAGAATGGTCGACAAATGGCCATGAATCTTTTCAGATGACAGACCTAGTAATCTTAACCGACGGGCCACTCATGGAGGATGAATCGGACGCAGGGATGTTCTCGGAAAATCCGATTATAGAACTCGCCCGACCCCTCGGAAAAATTGGGGTAGTGTTTCGGTTATGTGCAGCCAATGTGAGGAGGAGGAGGAGACGGCCCTGCATTTTTTTATGCAGCTGCCCGGCATCCTCAGATCTCAGTCGAAGACACCTTGGCAAGGTTTTCTTCAATGAAGAATCTGCACACTCTCTGCCTCTGGAGAATATTCTCAGATTCAGCAATAGGCAATTTACGGGGATAGTCAAATGGGCCTAACAATGGCCTGAGTGCTCGGAGCTGCGGCTCCTCCCAGTAAACTAAACTAATTAAATAGGTTTCTTTGGCCTCTAGTTGCTTGCCCTACAACCACCGAGTCGATAATGAGTTGCTCTTTGCAACCCTTTGAACCGACTTGGCAGTCCTTCTGATCCTCGGACAGAATGTTGTTGGTGGTCTCGAGGTGCGCATTGACCCTTCCACTAATAATGAACGTTATGAATTTATAGAGGGTTGGTAAGCAAGTAATTGGTCTTGCGTCTGCGGGGCCCTGCACCGTGTCCTTCTTGGGGATAAGGTAGGTAATCCCCACAGTGAGGAAGGGTGAAAATTCTTCCGACCGACTCATGACCTGATTTATGCTGTATGCCAACCGACTGTGTACGTAGTTAAATTTCTTGTACTAGAAATTCAGCACCCGATCCAGACTTTGGTCCCTCCAGTTCTTCGAGCTGTTTACGGCTCGTTTAACTTCCTCTTCGGTAACATCCGCAAAATTCATGCCAGGCGTATTGTCATGACGTTTGCCTTCGGCGGTGATCCACTCAGCATGCTGGGCGGGTAACCCCCAAAGTCCACCCCAGTATTCTTTCGCTTCCGTTATCGAAACCTGCACTGTCTGGACGCTCTGTTAGGATTCGCTGAGAGATCTGAAAAAGCTCCGCTGGTTCCTCGCGTATGTTGCATTCTGGACACGTTTGGAGTGACTTTCACCATACCGTCGTAACCCACTGCATATGACAGAAAGTTTCTGCTTTAGGGTGTCCAGAATTTCAACAATGTGTGTTTCACTGGGGATGGCATAGTTCCGGTAAACCCTCTGCACTTCATTTCTCGCACGTCTGTGGCATTGCCAGTGCTGATCTGAATCAGCCTAGCAATGTCCTGCCTTAGTGTTCCAGACGAATTTTCGATGGTGGATCTCTTTGGTCGCTCAAAGCAATAACACGAAAGCGAACCTTTTCACTGTGCAATCTGGCAGCCGCAACTTCACCGCAATAGACGAGTGATTGTAGTTGCAGCAGCGGCATATCAGCACACAGTCGAGATGCAATCTCATCATTAATTTGAGAAAGAATTCTCGGAATTGCTGGAGATGCATAGATTCTGGGAATATCTGGTCTATGCAAAGGATCCATTTCCGAGAATTCTGTACACGCTCTTTGGAATTGGTCCCGAACTTCAGCGGAAACCTCAGCTGGACGGTGGAGAAGAGTGCTTCGGCGAGTACTGAAACTGTTGCCTGCAGTGCGGCGTGGTGTTGTTGATGCCAGCGCTTCTGGCCCCATCGACTCTCGGTCACCAGTTTTCCAGATGACCTCAAGTCGAACACGCTCTCCGATGATGGCCGGGACTGTGTCGCTGCGAGTTATAAAGCGGTACTGGTCTGCAATTCGCTGCACAGTCACTTGCGCGAATTGCGAGAAACGCTCGACGAATCTCTGGTGCAACAAAGGGCGGTAAGATGTTGTACCTTCCGATATTTTGTAGTAGGAGCGGATGATGAAGAGGTTCATTTCTTCAGTTCACTTCATCCCCTGCCTACGCGCGCCTGCTGAAGTGGTCGCCAGAGATTGTGGCGAAACAGTTGCAGCAAGCGGAGCAATGCTCCTGGTCGTCGCGGCGCCTGGACGTCGAACCGCCTCACGACTAGCAGTTTCGACGCCGGGCTGTCCATTATGGGAGCTTGACCCAGTCACTAAGTCAAATAACTTCCGCCGGTTATCTGTACCGGACCTCAAATTCCACCTTCCTCTCATTAGATGGATTTGCATTTTATACCTAACTGCCAGGTGTGGGGATAGCTTCCTGAGTGAGTAATCTGCAAGACTGCAAAGTTCCTGCATTTTCCTCACCTACCCCCTGAGACGCTGCGCCAGCCATTCAGACTGAAGCTATCCATCCCTCCTCCTTCCATAACCGGGCTTGGGACCGGCTACGGCTATTATTTTTATTGTCATTAATAATTATTAATTGTTTTCTGTTTAGATACTGATGCCGCTGATTTCCACTTTCCACAAATTAATGATTTTTTCTTACAGTTCAAGAAAACCAAACACTCCAGAGCCGAGTAGCCCAAGTTAGTACAAACGAAGAGATGAAGTCCGTGCACGAGGAACTGTCCATTCTAGAAGAAGTGCGGTAAGTAGAGCTCCCTCAAGAGGACATGCCTCCTCCATAACATTTACCATCTTCACTAATGACTGGAATCCTTTTGCAGGCAAGGAACAATGTGCAGTCGCTGCCTGAGGTCCGTGGACGATCGTAACATGCTTGAGGAGGGATCATCCATCGCGGGCACGGAGGACGATGAGGACCGCAGCTACCTGGAGCTGATGAGTAACCCAGCGGAATCCGCCAACACCATGTACCGCCCTGCCGTCTCAATCAAGGTAACGACTATGCTTTGTAATGCTCTCAAGCGTCTTTGCAATTATTTCCATCCGACCATATCGAAATGGAATAGTTTAAGGAAACATTCGAACATTTTTTACTACATGTTCACCTCAACTTTGATCTGTTGTAATTCGGCAATGCTTCATGAAGGTGTTGTGTTAATAAACGCGCTTCTATCTAAACTATCGCTGACACAACTGCCGCTATTTTGTCCTTAAACAAGAATCAGATCTAAGCCAGATACATTCACGTATTTTTGAATTTATTTATGTTCACCCACGTTTATAACAGTATTTTAACGTTTATCCTTAATAAATTGTTGCATTTGTTGTTAGTTCGATCGGTTTCAATCGCATCTAGACTCGAGGTTTGTCTACTTGCAGCGTAGATACTTTGCTAGTAACCGATAACGATATGAATTCCCTAAAAAGTATTAATAATTAACGAAGCTAAGCGTCCGCTAGTGTACCACACATACATCCTTAACTAAGCATTGGTAACAATAAGTTATTAGCAACAATAACTTTACTTGGAACTTGTTACACACACTCAAACCATTTTTGTGTTACTTATTTACATTTAGATGCATTTATTTTACTTAGGAAGACATTCTTTGTTTGTGAGTGGTTGTGAGATTTTGTTAAGTTTATTTTTTCTAACGTTTAGTTTGCGCATAGAATCCTTCTTTCCTATGAATTATTTATGGAGGAAATGAAAAGATTTATTCCCGAAGAAGAAAGAAATAAATATCAGATGCGCATCATGTAAATTTGGTACTTTTATTAGTTTGAGATGAAGTGATTTGTTTAGATGGTGGAATGGAAGCAAGTTTTTCTCTATCTTCTGAAGTTACTTTTAACCATTTCACGGGAACAGAGAACGATTTGAAAGTATTCGGATGAAAACATTAAGTATCTTTGTAAAATATTTTAGATTGTGTCAAGAATGAACGCAAAAGTAAGTTTTATTTCTTTTTTTATTATCTTTTTCTAATACTCTCCTGTTTCTTTGTGTTTTCTCCTTCAACTTTAGTGTTGTGTTCTAACATTTAGAGGTTTGAAGTTTAAGCTGATTATTCAAAATGTGCAGAAAGTATATGAACCTTTAGGAGATCTTTTTATAAACACTTTCCTTGCCTAGAATTTACTATACTTTGCGTCATAGCAATGTACTCTCAATTAGAGGAGTTTACAGGTGCTTGATCCAACAAAAAATAGGAAAGATCGCTGGTATTTTGCTACTAACAGTGGGAGTTGGAAGGTTGTCATCCTATTGTTGCTATTACGTTTTATGTTATCCTGACTCAGCAGTTGTCTCCTTTTGCGGATGGATCACGACGCCCTTCGTTTCCATAAATTCTATCGAGAATGTTTCTGTGAGGATGCCAGATAATGATTTGAAGCTGTTTTCGGTGGCCCAATTTTGTCGTCTTCTGCGCTGACAATATTACCAAACGGTTTTTCCTCAGGTATACTCAACATGAAATTTTTCATCTTTCATCTAGCGCAATTCCTTCAATGTGTTCTTGATAAGGGGGAGTATGTCGTCCTCAAATCCAATCCTCCTGACGTTATCGGACAGGAAAAGCGAACAGATCTAATAATAAGGCCGCTATATACCTATCATGACAATGTGCTTCGGGGAGGGATATTCCTTGATAAGCTCTTCCCAATACTTAGAAACCTTTGCTCTAACTAATTAATATTCTTCGTTTTCTTCAGCCTTTGTCCAGTTCACAAGCGGGCTCTGTTCGTCGTGATCGTTTTCGCCATTTTGTTTTATCAAAAGCCTGATCTGAATGCAAGCGCGAGGTTTTCAAATCTCCATCTAGCGTGTCAAGCCAGCTTTGTTTTGACCGGGTTTTTTGGCCGATTACCACCGACTTCGATGTTCCGATCAATCTTGACGAGTGAATTCTCGTTGGTGCGAATGACATGATCATACCATAGAAGACGCCCCTCTCGCAAGTTTCACACTATCGACGCAACCCAATTCTATCGCGGATATCCTCACTTCGGATGTGATCAAGGCGTATCACGCAACATTCCAACGCAACATCTTCGCCTCCATTATCGCAAGGTGCATTGTCTTTTATAGTCGGCTAACATTCAAAACCATAGAAGGCGATAGGGCGGACGACACTGTGGTAAATTTTAGATTTGAGACGTTTGTTGATACGTTGATCACAAAGAACATCGCTTGTGGAACGCCACTTCATCCAGGTTGTGCTAATGCTCTAATTAGTTAACCAACAAAAAAAAATCATTGGCAAGGAGTAATTAGATATTTACTTTAATCAAGTTATCTTAATAGCTAGGAACCTTCGCAATAATCAATTCATATATCAATTTACTATCTGCCTTTTTTAGTAACGTAATTTGTTCGAAAACGGTTGTATCTATATTCACAATAAATCTTTTACATTGAGATTATTAGGGTTCCCCAACCAGTTTACCAATGACAGATTATAAAGAGGGTAGCTGCTTTTTAAATTTTATGTTCTTGGTTTAAAAAACCAAGAACATAAAATTTAAAAAACTGTGCTCTATAATATCTAAGTGCCATTGGTATTAAGGCTTGGATTTAAGCTTAATTTATTTTTCAATCGAAAAATAAGCTTATTTATTCCTTCCAAAATGTTCCTTGCTTTTCGGAACGTCATGAAAACTCGGAACATTTTCTATTCGATTAGCACCGAGACTGAGATGTCCAGTCCATTCTACTACTATCCCAGGATTTCCATTAGTAGATGTGATACTATCGGCTGCAACTGGATCACATCAGCTCCGAAGATCTGATGTCTGATTCGCTCATCCCATCGTCATCAGGTTATTTTTGAAAAATGACTTGACTCACAACCTCTCCAGGCTTTTTTGTTAAGAATGCTGCGAGTCCTGAGTCTGCATCCACTTGGTGACGGACCGGACTACTTAGGAAGCAACTTACTTCCTCTCTTGTGGTCCACTGACCCATCTTTTTAAGTTAAACACCTAAGTTTTTAAAAAAGTTCACTAACGGTTTCGTCCAGGGCAGAGGCAACTCATCAGACCCTGCCTCACCTCTGCCCTGGAGCAGCGTGACCATTATCAAGTGAATATGGACTCAGGACTCCTAGCATCCTCAACAACAAAAAAATTCATTTAGGTCTAAATATTCGACGATTTTCACTTCAATATAATTTCGGTCACGCTGCTCCCAGGGTAGAGGTGAAGCAGCTTCTATGAATTGCCTCTGCCTTGGACGAAACCATAAATCAACTTTTTTTTCTTATTCGTCCACACTCCTCCCTTTTTTTACATTACCTGTCTTCTTACATCTACTGGCCCCTCCGTGCCTTTTTCTTGACATTGAATATCTCGTTATATTTACTGACCCCTGACGGATTAAAAAGCCGGCCGCTGTCAAGGTACTTGGAGGGGATAGAAAGGCTAGTCTTCGCTGTGGGCCAAATTGCAGGTTAGTATTCGGCTTTGTGAGCATGCTGAAACAAAAGATCCTAGTGTGTCTCGCCTTTTGTCTTTCTATTGGCTCCGCGTAATGAGAGCTGGTTTAACGGCTCATTTTTCTGGTTAATCAGTTATGATGTTTTTCCGGAAAACATCCGTCGATGGTGATCCTACCGAATAGACTAAACTACCTAGGACTAAAGGTGTTACTGGTTTTGACGCTTCGCCCTTATATTCGAGATATCTTCCCAGGCACTTTTCGTTGTTTGATTGACGTACGACGGTGTTGTTAATTCTCACTTAAAGACGTGAGGAAACAGTGTATCCACTACCCCTACGAGCGATTGCTAACAGTTCCTGGCAATATGCTTCAACGCTGACCATGAGATCTGAGAGAATTGTGCATCTCCACTATATTGCGTCATGTTTAAATTGATCATATTCATTTTGCGATGTTCTGTGAAATTATTCTTGTATTTTACGTGGTGTCTTTGGTTCGTCAAGTATGAACAATTTGCAAAAGTTACTGGGAAGAATCAGCCCCGTACGGCAAGCCTTCTACTTAGGTAGGTATACGGCTCATATTGCCTTCCTGTTTGCCTTCTTTTCTGGTCTGCGCATACTGGGGCTGTATATAATAAACTTGAACCAATCACCTTTAGGAGGATCTCCTGGTCTGGATCCCCTTTGGTAATAACGTTGCGATCATAGAGAGTTGTTGGAGATGCTCTAGTAGCTATATATTATATTTCGAGGATGTTTTGTAATACCTTGCTCCTAGGTATTTGAGTGCAGGACCCAAGATAGAGTGTTATTGTTCACCGCATGTTGCACCACAGCCGTCTATCTGTCGTTAATATTAGCTGCAAGATACTTTGGACACTTCGGGGTCCAGCTTGCAAAATGTCGCAATTCTTATGTTAAGAATTATCATCGCTTAGCATTTACTTTGAATTGCACTAGATCAGATATTGGCTTCGCGTCGTTGAATTCGAAATATTACCGATTTTTTATAATTTATAAACCATCCCATAGGACATGATCCCGGAAATTCTACTATTATTGAAATTTGTCAATTTTACGTAAATTTATTGCATCCTCGAATCAGTATCATATCAAAATGAATAACTTTTCATACTAACACCCGATGAGAAAGGGGAATGAAAAGGAGTTATACCCTCCTGACCCAGAGTTTTCTCAGGAGCTTAATTGTAAAATTTCCGGAAGGACCTTACAAAAGTAAATCTATAAATACTACGGGCTACTGCAGCTTATATTCAAATATTCTTGTATAAGGAATACTGTACACCGTTCGCCACGATTTCGGTTTTCAACTTTCTTTTTCATGCTGATGCGTTTAATTTCTTTCAACGCTGTTTGGAGCCTATTACCTATCTGATAAACAAACATAGTTTGTAGTTTACTCTTCCAGATAAGGTGCCAATCCTTCCTTATTACCTTTTGTCAAATTTCCAACTGAAGGAATATCGAGATTTTTTTTTGGGTTTGTTTTGTATCCTCGGCATGCCCATCTTTATCGCTCAGTAACTTTAATATGCAAATTCGGCTTTTTTGGTACTACCGATATATGATTCATTTTGTTACCTAGGCTTTCCTCACATTTCTTTCTTTTCGGAGAAACTAACGACAAAATTAAGGTTTAATAAGTGAGCTGACCGTCTGTGATCCTATATCTTCACGGGCAACAGACTGAAGGCATAATAAGGTCGCCTTGTACGAGATAATTACTAATCTTTTCTAGTGGATAATGTTTGAGATTAAGTTCAATAAAGATCGCTGATCTGCCATAATAAACTCTGTTTTTTTCTCAGTCGGCTCGTCTAGTTTTAGTTCATTGTTGATCGTAGACTTATTCCAGTTCTTAAACAGCTAACTAGCGTTTGTTTCGGTCCACCTGTCCCATTCGGATAATCAGGCCGAAGATTAACGAGTTCGAAGGCACCCATCTCCACGTTAGGATGCCACACTGATCGCGGATGTCACTACTTCGAGCGTGATCGTCACATGTTATGCCACTGATCCAATTCAGAACGATCATCTCCATCACCGATAGGCATTGTTTATTGTTTTCGGCAGCTGGCCAACACTTGATGGGTCAATCTCAAAAAATGCAAGTTGCATCATTGGCGAAAACCACCGATCCGAAGTGTTCACGTAGATCGCTCAGTTCTCTGTTTTGTGGTGCCACTGACATATCATGCATTCTCACAAAAAGTAAGATTTCAACTTTATGTTGCTTAATCCAATTTGGATTTCAGTATTCAGTTCTAATTATATTCGCTTTCTATATATTTAAAAAACTTTTTGGATCATCCTAATGGCTTTCACGAACTAGTTCATATTAATAGAAGTAATAAAAACTTGTTGTTTCTTTTCCGTTGGTGTAGGTATTTTATTCTTGCAAATACCGATATTTCGGGAACCACTTGTTCCCTTCATCAGTGCAAACAATACCGAAATATCGGTATTTGCAAGAATAAAATACCCACACCAACGGAAAAGAAACAACAAGTTTTTATTACTTCAGTCAGTGGCAGGCTATTGAAAATTACACACGTACAACGACTACCAGGCCATCATTTTTGAAATCAAGTAACTTACAAAGCTAAATTGGTCCTGGAAGCCAGTTGTAAAATGGGCAGTACATAGGTTTGACGAGGAGACTTTCAAAAAGGTTCTGCTGCAAAACACAAAGGTAGGAGTTAACGCAAATGATAAGACTTCCCAGATCGGTAAAAAATTACGACGAACATGCGACGCGTCCCTGCTAAGGCTTATCGTTTCCCGGAAAAAGTACCGAACTCTGAAATGGAGGAATGCCGCAAGACCTGTCCAAAGGCCAGAACATGCAATCAGCGAAGCAGAAACCGATCTGGATACAAGCAGCTACATGAATAATACAAAGAGGCGGGAAGAAATTACATGTGGGGATTCGAACCCCTGAGGAGGCGCAAAGGCAAATCCTCTCCACCGATTACTTGCCCTAGCTTGCTATACGAGATAGTGATGAACCTTTTCCAACAAAATGTGAACACCATTAATACTCCTATTGTCCAAGTGGATCCTGTTAAAATTCCAATGATAAGCGAGGAAAAGGCCATGGAATCTGCAAATAGCAGAAAATAAGGCCCCTGGCTTGGATAGTATCCCCAACAAAGCTCTTAAGGCAGCAGTGAATGTCTTAACGAAGGAGCATTTCCAACAGAGTGCAAAAAGCAGCAACCTAATCCCCATTCCCAAGCCAGGCAACATTGCTAAAGCCGCTCTGGTAGAGGGCAAATGTTGTGCAGTGATAACAATTGACATGAATAAATTTTACTCTGATAGTTCATATTGTCCGATACTGCAGAGCGTCAGCGGCAAACTCATTTTGGTTTTATGTTTTGACTAGTTCAAAATAACATCCATAACGAAGAGATAAGAGTAGTTTACTTTACTTTCTACACCTATTCCTTACATCCAGGATCAGACGTAATGAGAGAGTTATTACTTAAACTGGAAGAAAGGAAGTTTTCTTGGGACCACGTGACTTCCTGAGAACGATTTCTTGAAAGGCCGCTAGAAATCATAATCTCAGATTACTGGCCTACTTACCTTATTTCCTCTTAGTCACCTTTTATGTCAGAAAATAGCCCCTCAGGAATATTCGTAGTCCTCGCACTAAAAATGGAGATTATAAAATTTTCAAAATCAAAAATAATATTAGGTTGTTGCACATGAAATGGCAGATTTGGTACTAAAATTTGAAACGACTGTATAGCTGTAAAGCATTAATCAAAATTGGTGCCAGTCGATTCAAAACACTTCTCCTGGCGAAATACAAGAGCATGTATGCCAGTTTTGTAGAAGTCCAATTTTCGGGTGTTAACTTCGTCGAAGGCAGTTTTGATAACCTCTTCACTCTTAAGTTGTTTTTCCGCCAAAAAATGATCCAAATGCTTAAAAAAGTGGTAGTCGGTTGGCGAAAAGTCCGGTGAACATGGTGGATAAGGCAGAGTCTCATACTGCAATTCGTTCAACTTTTGAACCGTTGTTCTGGATACATGAGGTCATGCATTGTCGTGAAGGAGTATCACACCATCTCTGTTGACTAATCTCGGCCGTTGAGTACTCAATTTTTAATGCATTTCCCGAGTTGGGCACAATATTTCTGTGCATTTATCGTTTCTGCAGGTGCCAAAAAAGAATAGTGGATAACTGCAGCTATAGGCCACCAAACAGTCACCATTACCTTCTTCGGATGGAGGCTCGGTTTCGGCATATGCTTCGGTGGCTCATCAACATCTAGCCATTGTGCTGATTGGTGACGATTGCCATATAACATCCACTTTTCATCACATGTCACTATTCTGTGCAAAATGGAATCGCTTCTGTTGCGAGAGAATAAAGAACTGCAACTGCGTTGTCAATCGATGGTCCTGAGTGTCCACGTGGCTCACTTTGAAGGTTTACGTCGCCTGACTCGAATTTTTCGTTCGCTTACCGTATCAGCTGCTTTATGACCGATTTCGAACTTATACGGAAAAGTGTACGTTCTTGGCTCTTTTCCATCCTTTTTCACTGTTATCATAATGATGGTCAAAACTGAAATGACGCCTTGATTAAATGTAGGAGTGTTTATACTTCATTATCCGACATCAACAGCGCCAACTAGTGTTGGTTTGATACAACAAAATCGCACCTAATTTCACTTGATTGCGAAATCAGCCATTTCATGTGCAACAACCTAATATAATTAATGGTTGAATTTATGATTATTTAGAACCTTAATGTTACCTTTGAATTGAAAAAAAGTCTTGGAGAATAGAGTGTGCTTTTACCTCACTAGTTCACTAATGCAGCAAAATTTATTACTGCACCAAATGCATGTTAACGCACATACTTTTAAATAAAAAATATAATCAGCTTAAACCTTTCCCTCTTCTGCATGCTACTAATCTTCACTTGACTAATGTGTTCCTAAAAATTAAAGATAAAGATCTTGTTTTAAAAAAAAGCTAACTGTTTTACAATCTTACAATTATACTTCTACTTTTGGATTTTCTAGATTTTCAACCACTAAACACAATAACAACTTATCCAGATAACTACCTCAAATTAATCCAAAGACATTTTTATCACTTGTTTTTGTCAGTTTTTTTTTTGTCAAACATTTAAAATATTACATCCATTATAAAACATTTAAGAAAAAAACCTAAAAAATATTTTTCTTTTCTTTGAAATTCTCTTTTTTATATTCGTAGGCTGAATGTGTGATTTGTTCAAAAGCGACAAAGTACCTGCATGAGTTGCCAATATCATTAGAAAATATTATGCTTGAATTATGGCTACAATTTAAAAAAGTCGATACAATTCGATGGATATTGAAATTATTACAATGGCCAGCTTTAATCATTTATCGTATGCTCAGTTTACCAGAAGAAAGTGATTTATAGTAGTTTTAGAAAATTAAGAAAGTTGAAGTGTGCATGCGCCTTACACCCAGTTTTGAATTGAAACAAATGATTTTTGTTGACGCAGAAGAATATCCAAGCAAACAATCATGAAAGGAAGACAAACCAAGCGAATTAGTTATGATAATTATGTCATAATTGTATTTATCTAAAATTCATCTCATTAGGTTCAAATTGTTTGCTTGTCTTTGTTACAAACTGACGGAATACGAATTTAATTTTTCGTTGCTATTTCTGTTTTGTGTGTGATCGAAATGCTTCATTATTTATTTTAAATAATTATTGTTAACGAATTGCTTTTGTTGCAAGCTTGATGGTGTTTTCTTCTTATTCTGTCACAATCGTGTGTTTTTTTGCGAATTTTGATATTATTTAATAGCAACAAAATTGATAAATTTCCAACGGAAAATTGAATTATTTTAAATAATTTGTACTTCGGGGTAGGAATTGTTTATCTTTTTTTTCCGTAGTGGATTGTACAAGTGACAAAAAAGTTACTTAGTTGAACTTATTGAGATAAAATTTTGCGCCCATAATAGATTGTTGCGCCTAATGTGCCAAATGCTAGTTTGTAACTATAATAATCTTAGAGTTTACGTTTTCCTGTAAAAGTGTTCGGGTGAGCTTTATAGGAAATATTTTTCCCCAAAAAATGATTTTTGCTGGCTTGGGTGTATTCATTTATTTATAATGTGTTTAGCGGCTGTAAATAATTATTGCATTTTGTATTACTGTTTGGAAAGTATTCAAATATCGAAATTTTTCAAAGAATGCTAACTAACTTTTTATCATTTTCCATTATTTGTTTAGTTTAAGACCCAAATTATTGAGTAGATTGTTGAATTTATATAATTATTAGCGTAGATACTGCTACATATAAACTTAGGATCGTAGAAGATGATGAATTTTCTAACAACATTTGAAGGTTTTGAAGTGACAGATGGGACACTTTTTGGAGCAGAATAAGAGTTCAAACATTTAGGTTTCGAAAAAAAGTCAAAAAAGGGTCCAGTACTCTCACTTTTACCCTTCACACCAATCAATATTGTCTTCCATTTTGTTCGCTTATTTTCTACCCACGGAATTCCTGAACAATATTGAAGCCAATTTTGACCCCAAAAAGATATAATAATTCGTCATATTTTCAAATTCAAATTTTGACAGTTGCTAATTATTCCAACAATAGTTATTTTGATTTGATACCCATTAAAAATACATATCTTACTATGTACTTCCACTTTATAAATAGCCTTTTGATGCCGCCGATATGTTGTCATGGTTTACACGGGGGATTCGAGTTAGGAAGCAAACCTTTAGTTAAAGAGGTTCTACTCTGAAGGAATTATTTGATCAAGAAAAGGCACTGTCTCACACCTTTGGAGAGTGAATAATTTGCTTGTTATTTCCTTCTCTTTTTTTGAGATAGCTTAGATAGCACTCGAGTTACTCCTTCAGAAACAGTGTTTTTATTTTATTTTCATTCTACTTTAAGTACCTTCGGGAATCGTTTGCTTCCATTTCAATCAAGTTCCGAACATATTGCTTCTGTAAAAACTAAAATCAAATTATCAGTTTTGTTTGAGGCTTCTTCAAGAAATGTCATTTCAATTTTTTTTTGGTAAATGTCTGTCTGTATCTAAGCCGATTTTTTTTCTCAAAAACTACTCGTTCAGTTTCATAAAGCACGCAGTAATTAATACTATATCATAAACTGCATACTCATCATCATCATCAATGGCGCAACAACCGGTATTTGGTCTAAGTTTGCCTTAATAAGGAACTCCCGACATTCCAGTTTTGCGCCGATGTCCACCAATTCGATATCCCCAAAAGCTGCCTGGCGTCCTGGTCTAAGCCATCTAAGCCATTGCTTCACCTCAGGCAGGGTCTGCCTCGTCTTCTTTTCTTACCATAGATATTGTTCTTATAGGCTTTTCGGGCTGCATCATCTTCATCCGTACCCCCCTCCCTCCACACGATATCAATGCCATTCACCTAATCTATTGTGAATTATAAGTATTTCTGCTTCGGGTCTTGCTCTGATGGCGACAATTACCTGATTTTGTACACTTAGCCTTCATATCCGCATATTTAAAATATAAATATCGTCGCTTCAAGGCAATAGATCTTCAGTAGCAATTGCTGTATTAGGTAATTTTACCAACTGCAACTTAGCATTGCTTAGCATAATATACATATGATTGCCATATATCCCTAAATGGCATAGCGCGTCAACCGCGTGGTCACGTCATCATTGGCATAATATACCAGCAGAAGATTGCGATGTCCTCTATGAGCTCTTTACTTCTCAGGAATTAAAATTCAACACCATATCTGTCGCTATTAGACATTTTTTATTCAGCAAAGTTTCGGGAACAACTTGTTCCCTTCTTCAGTGTTGAATTTCAATTCCTAAAAATTTTTCGCTAGAAATACCACCAACACGGATTGATTATGTTTACTTCTTCCTGACTATTAAAAGTTGGAATCATCCTCTTGGCCTGCTCTATAGCCCTAGACGGAGGATTTACCGTTGAATACAACCGTGATCCATTGCTTGAGATTTAATTTTACTCATTTCGGACTTACCAATCTTCTGCTCAAAATATTTACATTATATTAGAAAAATGCAATTCCTTTACATAGCGACGTTGATAGGATTTCCGTAGAAATGACTGAGCTTAAACACTGACTACCGCACTTCACTTTAGATTATCTCCTCTTCCAATTCAACTTTCTTCTCCCAACTATCCACAGGGGAAACCTTTTTCAGTATTTCTTTTCTGCCGAAAAGTAGCTTAAAGTATCCAACAGAACCTTATATTCCTCCGTATAGGTGGCCAACCAACCCTTGGAGGCAGGATGATTCTGGGATGGGGGAGAGGGAGATCGGCTCTTCGCCCCTCTCTACTAGGCAACCCCTGTTTGATCCGGTGAAATTGCCATCGAGACTTCAAAGTAGTGCAACCTGCCTCACTGAGATTCATATTTCCGATCCAACAAATGCATACGCCAAACTCCCAGCTTGGTAACCACCTAGTAGTTAACAAAGCGATGAGTGTCGTTAGTCACTTCGAAGTCAGTTGTGGGCCTCGGTATGCCGCTCCACACTGACCACCAAGGCCATTACAACATTGAGAATTGTCATTAGTGGTTTCGAAGGCAATATCCTAGTGATCAATTGTTATGCAGACTTTTAGGACTCAAGTCTACTGCAATGATGCCGCTAAACGCTGTGATTGCAGGATAGGTTCAGGATAATATTTTCGTGACACAAGTGCCGAATTGTCAAATCGTTGCCAACATTTATTCTTTCTTACTAAGATAGGCCTAAATCAGTTGTTGCCATGTTGGCAATAATAGCGAAGATGAACTTTGGTCTGATAGCCTCATGTGCCCGTATTATTCGGCTTCCATACAATGAAGTCTACACAAAAAAGGTGACATAAGCTGGTTCCCTGGGACGTAAAAGTTTAAAAAATTTACTTCCACATACCATCTCATACGGAATGTTCCTAAATTAGACGATAGCACCACCATCGATATGGAATCTTTCAATTGCTCAAAGGAGAGCAAAGGATTCAGAGGTGATTTCATTTTAATTTATTTTTGACTGTCATATATGAACCACACTGAATTCAGCAATTTTTCTTTGACAATAATGCGATACCACTTAGACCTTCTTTCCACTAACTCCGGTTCTTTACAGCGCAAATTTTTCTTTTGTCCTTTATGAATCCACCAAAGGTCAAAAGCTGTTTTTCAAAATCCCAGTCTTTGAAGCATCAGATGAAAGTGCTCGATCGGCCCAGTGCAACATGAGATTCTTTTGCTGAAATTCAATAGATTGACAGAAGCGTAAAATTTTAAAACCAACGGAGGCTGATCAAAAACCAGTGACAAAAATATTGTACAAAAAGCATTTATTTTTATTCTTTGCAATCAACATGTTCTTTTTCAAATTTGCTTTCCATTTTCGCCATCGCCTTTAGGGGGAATTTTACCTCGGGGAACAGCCAAAAATCACGTAAGCCTAGGTCCGGACTATTTTGTGGGTGGAGTGCAGTTTTGACGCCATGTCTACCCAAAAACTTGACTATAGAATGAGCGACATAGGGTCTCAAATTGTCATGATGCATTAAAATTCCATTGATGTGATGTGTTGTGTGTCATGCAAGAGATACGACTTCTTGTTACATCTAATTTCTTATATGACATCGTCTCTCAGTGGGCTAACATATCTATGATTTTTCAACATAATCTTCTAATGTTTTTCTTCCCTAGTGAATTGATCATTTTTAAATCACCGTCTAATAAAATAAAGAGAAACCAATTGCGCAAAGGGGTTTCCACTGTCTTGAAGTCATCTTCTTTTTAGTGGCGACAAGTAAGAACTGTAAGGATGATCAATGGTTCACTTCTTTGTGGATTATAGGGCATCCACGCAGTCTCACTCACTCAAAAGCTTATAGTAGTACAGTTATGTTCTTGGGTGTTTAACATGAACAGCTGTCGAGTTGACTTAATCCCACAGTCTTCTTAAGATACGGATTGATTGTGAGACCACAATCAGAACCCCGCTGAGGCAAGCACAGCAGTACCAGTCTATACTGAGTGCATGGCTCAGCATTCATATTGGTGGAATTCTCCATCGAACTTTGGAATAGGGCACCCGTGCTGAAAGGGCAACACCAGGCTCGAAGGTCTCTATCCGCTTGGACGCAACCACAATCTCTACAAAACTCTCATTAGGGGGTCAACCGCTATAACCGAGCTAAACGCACATGAACTAAGAATTCCCTTGCGGCATGTGAATCAGAGGTTATCCTGGTTCCCATGGTAGGATTATCCCTCTGGTAAGATTTCGTGACCTAAAACGACTTTAGGTGAGTCTCCGTGCAGACTCGGGTCTTATGGCCCTTATTGAGCCTTGAAGCATTCGCCTACGGTATCACAGCTAGCAGACCATAGTGTGTACAGCTTTTCTCGGTGTCACCACATGGAGGTTCTCCTCGCCCGACAGGTTGCTGCCTTGTCTTCCTCGCCACCACCTTAAAGCACCTTATAGTAGTACAGTAATAACCTGCCATCTCTAGTGAAAAACAAAACTGTTATAAATAACATGTTAGTTGACGTCCGAGTCCTGCTTTCCCCTTCTTATGGCATTTCATAGTAGGCCGTTTGGAGGGGCTTTGCAGTGGTTAATTCAAGTTTCTTCGTAGCTGAAAAAATATCCCTTTTTTCTGGAACCATACTAAAAGCATCTTACCGACCTCTAAACGTTTGAACAGTTATGCTGTCGGAAGACAAGGGAACTACTTTTCACACACTATACAGCACTCTACGTCCTCTGTACTGATTGTGTAACAACTCCTTTAACTCGCCTCCATCTGTGCTCCAATATCAGAGCCGATGACTATTTTAAAGTCATTCACGTTTGTCCTTAATTTCCTCATGCCAAGGAAACGCTCAAGCAATAGACAGGACTTGCTATATGCAAGATTTCAACAAACGGAATGCTACTATTCAACTGCGCGGACCAGCAAATCAACGTCAGACAGCTATTATATAATAACAAATAGCAAACAATGAATACTTGCGGTCACACTACTCCTAAGGCAGAGGTGAGGGTTTGAAAAGTTGCCGCTACACTGGACGAAGCTACCCTTTGATTTTTATTCTAGGGTGAACTAACTAGTTTGGTTATTTCTGAAAGGTTCTTTTGATACTTCTGCCTGTTATATCATTTTAGCCGAACGTCACGTACCCATCCGTTGTTTCTCAAATTTGCAGTAAAATGACCATCGAAACCGAAAATCAAATCGGACCCCATCGAAAAAGTAGGATAAGCCATGATAAATTATACTCGCACTTGACATTCAGCTTTCTCTACTCATTCTCAGATGTTCTAAGGTGTGGCCTTGGAGTCCTCACTGTCCCTGATATCTCTATGCTTAATTCTATTTAAGATGCAGTATTCCTCAATGTGGACCAAAAACCAATAGTTCGTACCTTCCACAGGATATAATTCTTGATTATTGAGTAATAGAAAAGGAAAAAAAATGGGCTCTGACCAGCAATTTACTTTGATGCTTCAGTCCAGAATGTACTCTTAGTTCCGCCTTCTTTGCATCGCAGTAATGAAATATAAAACGTTTTTCCCTCTTATCCAAGTGCACAAAGTCATTCGGGCTAACGTATATTAATCCATACAGCCTCCTTTTCGTATCGTTATTTTTCCCTTATTTGATTTTCAATGCTGGTGTGATACTACTGGGCAAGTGATGAGCCTTCCATAGCCTGACAACACAATGACGATCACAAACATCCAAGACGAACTGGGATTCCAACCCGGGACAACGAGATCGAGAGGCTGACGCGCAACCAACTTGGTCATTGCACTGTGCTAGGTGGTTGCTTGCTGAAAAAGCCAATACCACTCAGATTTCTACTACCGTAGAAGTGACTAAAATGTGTTGTGAGATACAACTTTTGAATTTAAAGAACTCTCTGTAAGTAGAAGATTTTTTCCTAAGAAGTAAAGGGGTCCGTGATTAAAAAAACAGTTCTGGACTATGAAATGTTGTTTCGTTGCTAGTGTCACTTATGTTCCATGCAGGACCACTTCACATCAATGACTGCCCCAATATCCGCCAAATTGAATATGCATACAACTCCTAAGGCTTCCTGAGATGCCGGTAGTTCTGTCAAAGGAATTCTTATATCTTTGAAAGTTTTTGGCGTCTTTATTTTTGAAAAGAAATTCTAGTTCACACAAATATTGTCTGAAAAGAACCACTGAACGGTAGAAGAAATGCCAATTTTAACATATTTTACTTAAATATGATTAAAAAATAAATTTATTTGAAACCACAGAGAAAAGGATACTATAAATTATCTGACGATAAATGGACCCTTGGTAATCACAATGCAAATACCAAAACAGTTGAGCGTCAGCTTCTGAATCCCCGGGTTCGGACCCTATTTGCGTCATGGATGTTTGTCTTTGCCTTTGTGCTTGCCCAGTTACTGCAGTCTTATCACTTACACAGCATTAGGTCTAATGATATAATACATTGAAAATAAAACGGGGAAAAGTAAAAATGTAAAAAATTAGAGATTGTGTGAATATGCTACGCATCACAAAGTGTGAACAGGCGATTTATCGATAATAATAAATGAATTGAATAGAAAAATTGGCATCACATGCTTAGTACTCTCAGTGCTCAGTGTATTGAAAATAACTTTCAACTTTAAATTACCCTTTCTACTTTTTCAAATAGTTGATTCAACTTGTAATTAGTTCTGAGCGTAGTTTTGCGGAGGGTCTAAAGATTTCCTTGGGCCCAAATTCTTACAAAAATTAAGGATTACCATCATTCCAGATCCGATAATTTTCTTAATTTGAGTGTCCTTAAAACTAAAGATGTATTGTACCCGCTATTGTTATTATTTCCTCGGAATTCATTTACAACTTCACTGGCCATTAAGTGGATACCTAACGAATCTAAAATTTTTTTGATTTTAGTTTTTGAAGTGAATCTTGTCTGAACAAATACTGAAGCTTTCCAAAAAGAGAAAATCCAGCCCTGGGCTGAAAATTATATGAGTCTCGATTATTTCGTTTGCTAACTTATAAAAGGACGATCTGATTCCCAATATTTATAAAAATTTAACATTTCTTACAGCTGAGTATTACTTTCGTTTTCTATTCGGCAAATTTATCTTCACATGAGTACAACGCAACATCCCCAAGATTTTTGCAACTATGGTCCATGCTAGCTTTAACATTACCCGCACGTAGCTTGTTGAAGGTTGGATATACCGTGTGTCGGTGCAATTTAGAGCCTCCTTAAATCCCCGATCTGTGTCGTAAGCCCCTCTCTTCTCCAGGTAACTCTCGGCAGAAGTGATAAGTTAACCTAGAATATCAGTCCTTGCTAGTGACTTCCCAATTTGGTTCCAGTTAGCCAAGTCTGCTACAATCTCTTAGATACACTTAGATAGCCTGGTAACCAAGTTTTCAGTAATGAGATCACTTGACGGAAATAGAACTGCCAATCTGAAAACTTTCGAGGCCATCAGCTACTCAGTCCTTAAATGATATGTGTGTCAATAAGGGAATAGCTCGCCAGAAGGTTTACCAACTTTAGATACCGACACAAGCCTCTACCATTCCCATAATGATGGAAAGATCCCCTCTGCAATGCATGTTCCACACAACTTAGAAAATATGTCTTGATCGCACTTGAAGGTCTTATTAGGTTTCACTTTCGGACTCAAAGTTTTTTTTCCCCATATTCCGTAGATTTTCTCTTATTACTGCGAGTATTGCTGATATCTGCTAAGTCTCTTATGGCAGTTACAGTCTCCCTCTTACTGAGGCGTTAACCCCGGGGTAATGATGAAATGAGTGCACGTAATTCTTTCTCAAGTGACCCTATCACAACCTTCTAGAGACCTGTCAAAACTTTTTTTTTTATCTCTGAGTAGAGTCCTTCTAAGAGTCTCCCTTACTTTGCTAAGCAACTAACTTCAGGTTTGTTCAAACTCCTTTGTAGGATGTTTTTTTGTTTTGTCCCTTTTAATAAGTTCTACCTATGACTCTTTGGATCATTGTTCGGCTTGATGACAACCCAAGTGAAAATTAGACGATTCAATATTCCATCAGAAGTTAAATTTTCTGGTAGGAGATCCGCATAGTCTCAACAGTGAATTGGACTTTGTTCTGTGTAATCCCTCTATGTACCAGGTGTCCTAATTAATTTCCGTTTTTTTTTTTGTGAATAAAACACATAATTCCAAGGGAGCCGTAAAGGTTATTTTATTCGAAATATTTTCCATCGCTTTCTACACATTTTTCCCACCTTTCTGGTGTGTTGTGAATACCACGCCAGTAGAATTGACTGTCTTTGGAGGTGACCCACTCAGTGCACCATTTCCGCAAATTTCCGTAAGAGTCGAAGCGCTTCTTAGAAAGTCCGTAGCTCAATGCGACAAAGAAGTGGTAATCCGATGTGGCCAGGTCTGGTGAGTAAGCCGCATGGTTACCGCACCTCCCACTTGAGTTTTTCCAACGTACCGCGACCGACTTTCGACTTATGCGATGGTGCATTTTCATGGAACAAAATCACCTTCTCCTGTCTTTCTCGATATTCTAGCCGGTTCTCCGCAATCGCTCGGCTTAAATCTTTCATTTGCTGTTTGTATCGAACGACGTTCACAGTTTCACTAGGTTTCAGCAGTTCAAAGTAGATCACACGCACAGCATGACTTTCGGACCGTAATGATTTGGTCGTGCCGTCGCTTCACCTGGACTCAACCACGATTTGTTGCGTTTAGGGTTCTCCAAGACAATCCACTTTTCGTCGCCCGTAACAATATGATGGAGAAAAGACTTTCTTTTGTACCATTGAAGCAGCATTTCACACGTCACTTTTCGGTTGCGTTTGCGTGTTGTCTTCATCCAATAATAATGCTTGCAATTCCGCGTCATGAAACGATTTTCGCTTGCCGGACAGTGCGGCGTCGATCAGGTCGAAATTTCCATTTTTGAATTGTCCAAACCACGTTTCACATGTTCGAAGTGTTAATGCACGATCGCCATAAACTTCCACAAGTGGCTCTTGCACAATTTTTTCCTTGATTGAACATGAAAAGCAATGCATGGCGCATATGCGCGAAATTCGGTGCGTAAGCGGACATATTTTACGCGCAATAAAAACTTGCTGGACGATTTTTTTGGGGAAACATCAACGCAGTTTAGACACTCGACAACAACTAAACAAAATGACAGGTATGTGTGACCAACAGCGACACAAAACATAGAACGCCATCTATCGAAAAAAATCGGAAAATAATTAGGAGTACACCTGGTAAGTGTACCTGCCATGCCTATACAAAAGTTTTCTGAGCAGCTTTGTTAACAGCTTCCCCATTTTCGACAGACTCCCTCTCTAGCTGACCTCTCAGGCACGGTCTGCCTCGTCTTCTTTTTCTACCATAAATATTGCCCTTATAGATTTTCCGAGCTGAATCATCCTCATCCATACAGATTTGGTGATCCACCCACTGCAGCCTATTGAGCCGGATTTTATCCACAACCAGACGGTCATGGTATCGCTCATATATTTCGTCGTTATGTAGGCTACGGAATCTTCCATACTCCTCTTCGGAGGATTCTTCTCTTGAACGCGGCAAAGAATTTACAGTTTTTTTGCTAAGAACCCAGGTTTCCGAGGAATACATAAGGACTGGCAAGATCATAGTCTTGTACAGTAAGAACTTTGACCTTATGGTGAGGCGTTTCGAGCGAAACAGTTTTTGTAAGCTGAAATAGACCCTGTTGACAGCCATCAACCGTGGGCAGATTTCATCGTCGTAACTGCAACTTTCGAACCTAGATCGAAATTTTCAACGGTCTCAAGGTCCTATCTTCATTGTTTTCGTTTGATCAGTGCGATTCGATGTTGTTCGTTCTTAAGTTTTTGGCGATGACATTGCCATCATGTACTTCGTCTTGCCTTCATTAACGTGCAGCTCCAGATCTCGCGCCGCCTGCTCGATCTGGATGAAGGTAGATTGTACGTCTCGGATGGTTCTTCCCATGATGTCAATATCGTCAGATTAGGCCAGTAGTTGGGTAGACTTAAAGATAAGGTCTGGTGGTCGTTTTGGTTCCATTTAATATCCATCTTAGTTTTAGATATTTGGTGCTAGTAGCAATGTGACTTCCGCATAGCATGGATTGGACGCCATGTAGCACTCCTTGACAATGTGCCCTTTATCACGACAACCTTTGCATTGAAGGACTGACAGCCTTTTACAAACTTTCACGAATTTTAACCACATGAACAGGACCATATGAATATATTAATAAAAAGTCTATATAAGTCTATTAAGGACCCTAGACAAAAATTTCCGGGCGGATTGGAATCACCCTCTTCCCTTTTCTAAATTCGGCAAATTAAAAAATATAAATGTCAACAATCTACTCAAATCTCGGTATGCATTAACCCCATCAGCACATCAGCAGAAATCATTGAAAATTTCTTTTTAAAACAAAGTAATTTTTAAAAAATCATTTCGGTACCAAAAAATGGTAATTTGTAAATATTAGAAAACTTCCAGGCCACAGGTTCAGTCTTACAAAATAGAAATTAACTGAATTTTTGGCGAAAGAAACTTGCATGGATTGATTGTGATATAAACGTTGAACGTTGCAGTTTTCCTGAATAGCTTTAATACTGAATTCGATTGAAGTTAGAAATATTGTTGTAAATTCTTATGATCACATTAGTTGATTTTATTTAATGTTGTAAAAATAATTTAAGTATTAAGTTTTGTAAATTATTATATTTAATTAAATAAGAGAGAACAAGGAAATATATTTTCACGTTGATTTTTTATAATTATTGCATTTTTAATATTGCTGAACGTCTTTGTAGTGCAAGCAATAAGTATGATTTGAAATGATTTTTATAGTTTTATCGATAGAGGCGTAGCAATGGTAGACAAATAACTTTTGTTGCATTTTAGAACAGATATACTTGCATAAGGTTTTCTTGAAAATTACAAAAAAAAACTTATTTGTCTTGCCCAAGCCAATTTTCATAAAAATAATCACACGAAAAAATTTAAACGCCATCTACCTACTCTCATCTCTTTTAGAATTCATCAAAGCCGGACACCTTGGATCTGGGTGGTTCAAGCCCCAACCCCTACCGTGAGCTTGTCGAGAAATATGAGGCTCTTTTGGAAGTTCAACGTCACAACATGGCACGCCGCCAATCACCACCCAATTTGCACGATGATATTCCAACATCTGGTGAATTCAGTTCAATGAATACAAAAGGAACAGATGAAAGTTCCTACATTGAACGCGAAAAGTCACAACCACGCTCAACCATTTCCAACGGAGCTTCATCCACGGCTGAATCGACTTCGGCAACCACCAACGGAATTGCACCAAACACTCAATCCGGCCAGAAAAGTGGCAAAAACTCTCGTCGCACACCTACCGATTTCTCAGAGGCTGAGACATCCAGTTCAGGATTCTCAGATGAAACCAGCAATAAGGCCACCCAAACCGATGAAAGACGTGGATTCTTCCTGTGCTCAATTGGCGATGGTGATGATTGCAAGTTTAGCATTTATGACGACGTCAGTCCAGTTGATTCGAGATTCCGCAATCGTCCTGAATATCGTGAACTCTTCAAGGAGATATTCGCTGTGTTGAAGAAAGCAGCGGAGAATAAGGAAGAGGGAGATAAGCTGCCATTACTTGATGATACACATCCGACTGTAAATAAAGTCCCTCCAGTCACTCCAGCCAACGAAGAAATTCCTGACTTCGGCGACGATACACAAAGCATCATTTCATCTGTTGTTTCAGAACAATCAGTGGCCATGTCTGAGTGCATAACCAAGACCGAACGTAAGACTGCAGCAAAGAAGCATATAATCGAAATGGGTCAGGAGAACAAGCCACCTGTTCTACCGACACCAGGCCAAACATCAGCCAACAACGGTGCCACCGGTGGCAATGGCAAAAATTTGACAGAGAATGGACGCGTCCTAACCCCATTGAAACGCGAACCTACTGAATATCTTGCCGTGACTGTAGGCGTGAAAAAGAAGAATCGCAAGAAGAATCGTAACCTGAACTTGGACCGATCTGATTCACCGATTCTCCCATCGCCTCCACGGGTATACTTAGCTTCAGGCAAGAAGCGAAGGGACATGCGACCGTTCAACGTATCCGCAACATCCTGGTCAACCCCGAGCTCAAATCCAAACGTACGTCCCTCGACGCTTATGAATCGACCCCTGGCCACCGAGTGGAACGGCAACTCCATGGTCATCTACAACCGTAGCGCTCAATCTGCAGCAGCTTCCGGTCATACACACAATAATTGTGGGGGTGAGATGGACATGTCCCATGTGGAGTTCCGACCAAGCACGGTTTCACAAGATTTGCACAAATTGAAAAAGCTGGACTTATCGTACGCCGAAGTACTTCGACGGGCGGACGCCTGCAAACACCACCATCGTAGGAAATAAGTGGGATTTAGTGTAATTTTAAAGGGGCGTGCTGGTGCGTCCCGCCTTACATTCCATCTTATCTGGTCGTCTGTCAAACCCCATTCACACTATCCACTATCGTCTCAATTAATGTTATTTTTGCCCGCCGTAGCCATTTATATGAAGAGGTCCTTTTTCCAATTTATCTACTCGGAATGTGCTTGTTTTCTCCTTTCTGTTATGTATATTTAACCTGTTTATTTTCCCTTCTGTACCTAATGTAATTTCTAAGAACTAATGTGGAACACAAATTCGTTGTATAATAATAATCCTGGTTGATATTTTTTCGATTGATAATCAATTGTCCCTGATGTCCTTTAGAGTGTCATTTATTTTCCTTAAAGTTATACATATTGTACGTAAAAATAATTCGTCTCCTGTTTTGTTTTCTATTGTTAGTTTCGTTCGTATCGATAGGATTCTGTAAACATTGTATTTTGTCTGTAAAACAACATTTAAGTAAGAAATCAAACAAAGGAACGAACAAGTGAGAAGTGTAAAATTCAAAATAAAAATAATTATTAGTGAAAAAAAGGTATTTCATTTTAGAGAAGGTTTAACCTCTTAGGAAGCAAATGTGTAACAATTTTCAGGCATAATAAAAATTCTTGAGTGTGTAGCACCTAGACAGCGTCGATGCCAGCCAGCAAGGAGCTGGACCAGAACTCGGCCATGCTATTAACATAATATGCTGGTCCCAAGCCCTGATAAAGAAGAAGGGTTTGAGGCAACGTACTTTGGACTATCCTCACTAAAACAAAAATAAAATGCTGAGATCAGGAAAGAGATAAATAAAGTATAATTCTTCTTTCTTTTTCTTCAGCGTTTGTCCCGTTCACAAGCGGGGTCGGCTCGTCGTGATCGGTTTCGCCATTTGGCCCTATCGAATGCCTGATCTGGGTGCAATCTCGAGGCTTTCAAATTCCCATCCAGCGTATCAAGCCACCGTTGTTTCGGCCTGCCTTTTGGTCGTTTACCATCGACTTCGATGTTCAGATCAATCTTGGCAAGATAAATAAAGTATAATTGGAGTTATTCTACTATGCTAAATCCTACCTGATCTCTCTTGGCGACAGGCCCCGCGACAGGCCGGCCAAGAAAATGCATCCAATGTCGTTAGAAACAAGATGATCGGATCGAGTAACAAACCTCGGAAAAATACTAAGGCCTCACCTCAGTCGACGCGGCAGGACGGGCCCCGGTCCTGTCGAGAAATGGGCAAGGGTTCTTGACACATGGACGACGTCAGGACGTAAAGAAGTTAATCCGAGCACAAGAAATGTTTGCACCCTAACTGGGAAGACCGAGCAACTCGCAAATGCAATTCGGAAAAGGCGCATTGATGTCTGCGCTCTGCAAGAAACCCGATGGTCGGGTGCCAAAAGCTGCGACATTGAACGCGAATGCGGTAAAAATGGCTATAAACTTCTCTATTTTGATAGCCCACACACTCAATACAGTGTTGGCATTGTCATCTGTAAATCTATGGTGGCTAAGCATATGGTGGACTTCGGCCATAAAATAAGCGCCGACGATCTGAAAGTGTCAGAGGGTAGTATAGGTCCCAGGGCGAAACGTGGATTGGTACGCACGATGGAGCATTAAACCTGGAAAACGCCTGCTGAAACAACAACAACAGCTCTACTACCAAACCCCACCCCTCCAGGTTGGGGGTAGGGCTGACAACCGTATACGGAAAACCGATGTTACGAAGCCACGGAAAGAGCCTCGGACAGGATGGATTTTACAACGACGAACCCGGCAAGGACAACGGATTAACGATTTGCGTATTTTCTCGTGGAACATGCGCTCCCTGTACAGACCGAATGCTGCTGAGCAGCTAGTCGATACCCTGTTCCAATATAGGGCTGATGTAACAGCGTTGCAAAAGATACGATGGACAGGGACCGGTTTCTTGGAGAAGAGTCGCTACACCATATATTATAGCGGCCATCCAGTAAACCATGTGCTCGGAGTAGGTTTCTTAGTCAACCAAAAAACGAAACCTGCTGTTATCGGCTTTGAAAACATAAGCGAACGGCTGTGCACTCTGCGCTTGCAAGGCAAGTTTAGAAATATAAGCCTCATTAACGTTCACGCCCCTACAGAGGAGACTGCAGAGTCGGAGAAGGATACCTTCTATGAGGCAGTTGAGCGGACCCTCGAAACCTGTTCTAAGTATGATATCAAAATCATGCTTGGAGATTTCAGCAGTCAAGTAGGGACGGAGCCCGTATTCAGGCGATACGTCGGCTCCCATAGCTTACCTAAGGATACCAATGATCATGGACTGCGGATTATTCAGTTAGCAGTATCACACGAAATGGTTGTTGAAAGTACCTGGTTTGCGCGGAAAGCGGTCCAGAAACATATATGAGCATCTCCACATGAGACCACTTTCAACCAAATTGACCACGTGCTGATTGAACGCCGCCAACTCTCAGCCATGATGATATGACTCGGATCACTACCTCGTTGATGTTCAAGAGGGAAATCTGATTTCAGACAGAATGAGCATATTGGAGCGATGGGTTGAGTATTTTGATGAACTGCTGAACAATCAGAAGATCGGCGAGTTGGAGGTCCCGCCAACTGAAGACGACGGACAAATACTGCCACCACCAAGTACAGCAGAAACAGTACGTGCAATTCATCGGTCTAAAAATCATAAGTCGCCAGGAGCCAATGGAATTACAGCCGAATTGGTTAAATATTGAGGCGACCAATTACACCAAGTTCATCAACTGATGCTCAAAGTACGGGACAGCGAATCAATGCCTGACGACTGGCAACGAGACATTATCGTATTATATATAAAAAGGGGGATATCATTTTGCTAGGCCGGATAGCCCCATATGCCCAGAGCATCATTGGCCCATACCCAAGAGTCTTCACTTCAGGCAAATCAGCAACATCAGATTTTCTCTGTGCGGCAAGCGATGGAAAAACTGTTGGAATATGGACACCAGTTGCACCATCTTTTCATCGACTTTAAAGCCGCCTATGACAGCATAGCCAGGGTACAACTGTACACGGCCATGAGAGAATTCGGTATCCCGACGATATTGATAAGACTGACTAGGCTGATCCTGGCCAATGTGCGAGGGCAGATAAAAGCAGCAGGATCACTCTCGATACCAATCAACATCAACAACGGTCTACGATCAGATCGAGCAGACGGCGCGAGATCTTGGGCTGCACATCAATGAAGGCAAGACAAAATATGTGGTGGCAACGTCAGTACCGAAAACGAACCAACCAACAACATCAAACCGCACTGGTCAAACGGGAAGAATAAAGATAGGAGACTACAAGTTTGAGACCGTTGATAATTTCTCCTATCTATCGGCTCAATAGGTTGCGGTGGACGGGTCACTTAATCCGTATGGATGAGGATGAAGCATGCCCTACGCCATGGCAGGCCGCCAGACAGCTTTTAGGGATATCGAATTAATGGACCTCGACGCAAAACCGGGATGTCTGAAGTTCCTTATTAAGGTAGGCCTAGACGGGATACCGGTAGTTGCGCGGTTGATGATGATGAAAATAGCCACCTTCCACTGAATGAAGGGGTTTTCTTTGCTGACGTTAAGAAAGCCATGAGATAAGACGTGATACTGTCCAAAGTAATGAGGTGCATCATGACCGATTGGCAGGAATGAGACTACCAAAGCAACATTTATTTTTTTCTTAAATCGCCGATACGTTCTGATAATCATGAATTATTCAGTGATGTTTAGTAACCAATTGGTCATTCCAAACAAGTTTAAACAAATTCTCACGTAACAACGGGCTTTCCAAAGTTCATATAATGACAAGTGGCTTGAAGATACTTTCACAAGTTTGTCTACTCAGCAGGTATTGTTTTACATAATATTCGGCACGAAAGACAATTATATAAGCAAACAGCTGGAGTGATTGACGACGAAACCACCGAGTAACTGCTGTCTGAATCAAAAATCATGTGCTACTCCCATGTAGCCACACAGAAAGAACCCTTGTGCAGAAGAGACTCAACTTAATTTTGGCGATACTCTGCCCATTAATGCAGCTAAGGAGAGTGCGATGATCCTTCAGACTAAGAGCCTTGATTTTGTTGGTGTTTATGTTCAGTCCAACTCTATTTGACTCTTTTTCTAAATCCAGGGCCAGTTGGTGAAGGTTCATGACCCAGTGAGACAGCAAACAAATGTCATCAGCATAATTGAAATATTTAAGGAAAGATGTCACAGTCCAATAGTTCAGAAGGAGGAAAGCATACAGTGAATGTAGGAAAGTCGACCAGCGTTGCGAAGCCCAAGAAGGATGGACTAAAGTTACCAGCAAAAAAAACGAAAGGAAAAGCAAAAGTGCGAACTCGTCCAGATCCGATCTTTGCCTCCAGTAAGGGCAATCTGTCCTACGCGGAGACACTCAGAAAGGTTAAAGCTGATCCCGACCTAAAAGATCTCAGCGGAAATGTAAACAGAATCTGAAGAACCCCGAACGGGAATCTCATGTTCCAGCTGAAAAGATACAGCGTAGACAAAACTGATGACTTTCGCCCTCAAGTGAAAAACTCACTTGGGGAGAATGCAGCAGTCCGTGCCCAAAAACATAAGATCTACATGCAATGTAAGGATTTCGATGAAGTGACATCGAAAGGAGAAATTTGCACTTCTCTGAAGGAGCAATTCAAGTTGGAAGAACTTACCGAGGGGAGTTGTTGTGGGTTTATGAAAAGCTTATGGGGATACTCAAACGGCCACAATACGAGTACCAGCGGAGGCAGTGCAGAAGTTGTCAGCGGCCGGAAAAGTTCGGATTGGAAGGGTTGGTCTGCCGGTCGAGAGAACAAACTTCACTAAAGGGGTGCTTTAAATGCCTCATGTTTGGGCACTTCGTGAAGGTATGCACCAGCAGTATTGATCGACCCGATCGATGTGGAAGTTGTGGGGAGAAGGGTCATATTCCCAGGGAGTGCAATAGGGACCCCAAATACCTATTGTGCGAGGTGAAGGAGGGACAGGATAACCAGCAAACATATTGCCGGAAGTGGTAAATGTCCGGAATTTAGGAAGGCACTCGCCGCAATGCGAAAATGAGGTTTATTCAAATAAACCTCAACCATTGCAGGGTCGCTCAGGATTTACTTGAGCAGACAACGTTCGAATCTGAGATGGAAATTGGCATCATAAGTGAACCATATAGAAATCGGTGGCATATGGGTCACAGATTCGACTGGCGGAGCGGCGATATGGGCTTCCGGTCGACAGGCCATACAATGTATTGCAAGTAAGGCAGCCAGTGGCTTTGTCTGGGCAAAAATAAGTAAGTAAGCCTGACACTGTCTGAGTTCGAGGAAATGCTTGGTAATCTTGTTCTTGACGCAAGGGGACGAAGTGCAAAGGTGATTGCTGGTGCGTCATCGAACAGTACATCCACATCACCAGGCAAATCTTCTTTGAGACATGTATCCACCACAGGGCAAAGACCCATCATACCCGAAACCGAGAAAGATTTCAGGCTGGTCTGCAAAAGCTTTGGATGAGCAAACCTTCAAAGATGTGTGGTTAGATCAACCTGATAAAGCAGGTGCCTCTACAGAAAGAGCCATCTATGTGGCTCAATGCATCGCCAAAGTATGTGACGCGTCGACCAAACTGCTGGTGGAATGGTGAATTGGCCGGCCTTCGATCAGCCTGCCACCGAGCCAGAAGAGAGGCTCAGAGGGCAGTAAGTAGAGTCGGTCATGGAAGTGGTAGAAGTTGGTACTTCTGCCTAAGCCCGGTAAACCTCCAGGTGAACCATCCTCATACAGACCCATATGTCTTTTGGACACTGTGGGGAAAATTTTAGAGCGGGTAATCTATAATAGATTACTTCCGGTTGTTGAGAGCCAAGGCGGCCTTTCAGATTGGCTGTATGGGTTCCGTAAAGCCAGACCAACCATTGATGCCATCAAATTGGTCACTGGCTTGGCAGAAGATGCAATCCACGGAAAGGGTAGTACCACCAAATATTGGGTGGTAGTATGTCAACAATGAATTCAATTCGCCCAATTGGAATCTAATACGCAAATCCATAGCGAAAGTTGGTATTCCCACCTATCTCGCTTTTATCGTCGATAGTTATTTAATTGAAAGGAGGCTCTGGTATGACACTGATGACGGACCCCATGAGTACGTTGTTTCCGCGGGTAATACGCAGGGCTCCGTATTGGGTCCACTACTGTGGAACATCATGTACAACGATGTACTTAATCTTCCCCTTCCGGAGGAAGTCACAGTGATGGGTTACGCTGATGACATAGCACTGGTTGTTGTCGCAAAGCATCTCGAAGATGCTGAGTTATACTCAAGCGAGGCAATCAGTGCTGTTAAAAGTTGGCTAGAGAGCTCTGGTCTGACACTTGTGGAGGAAAAAACCGAAGCGGTCCTCATCACTAAGCGCCGGAAGAGAAATTACGCCTATATTAGAATCGGAAATCATATCATCACTTCCAAGCCGACCATCAAATACTTGGGGGTAGTGATAGGCAGGAAGCTCAGCTATAAGCAACACGTACAGTGTGTTTGTGATAAACCATCCCCTGCTAGTATGGCCCTGGCGAGGATGATGCCGAACGTGGGAGTGCCACGGTATACCTCTAGGTTGCTTATAGCCAGGGTGGTAACCTCAATCATACTCTATGGGACTCCAGTTTGGAGGGAGGCGTTGTGGATGTCAGTTAACACTAACAAACTGAGTGCAGTCTACAGGACAGCCCTGAGGGCATGTTCTGCCTTCAGGACTGTCTCAGATGGTGCAGCATTCGTCATCTTTGTAATGATGCTGATTGACATCTTGGCAGATGAAATGGCCAATATATACAATGCGAAGCCAATCTCTCCCTCATTGCAGACGAAGGAGCCTGAGAGGGAGAGATCCTTAAGGGGGTCATCCCGTTAGAAGGCTGTTTTTTTGCCTTTTTTTGAAAAATTATTTTGGAGAACTGGAAAAAGATAGAAACGTGATTTTTTCGCCATATGTTTATTGATACCTCTAGTATATGTGATAAATTTTTTAGAATGATATCGTAGCTAGTTTTCGGAATACGTGTCAATTTATGCACCCATCTCCAAAAAAAGTTGTTTTTCTGCTGCCACGCTGGAGGGCGCTGTGTTCATCTGAGGAAAAAAAACTAAACGGCATTTTAATGTGGACAATATTCCACGGTCCGCAAACTAGAATAATTTGAAAATATTAAAAGGTACATTTTTGGTTGGCTTTTAAACTTAATTTTTTGGATTTTGGTGTTTTTTTACGGCTTTTTTTATGAATAAAAAAAACGACCCGTCCGATTGCAATTATCCTAGTTTACGGACCGTAGAAATATGTATTAAAGAAGTCGTGAAAATTTCAAAGAATTTGGTTGGATCGATTTTGAGCTATGGTGGCAGCCGATTTGCAAGATGCAGTTTCGAGAAAAACACATTTGAAAATTTAAATGTGATTATCAACAGTAAAATTTAACTCACCATTAATCTGCTATACCTGGTCCATAGAGGGTACCCTCCGTTTCTTCAAAAAAGTCTTGTAAGGCCGATTGCTGCTCTCTGGTTTCAATTCTGGCTCTTTTAGCGAGGTCAATCGATTGTCGTTCGGACCGCCAAATTCGCCCTTCATCACGGCGGTCGACATAAACCTGACATATGTGACCCACTTGACATCCCATTGTCACTAGGATTTTGAGATTGCCATTGAATGCCTCATTGAAAATAATTACAGCCAGAAAAGTGGCTATTTCTGCAACCTTGGCCCCAGAATGAAGGTGTTTAGGAGCGAAAGTCCAGATCAATGCATTTAACGACTCATTGTTATTCTGGGTCTCTGCTCCTAAACATCTGTTCAAGAGATCATCTCGTGACAAATCTTCGTAGATTGGTTTGATGACCGTTTGAACTTCTTCAGTCAAAGGTGCCTTCTCGTGGTGGAAACTATCCAGTTCTCCTTTAGCTTCCGCTTTGCGCCATTTGCACCAACTGTCCTCGCCTGCTGGACAATTTTGATGCTGTGGATTTTCGTCTGTAGAACATTTATGGAAGAAAGTTGCCCAAATTTCTTGCTTCATTCCTTCTATCGAATTTGCGTGGCGACGAATAGCTAGCCCAAAAAATGTAGTGAAGTCATTAATAACCTTATCGGTAAGTGTTCCAGCCCCTTTTCCACCAATGCCTTTGTGATTCTTCTTTGCATTTCTAAGCCGCTTTCCCATTCTTTTCTCGACACGTCCTATGCATTCCTTTTTGACTACTACGTATATTTTATTATTTGCAGAAATACCGGAGAAAACTCCAGCAAAATCCAATATACAATATACAAAACTTGTCGCAATTGGAACAGCCATGTTCATGCTTGCTAAAAGTTTCTTTGCTGATGTTGATGCGAAGTCCTTTTTCTTCTCTGATAACTATCGATTCCCATGAAATACTCGTTTTCTAGTGCGAGCATGACATTGAACGTTAAAGCGATCTCCCTTCGTACGATGCATTTAAAAAAATCACTGAATACACAAACAGCACAATACTTACAACAAAATATAACTGAGTATAGCTTGAAAGCCTTTCAGTGCTCACTCTAGACTGGATTATCCTTTTTATTTCAAACAGCAAATAAGTTTAGATAATTGATTGGTTTCCATCTTTTTATATCTATACCTGTGTTCGAATTTGTAAGGCTCAGGTAAAAAACTAACAAGTAACTCATCGAGTATTCTAGCCGCGGCTGCAAACTCTTTACCTGTTTAACACTGTAATTTCTGAACGACTCGGAATATCGGAAAATCCCTTTACCCACATATTCTCCACTATATATAGATACAATTCATGCAAAAAAATCGATTTCTCCAACCCGACACACGGGATGACCCCCTTAAATAGATGGCAAGAGCGGTGCGAACGCTCGGGAAAGGGTCGGTGGACTCACAGGCTCATTCGTGCCATCAAGGAGTGGTTGGAGAGACGACACGGTGAGATTAATTATAATCTCACAAGATTTCTCACGGAGAACGGAGGATATAGCCAATACCTGCACAGGTTTAAATTGGAGACCTCACCCGACTGTCCAAATTGCGATGGAGTACCAGAGTACCCAGAGCATATATTCTTCCACTCTCCGAGATTTGTGGAAGAAAGGAGTAATTTGAAGGAGACTCTAGGAGATTTGTTTTACACAAAACCTTAAAAAAAAGATATTCACTCTGTAACTTTTGTAAACCATCTGAAAATAAATTTTGCAAATATTGATAGTTTTACGCTTCCCACAGCAAAATCTTCGGCAGCGAGAAGTGAACTAAACAAACCCATTCTTATATGACTTGTTATCAGCAAATATTAAAACTCTTTTTTCAATTTTCCAATAACTTTTCTTTGTATATTCATTATGTTTATCTTACATGTTATGTAGATATGAAATGCATTTCATATAAAATGATACACAATATTTTACAAAAAACATCACGCGTATTTATCCGGGTCTTTTATAATCACCAGTGTGTACATTGTATTTTTTTTTTTTGCTTTTTTATTCCGTTATATTAAATTGAATTAATATCTATAATAAATTTTGAATATTTCATAAAAAGAACAAAACGAACAAATATTTCTCTGATATAATATTCTTCGACTTCATCTGAATAGTTTAATTTTTTTCATTTTATTTTTTTTCCTTTTTTTAATTTGCCCTCAGACAGGCCTTAAACAAAAGCCTAAGATAAGCTAATTCACTCCAATTTACATCGAATTGCAAACGTATAAAATCGCACTAAGTATATACAGCGGCGTATATTCAAATTTAGATCTAAATGTGTTATAAATTTTAGCATACGTAACTCTTCACGTTTTTTAGTCTAACATGACAAAAATTCGATTAATTGCTTCAACACCTGAAAGGCTAATGCAACGCTAATTTTGATCTAAGGTAATTCATGACCAACACATTTTGTACCGAATTCGTGTTTGAAGCAGAAAATGTGCACCACCGGTGATGGTGTCTTTTTGCGCTCGAAAATCTCAAAACAAAAATAATTGAAATAAAACGAAAATAACGTTTCAGAAGTCAAACAAGTTGGGAATTCGTTCTCATAACAATATTCGATCGAAATAATTAAAAATAATAAAGCGACTTGGATACCTTTAGGTTCTCTCTTTTATTCTAGCTTTTATAGACGAGTTCTAACGCAAAACGAAAACAAAAGAATGAAAGGAAAACCTCGTATTTATCACAAAATTTTGTTTCGGCTTGTTATCTCACAGTAAAATATAATATTTAGATTGTTTAGCTCCTATTAGTAGAATAGTTAAGATAAATATTATCTATGCAATAACGCAGCTTCGTATTCATACATGCTTGCATTACCATATAAGTGACTTTCTCGTTTGTCTTAATCTTGCTTGCGGCTCATTGTGGCGAACTGAGAATGTTAATGAATGCTAAAACTGGTTATTGGCCACGGCGACAGGTTGTGAAAGTTGTATGCATCGGTTGTCCTGGATGAGTTGATCCATTTTTTGTGAGAATGTCGGTAAGTCCTGGCAGGGGAGATAAAAAGTGGAAAGTACACGATTAGGACATGATTAGCCTTCAATTGAACATACACTTACCGTCGCTAAGCAGATATCTTCCAATAGTTTTGATTCGGCCGAGTAGCCAACTGACACAAAGCTCTCGTGCAGTTTTGATATATTCACTTGTCCCATTGCGAACAGAACACTAAGTAAGAGCTCGTAGTTCAGTGCACCTTCCGATGATAGTAGGGTGTTGATTATAACCCATTGGAATGATGTGAGTAGATTTGTTTTGAAGAAGTCCCGATGAAACAGTTTCCATCGATCATTCAGACTTTGCAAGGAAGTGAGAACAGTTCGTGTTATGTGCGGATCGTTTCCATTAACAAGTGCTCTTCCATAGGAAGTTAAAATCGCTAAAAATTGCTCGGCATGCTGTGGTGCGTCGTCCGTGGGAGTGACAAAGTCACTGGCACCCGGCGAAAATCCACGAAGAACTTGCGATTTGTAGAAGTATTGCCAACGGTGATGAAGGATTCTATGAAGAAATGGCGAATATAAAATTATGAGGCAACAGATAACACAAAAGAAATGATCACTAATGTTTTGTTCATGATGCTAATATCACATTTTATAGTCGTTTATATACCAGATCTTCTACCTCTCCGGATAACTGACTAGCCCAATCCCCAAGGCTTTACAAGTTCTTGATTTGATTACGATTCTATCTGCGTTCATTATTCTGGAGCGGAATATCATGTTGGACAGTCGAACCACATAGAAAAATTATGCTTATGTTAAGGCCGTCAGGGTGAGAAGCTTTTGTAAATGCGGAAATCGGATCGACAATTCTAAGAAAACTGCGACAGTTGAAATATTCTTCTAGCCCCAAACTTCCCCTTGGATTGTGGAGTAAAGTATTCAATTCCTTACAGGCTAGGCACTTACGTTCATTTTTCATTCGTCTGTAGCCTTATTGCCCTTACAAACAAGTGTTCCTTCGTCACATACCCTATTATATTTTGAAGAGTGTTCCTGTCCTTTATGTACAGTACAATCTCGTTAGAAACAAAATTATCGGATTGAATCACAAACCTCGGAAAAATGCTAGGTCCACCTCAGTCGACGCAGCAGGACGGGTCCCGGTCCTCATCGAGAAACGGGCAAGTGTTCTTGACGCATGGACGGTGTCAGGATGTAAACAAGTTAGTCTGAACAAAACAAATGCGTGTCTGCACGCTAAATGTTGGCACCCTAACTGGAAAGACCGAGGAACTCGCAAGAGCCCTTCGAAACAGGCGCATTGATATCTGTGTCCTACAAGAAACCGGATGGTCTGGTGTCAAAAGCTGCGGCATTGAACACAACGCGATAAAAATGGCTATAAACTTCTCTATTTTGGTAGCCCACACACTGAATAAGGTGTTGGCATTGCTACCACAAAGAGTTTCCGTGATGCCATTAAAGAAGTCGAACGATTTGATGATCGGCTGATGAAGCTCACCATTATATCAGCTGATCGCACTATTCACTTCTTCTTCGCGTAAGCACCACAGACAGACCGACCTGATGCGGACAAAGATGCCTTCTGGCAACTTCTCTATGAAAAGACCTGTCACGTGCCTGCTGATGACTATACCATCATTGACGGCGATCTTAATGGTCATGTGAGTGAAAAGGCAGACGGTAACAGGTGCCATGGTGGAAAGGAGTTCGGAGTGCGCAATGAGGGTGGTGAGCGTATAATCGATTTTGCTGACACCCATGACCTTCTACCTATGAATACATGGTTCATCAAACGATTGTCTCATCTTCCTACATTTTATAGTGGGAATAGTAAAACGCAAATCAACTATATTCTCATAAGACGCCGACATTTTACCACTGTTACTGATTGTAAAGCCGTTCCCTATGAGACCATCTCACTTCAACATCGGCCGTTGACTGCCGTCCTGCGAATTAAGCCGCCGATAAAACAGGGTAAGGGACGCACTGGCCCGCCGCGCGGTACCAACCATTACGAATGTGGAAGGATCGTAGAACCTAATGAAAGACACGATCCCCAAAGCGGCCTCTGCTACCCTCGGGGTCACCAAGCCAGGTAAGCGGTACATCAACCAAGAACCTTGGCTTTGGAATGACGATGTTGAAATGAAGGTCCGTGAAAAGTAACGCCTCTACCACAAATTTCTCGACGATAAAACACCTGCAAATTGGCAAATTTATAAGAATGCCAACCGGGAAGCAAAGAAAGCGGTCGCTGTCACCTGAGCAGACCATTACAAAAATCTTTACGATAAACTGGACACTCGGGATGGCGAGAGAGATCTGTATCGACTTGCCAAAAGCCATAATGATCGCACACAGGATATCGAACACTTCTGTTGCGTTAATGACAAAAACGGTATTTTGCTTACTAACCGGTGAGCCGCAACGGATAGATGGCGAGAATACTTTGAGTAAATTTCAACTGAAGAATTTGCACGTCCTCCACTTCGACAATCATTGCCGACAACAAAACGAATGAAATCGGGGAAGGCCACAGGACCTGACGACATTGCATCTGAGCTCTGGAAAGCGAAGAACTGGGACCCAACACTGTGGCTCAGTCAATTCTTTAATCGGGTTATTCAGGAAGGAAAAACACCATCTGATTGGTAAGAAAGTACTGTGGCGCAGGAGAGTTAGCAACATTCGAAATTTATTTCGAATGTTGTTAATTCGACTGCCGGTGACCGGTGTTCTCCGTGCCATATTCCACGGCCACGAGGCCGATTAAAAAGAGTAGTAGGCGTTTGCCAACCATTTTGACATAGTATTAAATAATTGAATAATGATTGAATTGCTAGCGAATCATCGACCGGACTGGTCGACTTCATTTGTATTTTACTTAAAACTAAAATAATAATTGTAAATATAAGTTGTAAAATAAATAAAAAATGTTTTAATTAAATTGGTCACCCCGGTTCGAGAATAATTGATTGGAACGAGGAGAAAAAGCAGGTTTGTGCGGAAATTTGCAATTGCGACGATTGTGCTCAGGTAGAGCGAGGTAGCACAGTCAGGACTTGAGCGAGAGCCGACATCGTCGCAGGGCCAGTTTCGGGTTGTTTTTTGTGTGTGCGCCAGAAGGAGCCAGAGGCAGCACCGCGAACGCGGCTTCAAATGAGCGATCGCAAGGAATTCATTTCGTGGAACGCCGCCGTCGTGGGCATAGCCGCCACGTAGTTGAATTCTGCAGAGGACGTCCCGTATCAGCGCCAACTGGAAGACGCGAAAAAATCCGTTGGTTCTTTTATGCCCCCAATGTCTAATGCTGAAATCATTGATCAGTCCGTTGAGCCACCAGCCTCTAAGAAGCGAAAGCTGATTTCGACGACGTCACCGCAGGGAGCCGGAGTCGCCGAGAAGGATCATCCGCACGCTCAGAAGCCCCAACCTAAAAAACGCTATCAGTGCAAGCCGCCGCAGAGAAAAAGTTTTTTTTTTTTAAGTTGTAAAATTTTGACATATTCCTTCCGTGTCCTGAATTTCTTGTTAAAGCATAAATAAATGTAGAACCGCCGCAAGAAACGGCGACGATATTCTTTTTAAAATTCGTCGTTGGAGTTCCGCTCTCGTGGCGAGTTTTTTATTTTTGGTCTACGCGTCAAGCGTCCGCTCCGAGGTACATCGGTGGATTTTGCTGTCGTTGTGGGCTTTAATCAGTCCTATGTAGCTGATGTTTTAAAAGGATTCCAGGCCACTAGATTTACTGCTCGCAAATAGGGTTCTGGAGGACCCAGATGATTCTGCCTGCGGGATCGGTTGAAAAGCCCATCGGACATTAATTTTCGGTCGAATGGGATCCACCACGTATGGAGAAGATCAGGTGAGCGATACAGTGGGAAGTGTGTTCAGACCACAGTACGCCAGCCGATGAGCAGGATGATCTGGGGCTGATTTTCTTTCTTCTTCTTCTTCTTTTTCGATTCTGCGCCCTGTTACAGGTCTCACAATTTAAGTAATATTTTTTTTCATTTTCTCTAGTTGTTTTATAAGAAATATTGAAGGTTTTCCAATTATTCGGCCTTTTTTGCTTTGGAAGTGCGCAACTTTCTGGTCGAAAACTCAGTAGAGCAGCTGACTTGGCCGAAAAACAGCCCGGTTTTAACCCCCATAGAAAACTTGTGAGCACTAATGAAGAAAAATGTAGCTGAACAGAAGCCGAAAAGCCAACATGAACTTGATTTAATCCTCTTAAGGACGTGTAATAATGAAGGTGACCGGCATTCTGCAGGCATAGGTCAAGACGCCAGACAGGTTTTAGGGATATCAAACTGGTTGTTGCGCCGTTGATGGTGATGATGACTATACTCTTCTAAATACATCTGCGATGTTACGACGAAGGAATGACGAATATATTCTCTGCACTACCACTGGTACCAATATTGACCCTAATTATGGTTAATCCAAGCCTAATTGCAAGGCACCTAGCGCTCGCAATGACATTAATCGAAATTGTAATAGATCGGAAGTGAATAATTACAAACAATAAAGAAATGTTTGAAGTAAATTGAATGCTTACCCATCGAAAAGAGAATATAGAATATACGCCACATCGGAATGATCCAAAAGATTATTGCCAGTCATGAGGAGGGGAAGTACATGATCCAGTGATAGCGTGAGAATCGGTGAAATAAGAGAGGATGGCGTGCTTGGCTGTTCGACAACAAGCAATAGCATTTGAAGAATTTTCTCCATAACTTTCAGTTGACAGACCGTTAATTGTTTCCTAGAAAAGATTGGTAATTTAGAGTCAACTCCATTCGACAAATCCACCAACGAACAACTCACCTAGTTGATGACTGAATGAAAACACTAAGCATGTCCCTCACATAAATTCCACCAAGTTGAATTTGTAATGTTCTAAGTACACTCAAAGAAAAATCTGCAATTACATTACTTAAATCGACACTGGCACTTCCGTAGTTGCTAAACAGCGACAATGACTTAGTGATAATAGGCTGCGAATCGAAAAAAATATATTAGAAACGTTCAATGCCTTCCACAGGTACCCCATTCTTACCTTAAATGCATCCGTTAGCATATGTTTCACAGCCGAGCTACTATCTTTGAAATACTCTACAACCTCCTTCAGTATTGGTAACGTTGAAGTTGCTATAGTCAACATTTTCGACTCCTGACAACTGACCGTTGCAATCGTTGAATTTGCGATATTACTATCAAGACTCATAAAATCCTGAGCTAAGCAGTTCACGTACTCTTGTAGAACGAGGTTACGCTTATCGAAGTCTTGATTTGTAACATTATTCCAAGGAAGAACGAAGCAATTTATCAACATCTCATAAACTATAACGACAACCTGTTTCGATAGATGCGGCAGCGATGTGCCGGCTTGAATTAATTGTATAATGGAATGGCATTCAACTAAATATTTCGGCCGAATCACAGATGTTATGCTAAGGAGAAGTTGCGCTGTAAAATTCAAGTGTAAGTTTCTGCTGCACAAGTAGAACCGAGATCAATAGAGATTTACCTGCCGCAAGGGTGACTATACGCGATTCTTGCTGACCTGTCGGCAACAAGATCTGACCAACATTCTCTATCAACTCCTTCATTTCATTCTCCGACTTTAATACTGGCGACCAGGCGAGCAAACTACGAATAGCTGACAAAACTTGTGAGAATCTGGAACGAAACGAGAGTTAAACACCACGCCAAAGATCAAACGTCGAATGACTTACAAATCAACAAAATCAGTCATAAGCGTCGAATTATCCACATATAAGCAATTGAATTTTTTACTACTTAAAGACTTCACACCGAACAACAGACAGTGTGTCATCTGAATCAGATTTTCCGGAGCTTTGTCCGTGAATCCTTCAAGAATTGGTGCTAAACGAACTAATGTTTGACACAACGACGATAAATCTCGCAGGATACAATGTAAAAAATGGCACTTCGTCTGATCGTTTATGTCAAGGAATTTCCCATCTATGGCCTTTTCCAAAGACATAAAAATGTCGAAGGGTCGCTGCCAGTCTATAAAAACTTGTTGGAATACCGGAAGTGGTTCAATTTCAGCCACGAGTGCAATTGTCTCAATGCATTGCGTCAAGTAGTGTTGCCAATCGGTTTCCATGTTATCATCTAAAGTCTCGTTATCTAACGTGTCCAGCTCTTGCTCTTGATCGAAGCGGAATTGCATTTTTCTGAGGATCCCATTCACTAGCATATTGACGACTTCTGCATACTGTCTTAGAGTATTCGGAGTCATTCCTTTGAGGATTGGCGTCCAGATTTCTAAGCGCTCCGTGAAAGCAAGGGCGCCATAACCTGAAATAGTTTACCTATAAGACATATTCCCCGGATAGGAAGAGGCACAAGCTTACCAGCAAATGTATATCTATAGAGAGCTAATATAATAGGAGCGAATGCGTGTTCATCGTCAATAAGTTTTGACCAGCACTTGGTTGTATACAACCGTAATAATTCTGTGAATTTGTCCTGATACCTTTCATCCGACTTTTCTAAGTTACTTTGCTCCAATAGCCCCTTGACACTGTTCATAACAGTTTTTGGTTGTGGTATGGCTCTTTGAAGATAGAATATTTCGTTGATGGCGGCCAGAGCTGCAACTGAAACTTCACACTGATGCTCCCGCCATCGTGCCAAATCGAAAATGCTTACTAGAAAGTATTCTGAGATCAATTCGTCCAGTGGAATCCACGAGAACAGATGTTGAATGCATGTGAGCAATTCAATAGATGATATACTGAGGAAACGACAGAAACATCAATGAAAGGATTCCTCCTGATTATGTGCAACATACCTTATTCGATTGTCATTCGGCAGTGATGCTTGCAAGCTCATATCTACTAGATTATTTGGGATTAAACTAAGATCAGTACCATTTAAACGACACACTGAAATGGCCAAGTATTTTCCTAGGACGTCTATCACTTCGGGCATGCACAACGCCATACTATGGGAGAGAAATTGTGACAAAGTCGCTCCAAATCCCTTAGAAATGTGTACTTACCACGATTGAAAATATTTCTTTCGGTCCGAACTGATGCCGTCCTTTGAACTAACTAATTCTTCCGATGTCGTCCGCAGCAGCGTCACTCCCAAAGGAAATTTCTTCTTCAGCAACTCTAAAATATGATTCATATATGTCGGATGATCGTCGGGAAATTCGCGCTTCCCCAACAATGCTATTAATTGTGCAATTGTATCACGTTGTTTCCTCGGCACATCGATTGGCAGATTTGCATACGTTTGCCACAACGTTTCTCGTATTCGTAAACGGTCGTTTTGCTGTAAAGTTTGCCATCGTCGCGTTATCATAAATTCTATTGTTGATGCGCTAAAAAACCATAGGAACTGATTTGAGAAATTCTGTAGAGAGCAGAGACATTGCTCCCAGAATGTAGGATCGCTTTTGAAAGTGTTTAGTTCAATTTCGATTTCACGTTTACGCCAATTTATCGTGGCTGGATGATAGAATTCGTTTAAAAGGTTTTCGACTAATGTTAGTGATGTTGTCGCCTGGAAGAAAAAGGATAACTTCGTAGTTATTTACATAAAGAAAACAAATTGTATGAATTAGAACAAAGAAAAGTACACGCTGGATATGCTCAAGACCATCAAGTTTACCAACTATTAGCTCTTGAACATAATTTTATGATTCAAGTGGACCCCAAATTTACTTCTTTTAAACATCGAGGCAAGCAGAAAGCTTGAGAAATCAGTGTGAGAATCAAATCATTAAAAAAGATATTTTGACATGCTACTGAACATCAGCAGGCAATTTCATTCAGATTAGCCTCCTATCAAACAGCGAACGGTCTCCAATAGGCAGCAAATTGTTGTTGAAATAATGAAAGTGCGGAACTACTCCTGAAATAATTCATGCATAGTTTTTCAGAAGACAGCGACACTAATATGACAAGCCCACATTTCCTTCAAAGAATAATGTTTCCATAATTCATTCACAAATTAAGAAAAAGGACTAATTTTATGGAATCAAATCGATTCCTTCAGTTATATATCAGTGAACAGTTAGGAACTATAGTAGCTACTAGAAAACTTCGAAATAATGTAGCTAAAAACGAGAGGAAGGGTAAGCGTATCCTGTGAAGTTCTCGATGTTGGCTATCTTTTTGTGGACTTTAGTGGTGAACCAGGCAAGGTAGGACCGTAAGCACATAGGAGAGGAGGGGACGTAACAGGGAAGAAGATCAGATAATGATGGTCACACGTTAATGTAGAGAGGAGAGGAACCCAGTTGATTGCCGCCAGGGCTGAGTTCAGACCTTCAAAGTTCACCTTACGAAAGTTGAACTTGGTAGGCTTGGGCGCGACAGGAGAATCAAGTCAGGATATCTGAGCATTCGACTTGAGAGCAGGATGATGGTCGTCAGAAGCAACGCAAGACGAGGCATGAAGGATTTGGGAAAGGCAACGCACAGGAAGGTTAGAGAGGACTAGGTCAAGCGTACGACCTAAGGGATTTCAACAAAGGTGAATCAGGAGGGCGGCACAGGTGAGGCAGGGAAAATATACACACGATATGATAAAGGGGCATACATTTGGCGGAATGACTCGTATGGTGACAGAATCACACACTTTCATTCTGCAGCACCTTCCGTTTCACAACGCACACTACTTTGAACTTCCCTGGATTTCGCGCGGAATCAGAGTTCGAACGCATCACGCACGCCATCACTCGCAGTGTTCAGTAGAGCCTTCGATCCCTCCCCTTCATCAATCCGCTTCTATGATTCCGAAGTCAGCCAGATCTTGTGACACCGTTTCGCGACATGGCCGACGACCTGCCTAGCACCTGAAAAAGGAGCATTTTTGAACGTGACTACATGCCCATCAATATTCTCAGGCGGGTTACTTAGTGTATCTGCCTTCCGATCAGCAAGAGAGCCCTTCTACTGTCGAGAGTCAGCTGGGTCATACAAATGGTCGAAGTTGAACTTTGAATGTCAAAACTCTCCAGCCCTGCGAGAAGTGGTGGATGCAAGAAGCAAGTGAACCTCAGATAGTGGTTCCTTTCGAGGCCGATGTCAGTGCCTTTGTTACGCACATACAGAAAAAAATCCCTAAATCTACTGCTGATCGCAAAGTGGTCGACCTGATTGCTCGTACGGTTTCGGTCAGTTAAAGCCCAACTGACCTTATGGCAGGCTCGGTGCTCAAACATTGACGAAGTGGTGGGAGCTGCAGAAAACACTCCATCAAGGCAAGATGCTGTTTTAAACCGGCTCCCTAAGTCAAGAGAGCACAGCTTGCATTTGACTTTCCAGAGTGCAAGATGATAATACCCCAACAGGAAGAGGAGTATTCTCCGGAGTCCCATAATCTTACTTCTCTTATGCCCAGAATCACAGTATATCTAATAGGTAGAACCCACACTCAATGGACCGAACTGGCAATTGTATTGGGAAAGTTTGTCCGTACAAATCACAGGCAATAAAGCAGATGTGGATACTGCCAGATGTTAGGGTCTATGATGTACATAGGCAATCTTCTCTAATACATTTACTAGTTCGGGACCATTGAGTGTGTATACTGTCTATAACATTCTGGACACGGTATATCTAAACCTGTGCCATTTCCTTTGAAACCCAATCTTCCCTGGTCTTCGTTGCTGCTGTCTACGGTCCCGATCAATCCTTTGATACCCATGACATCCGTTCTATCCTATCCTTCTGTGCCGCACAACTGAGAGCAAATAAGTCCTGGTTCGTAATTATAGGTGAAGACCTCAACGCCAGGCACCCGTCATGGTTCGATTACGGTCGAACAAGAACGGGGAAACCCTCCACCACTCCCTAACCACCTCTAACCCCAATATCAGCCTCGCCCTCCCGTCATTTAATAAAGGATATTAGCATTCCTACCTTGACCACTTCCTAATCAGCAGCAGCCTTACCCAATCCCAATACTTATCCCTTCCTAGAAACGGTTCCCGGTATCAGTGACCACGATGCCGTGGTCTTAGAGATTTCACCCCCGACAGAGCCACCCGACCCTTTCCTACTTTGGTCCCCGACTTTCAGAAGGCGAACTGGAAACTAATTAATCGTATACTTAAATCCAAACTTGTACCTCTCCTCCTCCTTCCCAATGAAAGCGTTTCCAACGATACTATAGATTGGACAGTTCGTCAATACACTGAAGTAATTCAGCAGGTATATGACCAACTGATACCTTCTCGTTCCCTTAACTACCGCAACCTAATTTCTCTCCCAAATGATATCCTTGAGGATATCAAATACAAACGTACCCTAAGGCGGAGGCTATTTAGAAATAGATCTCTCCGCAATCCCTTCCTATCCATGACGAAATCCTTTCCCTTGACGGGTCAATCCGCGACAGAATTCTAACACTAACCCCCTTCACAAACGCCTCTCCAACACAGAACCCGAATATCTAGGGATAGGGAACTCAGAAAAACTTGTCCTCGTCTAGGCAAGTCCACCCAATAAACTACCATCCTTCCGCAAAATATTTCAACTCCCGAAAAGGTGAAGATCTTAGCCGATCACTTCCTTCAAGCGCACCATTGCACCCTCCACATCCGTGATCAACACTTCGAAAGTGTTGTGAACGAAGCCATTGAGCAGTTCCAATCCGCACCAACTTTTTGCCGCCCCAGTCCCAACCTAAACCTTTTCTTTTAACCCCTTAACCATCCCGATGAACATGATGATGTTTCTCCCATCCACTTTGTCAGCCAAAGCTGTAATTGCAGCCTCCAAGGAAAAAAAATCAATGGGGCTCGACAAAATCCCTTCCATAGTATTGAAAAAGTACGCTCCCAACATTTCCGCCACACTTTCCTCTATCATTAATCACTGCCTCCTCAACGCTCACTTCTCCACCGAGTGGAAAAGTGCTCACATTGTACCTATCCCAAAAAAGAACCTTAATCCACTTAATCCTGATAGCTACAGGCCTATCTCTATCTTATCTTCCTCCACGGAAACCAAATCAAATCCCTCATAGACGAGCACTGTACTTCCAACAACACTCTACCCGAGTTCCAATTCGCCAACCGAACTAAACACTCGGTTGAGCACGCTCTGCTTGTCCTCAAGACTGATATCCTCCTAGGTATCAATCGGAAGACACCCACCATAGCCTGTCTCCTTCACCTAAGGAAAGCTTTCGACTCCGTATGGCAATATGGACTCACGTATAAGCTTTCCGAAATCCTCAATTTCCACCCGCACCTCTGTAAGCTAATTCTTAGCTTCTAGACGGGCGGAAATTCTCAGTCAACATTCAGCAGCACCTTTCCTCGCTCTATACTTGCCCCGCCGGCATTCCTCAGGGTTCAGTCCTTTCTGCAAACCTTTTCTCCCTGTTCACCGCAGACATCCCCAAGCCAAGCCCTCACCCGTGTCCTATCCGGATCCTCCAATACACGGATGACCTATTCCTGTATACCACCACCAAAGACATCTCCCGCGGTGAAGCGCGTCTGAATGCTTATTAAGACAAACTTTACCATTATTTCACCCGTTGGAAACTCTCCTTAAATCCCGACAAGTGTGAGACCATTGTCTTCCATAGAAACATGAGAATGACGCCGAAAATGTGGAGCGAGATTAGATCTTTGTCACTTACAATCCACGACGATCCCATTCCTACTGTGAAGGAAGTCACTTACCTCGGAGTGACAATGAACTCCCGTCTCTCCCACGTCCTGAGGGACGTGGTGCCTTCGCTATATGAATATAGCGAAGGCACCAGGTCGTGCAACTGGTGCCTTCATGTCCTTGTATCCTATCCTTAAAGACAATATCCCCACTTCAAAAAAGGTTAAGATGGTTTGTTATAAACAGCTTTTCCGCCCGCTCCTCATTTTCTGGTCTGATTGCACGCATCGATGTTTTCCTTGCCCGTCATGCCCTCAACTTCCTGATCAAGTGTCAATCCCATCCCAATCTTGTTGCCTCCAAAGACGTGCAGATCGAGAACAACTAAAGTGGGTAACCTCACGGTTTGATGTGTCTGTTACATTGGGACTATGTGTAGGACCTAAAACACTGCAACTCCAAAGAATCTGATGCTCTCCCCAAAACTGATAAAACCCTGAGTGCATTGCACACATGATCCAGCGCCACCATTTTTATTCCCATTCCATAAATACTTCGGTGTTATCTTGAGGTGAGTCAACGAGCATCAAGCCAGTCACCACTCACCCCCGGAAGCACTTCCACTTTCGATGCTACGCCGCACAAACCACTCAAGCCGCTCGGACCCCATCCAGCGAGCAGTTCCAGCCACTTCACCCAAATCTTCGTTTTTCTGCAAGTTCCACCGTGTTTGCAACGCAAATCACATTCCGCTACGACTGCAGTGAAGCAAAAAATGAGCAAAGCGACAAAAACAGAGAAACGCCTTGGGCCCCAAGGTTTTCACGTATTTCGTCGGTCGTGCAATGTTTTGGGCGAGGAGACGTCGTAGGGCCCACGTCAGACTGCCTAAAAAGGGACAGCCCAAGGCCCGTGGACCAGAGGCAGTAATCCAAACAACTTTCCGGAAAATCGACGTTCATTTAATTTTAGAACGAGCTGGCCGGGGTGAAGGACCCCCGCATAGCCTGCACCGAATCCCGTCACGTATATTCACAACAAATCCGCCTCAGCTGAAACTTTGCAACGCATTTTCACTCACCATTTTCGTAGTCTCGTCCCGCTGTCGTCAGATATCTACTCTTGCCGCACGAATTATGCCCGGAATCCTGACAATCTGGTCCTTACATCGATGGAGCGCCGAGATCCCTGTCGCCTCCTATGTCCAATTTGACAGAAAAATCTCAGGAGCAAATGTCCGCCGCCCAGCAATCAGCCACACACCAGGGAGTAGCCGAGATTTTCCTCGTTTGCGCCGCGACTACGCCACTTGCAACCTTACTCAGGGAAATTCCGATTTGCTGGACAGATGCGGTCCCGATTGCGACATGAAAGTGAAAAACTTTTGATAATGAACTTGACGGGCAGCACGGACAGCGCGACGGCAACGAGAAACACAGAACGAGCCCAACAACGGAATCGCGAATTTGCAAAATGTAGCCGACTGTGAGCCGAGCGTAGAAAATTTCCAGGTTTGAAAGGTCTTCGGCCGTGGCAAATGTCAAATGTTCGGATTCCGTGGAGGCTGGCAGTGCGCGAGCGAAGTGTGGTGAATGGGTTCGCGCAGTTTTCGGGCAGTGGTCATGTTCGTGCCCAATCAGTTGGGGTTTTGATAACAAGCGAACCAATCAGATTTCAGGAATTCTGACAGGTTTCATGGAGTTTGCGCTCATCGTCTTTGCTGTGATTGTGAATAATTCGAATTGAAATTTAGATAAGAACTAATCCATTTTTCCTGATATAAGATGGATTGAAACTGTAGATAAACATCTATTCCAATTTCGGAGAAAAACTCCGACCGTTACTATTCGATAAGCAATAATCAACCATTTTATGCGAACCTTCGGTGTCTGAATTGACCAGAATTTAACAGTTCACGTCTTCTTTTCCACCAGAATGAATAATGCCGATCAACGAAATCATTAAAGAGAGTTTTCATACACAAATATCAACTTCCTCCCAATCATTCCACTAAAACAAAATCAGCTGACGAATGTACAGTTCACATTCTCGCGCAACTGATAACATTTTGCAGTTCTGCACACACTGAAATCTGCACAAGATTCTGACAATTGGTGTAGTGAAAAGTTTTCACTCGCAATTTTCCTGTCATCCGTTGGATTTTACCGTGTAGACGCCGTTTTGATACGCATTTGATATTGCCGTGGCCCGAACATGGGCTAGATCGGCCTCAGTAGAAATTCTAAAGATTCGAGAGAGCAAATCAACTGAATTACGCGCACGATGGAGGGTGACAAATTTCTTATGGCCGCTGGAGTAACGGCGGCCGTGGTGGTTGGGGCATTTGTTTTTTGGGGTCCCTCGGGTGAGTGACAGTTTATTTTTAGCTTTCCATTGCGACGCTTACATAATTTCTGGAGCGACGGCTTATGGCGACTCATTGTTTGTTTGGCAGGTTCGCGATTGAGACAGCGGCGAGGCCAGATCGCAGGCTTGCACAACTTCGGACGGACTTGCTTCCTGAATACTCTGCTGCAGGCATTGGCTGCGTGCCCGCAGTTCATCGCGTGGCTGCAGGTGCACTGCAACTCGTCAGACAAGAAAAGCCTAATGACGGCCCTACTCAATACCCTGGAGGTGATAAATGGGACTCATCCCACTCTGCGGGGCGATCCGTATTCGCCCGGTGCAGTAATCCGCGCTTTGAACAGTCTGGGGTGGATTATTCCGCCGGACGAACACGACGCCCACGAACTGATGCACGTCTTGCTCTCGACGCTTGAAGAGGAGGCATCTCGTCCACGAAAAATAGGATCCTTATCGGACGCGCTGGGCGGCGATGCGAGCTTCAACAGGATGCCTCCAGCTCGACCTTCCAGCGCGATGTTGTCCGATTTCTGTAATCCCGATTACGACGAATCGACAAACTTATTGCGGCAAGTGCGTTCGGAGGCACACACACCGGACTCTCCTCATTCAATGTGCGGCGACAGGGATGGCGATGTTGATCTTGATGAGCATTCCCTGAATGATAGTGACCCCAACATGTCTCCAAATCTCAGCATAACAACGCGGGCAAGCAGACCACGGACAATGCAACCACCGATTGGGGACGGACTACATAAACGCAACTCGGAATCGTGCAGATCTTTGGAGAGGCTTAGCAGAGGACCGGGGATGGTTTCGGTACGGTGCTCAATCTTAATAACCTTTTCCGTTAATTAGTGTTTCTTGGCTTGTAGATCTGGTCGGAAAAGGCCCACATTCAAGTACCACACCCGTTCCAGGGGGCGCTTGGCAGTCAGATGGTTTGCTGCTCCTGTGCCCATAAAGTAAGTGTCTCCTCTCCTTATCTCTCCACGCTTTGCCTTGCTAGATCACAAAACCCCTTCTAACTAAAAGTTTATATAAATTCTTTCTCGTCCTCTACTTCCAGTCAACAGTTCGATATGACAAATTCGATAGTATCACCCTCAATTTGCCCGAGGAACGGCGGACGGGCTTAAGTTTGGGCCAAATGCTCAGTGAATACATTGCTTCGGAGAACTTGTCGGACGTGAAGTGTGACGCTTGCGACGAATATACCACGCACACCAAATCCATAACATTTGCGAAATTGCCGGCTTGTCTGTGCATTCACATTGCTCGCACCACGTGGCTTTCAACGGGTCAGGCCTGCAAGCGACCCGACTACGTGCATTTCCCAGAGAGCTTGTCAATGGCACCATATAGTTTTATCCAACCGCATTTGAGCAGTCAGGTGAGAAGCAAAGCAGGTTTCCGGATGAGTGGATGGACTTAAATTGATTTTTCTCCTCTCCATAGGCTAGCACACCTTGGGGCTCTACCGTTTCACTTTTGTCAGCCAGTTTGCCGACCAACGGAGAAGCCTTTGGGCCCTACAATTTCGGTGCAATGTTTCCAAAGAATTTATATCGGCTGCTAGCCGTTGTTGTACATTCCGGCGAAGCGAACAGTGGACATTTTGTTACTTATAGACGTGGTGCTCTTCGCAATTCACACAGGTGAGTGGTTGATGTAATAATTTTGCTTAAAATGAGGTGAAAAAGCAAATCCCTTTGTATGCAATATTTAATTATACCAGGGAGAAGGTGTGGAGGAGGTGCAGAAGCAATTACTTTCCCGTATGTCCTGAAGTAATGCAGCGTCTGACGATTTGCCTCAGGCCATGAATTAAATCACCAGTCGCTTTTTTAAATAAGGGTGGGTTCGCCCAAAAGGGGAAACGGTTGCTCCCCTATAGTCCAATCTCACATTATCCACTTGATGAGGATGTGGACTCAGGACCCAACAATTCTAAAGTTATCCCGATTGAATTGTAAACTTTGAGGTCTTTTTCTTGCGGTCTCTGCATTTATGTCTCTTTGCAAAGGTTTACTTCAAGGTATCGACAGATCCAACTCTCTCCTATATTAATTTTAGTCTATCTCCTATAAGAGTGCTTCTCCATTTGATTAAAGATGATAATTGTAAAAATATCCTCGACTCCTTGATGTTGGTAGAACTCCTTGAATTCATTGATGAATTAATTTGAACTGGGTTCCGTTGATGAGGGCTTCTGCTATTCCATAGCGTAGGTACCAACACTTTTGGTAGAACTTCAACAATAGCCAGACAGAAGATTGTGCATGAAATCATCTTCCGGTAACAGAATAGTTCTTTCTTCTTTCTTTAGCCTTTGTTCCGTTCACATGCGTATTAAGTATTAAGTATTAATTTTTTTTTAGATACACTCCTCCGGCGCTATATAACTTTTGTTTTTTATGCCACACTCAAATTTCATGTCAATCGGTCTTGACTGATAGAGTTTTTAGGACACATGATTTTCCCTAAGGGAATTCTACCGGATCCAGACAAGGTTCAGGCCAATACAGGCTTCCCACAACATAAAACGGTCAAGCATCTGCGAAGGTTTTTGGATATGTTAAACTTCTACCGTCGTTTCCTGCCCAAAGCTGCACAACAGCGATCCTCAATGCCTACTTGTCTTGTCGTCCCAAGACCAAAGACTCATGCGTGATTGCGTGGTCTACAGTGGCCGTCCAGGCTTTTGAACTAGCCAAACGACAGCTGGCGGACGCTACTCTCCTGGCATTCCCTCAAGCAACCGTATTCGTCGATGCTCCAGAAATCGCAGTAGGTGTTGCCCTTCCCCAAAAGATGAAATCTGGCAGCCGGTGAATTTCTTTATCAAGAAATTGAATATAGCACCTACGATCGTGAACTATTAGCCACGTACATGGCAATAAAGTACTTCTGATAGTCCCTAGAAGGCAGGCCGTTCACAGTGTTCACGGATCACACGCCTCTTACCTTCGCTTTTAAACAGAAGCCCGACAAAGCGTCTCCTCGCCAACTCCAGCACTTGAACCTTATAAGCCAATTTCCTTCGGACATCCAACACGTGTCCGGCAAGGATAATATATTTGCAGACGGTTTGTCACGCGTTAAAATCCCTGCCATGGTCGATTTTTCGGAAATCGCTGAGGCACAAAAGGATAATGCAGTGCTTCAGAGCCTCAGGGACAACTCTAAATACAAATTTCGAGTGTTTCTCTCTTTTCGGCTCAACCTCTGAAATACTCTGCGAGACTTCTGAACAAGGACCTAGGCCATATATTCCGGCCGCTTTTTGCAATTAAGTATTTCATGCAGTACACGATTTTGCGCACTCAGACATTTGGACAACGTATCGGCTTGTCACTAACAAATATTTCTGGTCCTCAATGAATAAGGGTGTTAATTCCTTGGACAGTCAGTGAATCGCGTGCCAGAAGTGTAAAGTCACCACGCACGTACAGAAACAAGTAGGCTCATTCCCTCGGTCTAAAAAACGTTTGTCTCGATCCACATTGTTGGCCCCTTGCGAGATTCGTATAGCTCCAAGTACTGCCTCACAATCATCGATAGATTCACACAGCGATCTGAAGCAATTGCCGACATTTCCGAACAATCGTGCGTCGAGGTCCTTTGTCGGGAATGGATCCCACGCTTTGGAGTCCCGGCCGAAGTCATTATTGACCAGAGAATACAGGTCGAGTCTACCCTGTTTTCGGAGTTGAGCAAACTCCTGGGCTTCAAACCACCTGTAATCTAATGGAATGCTGGCAAATGACACTGAAGATCGGTATAATGGCACACGATGACTCTTCGTGGTCGCAAGTCCTGCCTTTCGTTTTATTTAGCCTACGTACAGCCCATCGTGAAAAGTTTGCCGCCAGCTCCGTCAAGCTAGTATAGGCCGGTTTTTTTTTGGTTTTTAATATTTCCTGAAGTTGGAGAAAAAACTTCTCTTGCCTCAGGTATCTACGAAACGCGATATCACTACAACTGAATGTTGAGAAGGTCTTGATCGTCGCCACTATGAACTAATTTTATATAGGGAGTCCAACTTTTAATATTTTAAGTATACATTTGAAATGAATTGTTATCTATCCTTCAAGTGATTTCAGACTGTTTGGCTATGATTTTTGGTTGTTTTACGAAGGAAATTTGGGAATGTGCACATGTTTTTTGTACGATATCATCATCAACGACGCAACAATTGCTTGCCTTAGTAAGGAACTCCAGACACCCCGGTTTTGAGCCGAGATCCACCAATTTGATGTCCCTAAAAGCTGTCTGGCGTCCATCTCAGGCGAGGATCTACTTCGTCTTTTTTCTCCTACCATAGATATTCTCCTTATAGACTTTCCGGGCTGGATCATCCTCATCCAGACGGTTTAGGCTACCCGCCCGCCGCAGCCTATTGAGCCGGGTTTTATCTACAATCAGACGGTCGTGGTATTGCTCATAGATTTCGTCGTTATCTAGGCTACGGAATCATCCATCTTCATGTAGGGGGCAAAAATTCTTCAGAGGATTCTTCTCGCTAAGAACCCAAGTCTCCGAGGAATGCATGAGGACTGGCAAGATCATTGTCTTGTTCAGTAAGAGCTTTGCTCCTATGGTGAGACATTTTCAAGTGAAAGTGTTTGTAAACTGAAATAGGCTCTGTTGGCTGCCAACAACCCTGTGCGGATTTTATCAGCACAGTTGTTATCGGTTGTGATTTTCGACCATAGATAGGAGAAATTTTCAACAGTCTCAAAGTTGTCGTTTCCTTTCTTTATTGTTTTCGTTTGACCAGTGCGATTCGACGTTGTTCGTTCTTTGGTTTTTGGAACTGACGTTGCCATCATGTACTTCGTCTTGCCTTCATTAATATGCAGCCCAAAATCTCGCGCCGCCTGCTCGATCTGTATGAAGGCCGACTGTACATCCCGGGTTGTTCTTCCCATGATGTCAATATCGTCAGTGTAGGCCAATAGTTGGGTGGACTTGAAGAGGATGGTGCCTCTCGCAATTACAACGGCATCGCGCATCACTCCAGGGCCAGGTTAGAGCTTTCCCTTGCGTTAGACCGTTATTGATGTTGTGTGGTCTCAAGAGTGATCCTGCTATTGTATCTAACCTCGCATATGGGTCAGGGTCAGCTTAGTCAGTCTTGTCAATTTCGTCGGGATACCGAATTCTCTCATGGCCGCGTACAGTTTTACTCTGGCTATGCTGTCATAGGCCGCCTTGAAGTCGATGAAAAGATAGTGCAATTAATGGTCATATTCCAGTATCTGTTGCTAATTTGCCTGGAGTGAAGCCTGTTTGGTATAGGCCAATGATGTTTTGGTGTGTAAGGCTATCTGGCCTAGGAAGATAGCGGGGAATATCTTATAAAGATACTCAGCAACTTACACCTCTATAATTGTTGCACTGCGTGATATCCCCCTTTTTATGTATGGGACAGATACTACCTAGTTGCCAGTCATCAGGCATTGGTTCGCTGTCCCCCACCTTAAGCATCAGTTGATTAATAGACGAGCAGTAGCTGTCTCCAAACAATTTTTTTTTGTTTTTAACGTATATATATATTTCGGAAGCGACATACCTTCAGTACAGAGCTACTGCAGACAATTGCGATTTCAAGATTCCTTTATACTTATTCACAATTACCTTTATTTTTAAATTTTATTTTAATTTTAAACTTTTAAACCAATTATCTTCTAATTCCCGCGGCGAGTTTTATTAGTTTCGAGGGGCAGTTACCCGTAACCGTGTTTAATAACCGGGTCGCGTTTTCTCTCAAAATTTCTAAGCTTTCCCAAGGGTCCAAGGTTGTCGTTCGATTTGCATGACGCAAAAGCTCCAGATTTTCACGTTGAATAGTAAGACCTTCTTCGACTATGTGCGCTGCAACTGATGATCTTATGCACGACTTTTCTTTCCGCACACTACTTACCGCTTCCTTGATGTGTTCGTTCAATCTAGTCGTCATCAAGCGTTTAGTTTGTCCTATGTATGCTTTATTGGAATCGCTGCACGTTATTCGGTAGATACCTTTTCCATTCGCTGCCAAAGGGCCCTTGACGCGTCCCAGTGAATTCCGCAAGGACGATCGGCTTGAACCTACAACTTCCAATTGAAATTTTTTTATCCAATTCTTTATGTTGTTGAATAGGTAAGAATACGGGATACTTATCCACCTCGTGGTGGCTTCCTTATGCTACGAAAATAGTGTTGTATAAGCATGCATATTGTGTTGCTTGATTTTCCTTACGATCAGCTTCTCAATAGTCTGAGGATGGTACCCATTCTTAATAGCGGTGTCAATAATGTGTGGCCGCTCCTTATTGAAGCCGTATTCCGAGAGGGATATGTGATCAGTCGGTGAATTGGGAAAATGTGTAGTGTGAAGTTGCTGGTATTGTTGCGTTGCTTTGCTGTTGGTTTACGGTATATTTATAACTCAAGCTTCCCGCTAGAATTAACGATATTCTAATCTTGTTTATCGAGGATATGACTTTGTCGATATCGTCTCTTCTAACAATCGCAAATGCGTTGTCTACATACCTAAACCATAATAATAATAATCGTTGGCGCAACAATCCATATTGGATCAGGGCCTTGAAGTGTGTTAGGCATTATTCCCCTCGACTCAATCTCTTCTTCGATTAATGGCATGAACCTTTCAGCGATTAAAGGCAAGAGGGGGTTCCCAAACGCTACCCCCGAAGTGGTTTTCTAGAATCTATTCCGAAACGTGAAATAGTTTTCGTTCATGCATAGCCTGGCAAGGTAATACCTTTACGTCGAACGATACCATCACCTCGTCCTCACCCATCTTCTCAAACGTTGCAGCTTCGGTATTAGTTCATGAGAGTTAGCCACTGAATACTTACTGCTCGTCGCCCCTAGGGCCTGGCACTCATTTATCAACCACTTGGTGATGTTGTATGTCGGTGAGTTCAAATCGGCAATGATTCCTCGCATCTCGTGTCTCTCCTTATGGATTTTCGGTTGACATCCGATTCTTGGGAGCGCAGGATTTGGCATTCGGAGTCGCCCAATGTTCGGCAATACCGGACTAGCTTCCTCTCAGCGCTCGTTCAACCCTTTTGATGGATTCGGGGAGCAGATTATTTCGAAATTCGAAGAAGTTTCCACTCTCCAGTTTCCGAACAAAAGCCTGGTGATACTTAGCTTTGTCCATAAAGACGACGTTGTTCCCCTTGTCCATTTTAAGAAAATATAGCGATTTATCACGAAGCTCCCGTATTGTTTTTCAAATCGTGTTTACAAATTTTTGGCGGCGCGTTATTGCTTACACCCAAACGAATTTCAATCTTGGTGTCGTTATATAAGAATTTTATATCTGCCTCAATGTTAACCTAGGTTTCGTCGACAATCTAAATTGGTGGTACCGCGAACGCAAGACCGAAGTTGTTAAACAACAACTTCGTTTCGTTATCGGTCAGTTCAATAGTCGTTTTGTTAATTAAATAATTATCAATATTCACGACGTTATTATTATTTACTTGCGGACTCGATCCGTTTTTTACGTCGGACAATTTTTTATTTAGAATGCGGTGTCTTTACGTGCTGTAAAAGGTGATTTTAACGGAGAATATCGTATTAAATCGTTTATTATTGCAAAAGAAAGACGACTAACGGCTTCGTGCAGGACAGAGGCAACTTATCAGATGCTGCCACACCCCTGCCCTGAGAGCAGCGTGACCGAAATTGACAAATGTTTGGAATATGAAGGATCCAATAATAAACAAGGAGGAGACTACCAGCTTTTGCTGCCTCCCTTCGAAGATAATATATAATTGTAATTTATTGCTTATTGTCCTTATGAAATACATAAATACAAAAAACTTGAACACATTATATATTATTCTATTGAGTCATTACATTATCCTACGACAACATTAATTTCTTTCCAGATGGTATTATACATCCGACACAGTAGTTAAGGAGGTTTCAATCGACGAAGTTCTAAGTGTCCCCGCCTACATGCTATTCTACGATCGCGGTCCGCAAAAGATGAGTGCCAGATAAACGCCAATAGCTCCGCAATCCTTCGCTACGACGAGTATATTTTGTTATTGAATTCCTAACATATGTTATTCACATGTATGTACTGTTTTCATTAGCAAATCGAATCTGTATTCTATCAGCATTGTTTCCAAGTACACTCTTAACTTTTCTATCTGGTTGTTGTTCCACTATTCAGAGCTCAACTAAACGTATTTTTTCTACAAACTTGAATTTTTACGCAACTGTTTCTTGAAGTTTTAACGATACCAAAAAATCCTAATATTACGGTAAAGAGGAAGGTTATCTGTAAGAAATCATTTTCAATTTATGAATAGGAAATAGGAAAGAGGGTCCGTAGCACTAGAGAGTCGTATTAGAATAAGCCGTGAATGAAATTTGCAAATTGAAACAAATGGTGACTACATAATGATCTCTTTTTATCCATTCGATGGGTTCATTGTTTGTTGACATAATATTAGAAGAGATACTAATTAGCATTTCAAAATTTTACTTCCGTAGGCATTAGCGTTAACATGAATCTAAACAATAACAACATAAACATTATCTGCGTAGTTGAACTGCCAATAATAGTAACCAGATTTATACTTTGGAAGTTCATTTTAAAATGAAAATAAACGATTGTCACAAAGTTTTACTGAAAATCCGAGTGTGCAGAGCAACAAAACATGAACAAATATTTGAAACCATAAATTAAGATTATTAACTTTGTATGGAAAACTCAACATAAATTCTCGATAGCAAACGAAACCACAATTCCAAGCTAATATTTATTGATTGAAATGTAGACTCAATGCAAATAAACTAATGAGATTACAGATTTGTATTTTGTTTTGTAGTCATCAGCTTTAGTAAATGACTTGTTTTAGTGATTGTGTGTACATATTTTATTGTATCAGAATTATTGCATTTAAGGTGATCATTTCCTGATAGTTTTCTTTAAATTATGCTTATCGGTAAAACTCATTGCATTTTTCGCTTTCTTGTTCATTTTTGTCTTGTTATCTAGTCTTGGTGCGTAAGTTTGTAAGATTTTGTTGATGATTTTGACGATATTACGAAATATTTGATACAGCAGACATATTAGTGTTGAAAATATTTAATTACCATAAGATCATTATAGACTCGAGCATATTCATATAAATTTCGATAGTTAATAATCACAGAAGGGATGAAATCTAATGAACTTTTTTGTAGATTTCAATACCCAATTATGACATATTCAATATGGTCTATATTTTTCGAAGACAATGGAAACAGGTGGATTAATGTATTTGCTATAATGCTAGAAGTAGTTTAAAATAATATCCAGAATGGTCAACAAAGCTGTGTCATTTAATTGTATAGAATAAATATTACATTGAGTTGAAACAAGCTGTCTGTGTTTTTATTTGATCTTATCGCTTGCTGTAATAAATTCTGTTTAAAAAGAAGGGAATACAGAGTAGGCAGTAGGTTGCATCATTTATCCTTATATAGAACTTAATTGTGCAGGGGAGGAATGTCACCTCACCGTATTTTCTTAAAACTCTCTTTCTAAATCCAATGCAAAGTAATATTCTCTGAAATCAATATGCGGTCCAATCTTTTTCCGCCTTAAGAGGAATGTGCACGTTGGCAGCCTACAGTTTGTTTTTCTTTTCAATGGTTTGTAAACGCGAAGCTTCGTACTCCTGTGTATAGAACACTTAATTTCCGAACTAAATTCGACTCCTAATATCGTTAGATTCGCTAAAATTTCTCCTCACTTGAGTACCCTAGTAAATAAAGCTGTCTACATTTTCTATATTGTATACCATTATATTCGCAGATTGGCGTCATTTTTCTTGTGTGATTCAACTGAAAATACTTCTTCTCCAGTCTCTTGTACAATCATCAATCATCCATTTCCCGGCTACTACTAACGTCCCTCGCAGATCTATCGAAGAGCTTACAACCACCTGCAAGCTCTTTCGTGATGCGTTTCCGTAGTCAATCAAGTCTTGTGATGTCCTTTTGGGAGGTGGTCGACTCCACTCGCGCCGAAGATAAAGGCACTTTTGATAGCAGCGCAGCGCTCATCAATATTCTTAACAGGTTCCTCAGGGCTTGTGTCTTTCGTATAGTAAGACAGTTTTTCCACGGCGGCCGCATTACGGAGACGGCCTGTGTTGAATATTGGGGGGATACACACAGACAGTACGGACTATCAGATGATTGTAATTTGCTACTATGCACCATTTTGCCTTTTTCCTACTCAGCTTTCTTCAACATCGCCATTGCCCTCCTTTCGATTTCCCACCTCCCATCCCCAAAATGAAACTGACAACTCTACGATGTCCATTTATCGTAAAGGCGGATGGAATTGGCGACTTTATTGTTGAACTCAGGCTTATGACCCGGGCAGAGACTAGACTTATTAACGTTTTTGTCGATTTCATTATTCGGAAGCTAAAAACGATATCGCTAAATCAATTAAAAAAATAATATTATTTTGTGGATACCATTAAGTTTTACAATTAGTTAATTTATTCTTGGAGCGAGATAGAATGTTTGAAAGTTACTCCATGTAAACCGACGATTGGAGCACCAGGGGTAGGCAGTTATATTTGATTTGATCTTCCTTTCGTAGTACTTTTCACCTTTTGTTATTTATTTACAAAAATTTTTGATTATTTCTCTCTTTCTTATTAATTTTTTTTCCAGTTACCACAATCTCAACAGATTTTACCTAATATTTATGAAGCAATTAGGCTCAAACAATCCTACCTATGTCGTTAAAGAACATGTAAGAACTCTTGTAGTAGTGGCCGTTAGTAGGCTAGTGGGGAAAATGTGTTGAGAACTCCCCGCAACATTGAACACGTTTGCAGAATGTTTGTTTTCCTTCTCCTCCAATCTTTCGCTTCTTTCCGTCTCGAACTCCGCTCGTTCCGCTTGCAAACGATGCCCTCAGTAACTAATACGCCGTACGGGTGCCGCCGTTTTGGCGTTGGAGCCCGGCAGCATGGTTCCTCCAACTCGAGGCTCAATTCACTTAGGCCAACGTCAAAGCGGATGCCGTTCGTTTTAATTACACGCTGGTCAGACTGGACGAGGAGGCAGTCGAGCTTGTCTCCGACGTCTTCGAGGGCTGCTCTTATAGCCAATGAAAGGAACAGCTTGTAAAACGCCTGTCAGATACTGACAAAGCTAATGTTAGGTGACCGTGCGCCAAGCCAACTGCTGAGTGGAATGAAGCAGTTGGGTGATCACAAAGTCTTCATCGAGCCCCCGTCGGTGTTCCCTCGCTCCACCAAGTGTTTCCACACAATCCACCTTGACATCATTTGCCCTTTGCGAGACTCGCGCGTTTCAGGTATGGCCTCACAATCATCGATAGGTTCACGCGATGGCCTGAGGCAATACCTCTGAAAGATATTACTGCACAATCCTGTGCAGAGGCCCTCTGTCGAGGATGGATTCAATGCTTTGGCGTGCCGGGAATTATAATCACCGACTAGGCAATGCAGTTTAAGTCCTCTTATTTTTCAGAGGTGGGCAAACGTCTCGGCTTTTAAAGTCACCGGACAACCGCTTGTCACTCACCGTCCAATGGGATTCTCGAAAGGTGGCCCAAGACGACCCTTCTTGGTCGCAGGTCCGGCTACTCGTTCTTCTTGGCCTCCGAACAGCCAACTGCGAAAAATTTGCTACAAGTTCCGCGGAGATAGTACAGCATGGCTCCCCAGAGACCCTGTTTTCGACATTAGGTCGGGATTCACCGCTACCGATCTGTTGCTTCTGCTCAAGGACGCAATGCCAAAGCTGAAGCCGTCACCACCCACACACCACCACACACCACGCGAAACCCGTGGCTGACGTGTCCAGGGATCTCGAATCCTGTACGCATGTCCTAATTAAAACGGACACTCCTCAGAAGCTGTTCCAGCCACCTTATGAGGGCCCTTTCGAGGCCTTCGAGCAAGGCCGACATTATTATAGCCTCACCGTGGGGGGCACGATCAAACAGGTCCCCTTGGCTCGACTAAAGCCCTTTGTCCAGAAAGAAAACGCGACCAGGGCGAGAAGCACGCAACGTGTCCGTTTTGACTTGCGGAAGGCGGCCTGAAAGACCGTGCGTCTGGTTCCTTGCTGAAATCCCCCTTTGGTTTCAGCTGGAAATGGAGTATTGTGGCGGAGCGAACAACTTGCGTGTCGCATGCACGTAAGTGCGAATCGCGTTAGCTATGACGTCGAAAAACAAAAAATATCAGTTGAAATTCGAGACGGCACCAGGAAGAAAGAAGTCACTCCTCACTAATAAATTTTAAAATATCAATTATACCTACTCTAATATAAGTAATAAATATAAATTATATTACAATAAATAAGTAATTTTAATTACCATAATATGGGAATTACAACCATCCTCTCGAGACATCAAATTTCTCTAATTTCCCGAACCAGTGGCTCATAGTTCGCCTTCTTCTCCACTCTGCTTTCAATGTTGCTATTATGGGGGATGGCAACATCAATAAGATGTGCAGAGGCACCCGTCTTGTCGTTAACGAACAGTGCGTCAGGCTGGGTTGTGCATATATATGGTGATCAGTTAAAACTTACTGGCCCCGAAACATGCCGTAAGCAGAACTATTGAGTACTGCCTACGGTTGTTCATATCGGATAGTGTCCCGTGAGCGCACAGCATTACCCCTATCCGTGTATTGCACCGCCACCGTAACAGTGCAGCTTTAAATTAGATAGTCCAACAACTTTAATCCCCAAACCATACATTCTGCACATGTCGTCCTCCATCTACTCTTTCATTACGTGTTTTGTATAAATCCCTCCGTCTCAGCACTTTCCCAAAATATAGCCACCTGTTCAACAAATGGCTGCAAGAGGCAATTCACAGACTCCTCCTCATGCAAGGTACTCGCCTGGTCCTTGCTGTAAAAATAAGCGCACAGGAAATCGACTTGGTGGTGATATCGTGTCGCAATGTCAACCACGCCCCTGCCTCCAATGTCACGAGACAGCTTTATCCACTCCACGGCGAAATTTGGGTGATGCATTCGGATTTTGGTCATAGTAGCCCATATTCGCCGCTGAACGTTTTCCAGATCGGTCTTCATACATACACGGCAATATTCTGAGTACATATGCCAGTGAAGGGATAGTGAATACATTCAATGTGCTTATTTTATTCTTCCCCGAGAGATTCGATTTCAGCCCCAGCTTCACACACCGCAAAGCATCCTTTAAATCATCAACTCCAGCATGTGTTTCTTGCAAAATTCGTTGGTGTTTGTAGAAGTCTGTTTCACTCATAGCTTGGATGTGGAGATCACGAATGCCCATATATGGGTCGCGATGGTCTTTGGCGATGGCTTCGATTCGACATTTGTCTAGACAAATTCCTGAACATCACGACTAGACATGTCAACTATGTGCAGCAGAATTCATCGGTACCACCATACAACTTGATGTCATCTAAGTACATTAAGCACTTCAGCTCCCAATTATCTCGTCGATCACATTTAACTGCATAACCATGCCCTCTAGCATCATTCATCGGCCATGAAAGAGGGTGAAAGGACCCAAAGAATCTTCCTGGAAGATGCCTCTCGTATGCAGATGGGCTTTGAGACATTGGTACCCTCAGATGAACGCATTGACATAGTACTTTGCCACCCTTCCATGACAATCTCCCAAAACACTGTCAGTTTCGTATCAATGTGATACAGACGTAGGTGCGCAGGGCGCTATCAAAATCCTTGGCGTAATTGATATATCATACAGATGTTTTGGCCTCTAGTTACCTGTTCTACAGCAGTTAAAAATGAGTTGCTCTTTGCAACTTCTTCATCCAAATCAACAGTCCTTCTACTTCTCAGACAGAATGTTATTGGTCTCGAAGTGGGCATTGAACCTCCTTCTAATAATGGTCGTTATGAATTTATAAAGGATAAGCGATATTCCCTAATACTTGCAACAATCTTTTAAATGAGATAGATTACAAACATTCTCGTCGGTTTTGCCAGTATTGCATTTTAGGATAATATTACACATATATAATATGATTTAAACAAAGTAACACTTCCAAATGAAAAACATAACAAGCCATTGCTTCTAATTGTCATATTTGGATTTTAATTCGGCTAGCGAAGTCGCTTTTTAGGAAATTCAAATTTTGTCAAATGCAAATTTAAGCAAAGATTTGTACGTTCTTTCGTTTTAAATCTTATATTTACCAAGGTATTTTGAGCGAAAATTAAAGGAAGAAATATCAAATTAGTCCGTTGTACATTGAACAATGCCAGTAATTAATTCGGATGATTGTTTGTGCAGTTTTGATGATGTGAGTCCCTACATGTTCACAGTTCCAACCAGTTAGCCAAAAAAAGAATCTGAACATATGGTATTATTTCAGATATGCCGGGGTTACACTCCTAGGAGTTTTGATCAAAGTGTACCCAGTCAGGCGAAGGACGCTGCGGAGAATATTTTGAATTCTCAATGCAATTGTTGCAAGTGCATCAGATGTCCAATATCTGTTATTAAACGTTTATGTCAGCTTGCGATGAGGGAAGAACAGCATGTTCCTCCTAAAGAGAGATACTCCGTATTTGAAGGTGGTCGAAGCCTGAGTTTTGACAGGAGAGCACGATCCCATGGTTTGTATTAAATTTATTTCTTTGAAGCCGGGGGTTCAACTTTTTGATTCGCCGTCAACCCTGTAGTTTGAATTTGCTATGCTGATAGCCTACCCCTCAATCCAACGACGTTATTTGGTCTCCCGGGCCCCTATGATCCTAACAGCTTCGGATTAGCTAATTCCAAGTGCAGAACCTGGTCCTGCAAATGATGACTGGGGTTTTTCTTGTTGGTGCATCCACTTTTTTATTTCCGTCAATAACTTTTCGCCCCACTATCCACTTCAATTCACCAAAGCATATACAGGAGAAGCAGCTTTAGTGGCAAAGGGGCATGGAATTTCATTGTGCACCTTCCAGGTAGGGACGAGTTAGGTGAGTGGCCCGAGATCCATGTAGTTAATATATTGGGGTGTCGGTGGGTCGATGTCGCCTAGATGGCTTTCTTGTGTGTGTTTCCTCATCTTATCCCAGCAGGGAACGGATGAATCCGAATGATTAGTCTTGTATGCATCTAATTATTTGCTCCTCCCTTCGTAGGAGACCAAATGTGGATTTATTGCCGTAGATGATGCGCGTATTTGCTTCCACCAGGCTGCTCATAGAGGAATTTTGAAGCATCATTCGTCCAGTGATTCCATTAAGTTCCATTACCATTAATCCGATTAATCTGAAATTAATTTTTAAGCAAGCTCTGCCTTTGGTTCCCACTAGAATGTGTGAAGCCATAAACAGCTGTGCAATATCTATTGTTATGACAGATGCTGCCACGTGCTCGGAGCCATATACTAGCAACCACGTGGCCACCAACGCCCAACGGCACTAACATCAGCTTCGGAATTTTACTGGCGGAACTCTTGCCGCGTTCAAAGATTTGTCTCCATAAATTTTCAAAGAATGTGCTGGGATTTGAATCTCCTATTTGTAATCTATAGATTTTAGGACGTCTATATTTCATCCAAAAATTCTCTCTAATGGCCACGTTTATAGCATATATTTCTGCTCCAAATATAGAAATTTGTTAGCCCAGGGTTCTCCACAGCGTAATTTTGATTAACATCATGTCTATATTTGCAAAACTTTTACAACATTGAATCGTTCGTGGCTATTATTCAAAGTAATTAGAACTGGATTTCGGCCAACGATTCGACTCAGTTTTATACGGGATAACCTGGGAGGTACTAAGAAAGATCTGCGGACGTAGTGGCCAGGAGTGGAATTAACTTCCAACAAAGCAATCGTTCGACAGTTGGACTGTTGGCAAAACTGGGCTTGGCGAACGAAAAGACGGAGGTTGGTAACTACGAAGTCTTTTCAAAATCAAGTTTCAAGTTAAGTTTCAAGGATACTTTGGACTTCACGGGAAACAGCAGTAAAGAACAGTTCATCTCTAGCAAAGTCAATGTTTAATATCGAATGACCGTGGCTTATCGCAGAGAGGGCGAAATCCATTCAATACTGAACTATAGTACACTACACTGTGTGTGGAATGCAGTTTATGTTATCGCGAAAATAATTCCCTTGGATCTTCTCGCTAATGGGGTGCACTATCGCTATTAGGGAAATAGGGCGGCTCCATCGGACTGTGGACTTTTGAAACGCGACTAGGGTGAAGGCGTGGGACTCATACATGAAACTATGACCTAAAAGAAGAGTATTCCGAATTGAATTACCACCTGACAAAGACCTTTACGGAACATAGGAAGGAAGTATTATGCATCTTTTCGATTTTAGGAGTCTGCCACTTTTTCAAATGTGCCACTACACTCAAGAACCCGGAATATATTATGTTCTAACGTTCGACTTTCGTGGTTGAAAGAACGAGGTTGAACGACGTCCTCAACACAGTTATCAGACCCCATAATCTCACGGAGGAAATGGTGAGACCGTAACCCATTGGAGCATGGCGAACATAACAATAACCGTGATACAAGAGAAGCTGCAAGGGCTCGATCGACCCTGGAAAACGCAACGGAATCGTGATCTGATCATGCTGGTGTAGATCAGAATGAAACAACACTTGACGATAGTCCTGGTCCACTGGAATATGGGCGGAAAATAGAGGGTCGTTTTAGTGGGTAAGAATCCCACATACCTGCTGAAAACTGGTGTAGCAGCGTCTTCTGCCTAAATCCATAATAAAGTAGTGTAATTCCAAATAGTAATAGCAAGTGCCGGCTGATGTTATAGAGCCAAAGAAGGTATTATCAAAAAATCGAGAACCCCTGCTATGTTCACTACAGCTACGATAGCCGTCTTTTTTTGTTATCAAACATTATTTCAATGGCCGTAGTAGCTGATGCACAACTGTTTTACAAATTTTTCCCATTTGATAGGTTCACTTTTGGGGATAAAGCTGGTAGGATATCAGCATCTTCTTTATTTGTTCTGCAACCAATTTTGGCCAAGATTTGAAGGAAGGAAGGAAGTCAAAATGATTGTACTAAAGACTTTCGCATATGTTTGGCCTTGCCCTAATTTTGTTGGAAGCGCCACTCTATCCGGGCTCTACGCGTTGGCATGTAACCAAGTGTATCACTTTTAAGAGACGAAGACGCTCAGTTATATTTTGCCAATTATAAAAAAGGGGCGTTAATACATGCAAACCGCTTCGATCACGTTGCTCATAGGGCAAAAGTGAGGTAACGCCTGATGAGTTGCTCTACCCTGGATAAAACCATAAACCGACTTCGTCCATTAGAAAGAGGAGTCTGTGGACCACAAAAATGGCAGCAAGTAGCTCTCTATTTGGTCCGGTTCGACATCATGTGGATATGGGTTTAGGATCTCCTCCCCTTTAATTCCTAAACAAAAAAAGTTCGACTGGTTCTATATTTTTTTCTACAACTCTAAGCTGAATGTCGCCAATTGGTTTCTTTTTAAATCCTGGGAACTGGGCCTCTACGCCTCAAGCGTTTCTTTCCAGTTCTTGCTTAGGAACCGTTGTTTGCTTAGTTCTAACCGGATCGACTTCTGTAGGCACATTCCCTCTCTAAAATGTGTCCATTTCCCTAGAGGATCTTTTTTGGGAATCCCTTTTTACACCAGACTTAGTGGAACTGAAAGAAGATTGAAATTCCAAAAGGACGAGGTGTAGACACTACAATTTGCATGTAGGCAAACTTTCATATTGAACGCGTTCATAATAGCCAATTGTTAGGTGCCCAATAAACCTTCAACATAATATTCACGGGGTTTCACAATGATATTTTCCTTACCTTTTCCCAGGACGTGGTGATTTCATCTACAGAAGACAGACTGATTATTCTTCAGATGAATTATTAAAGTCTAGAGGATGCAGTAGTTCATTTAAAGAAAAATCAAGGCCCAAAAAATCTATTGACCCAGACTCACGTGACTCTCGAAAGTTCGACAGAAGCTCCACCAAACTGAGGAGTCGAAACGTGAGAGAAAAAACTTCTTCCTATGACACCAATGATCAAGACCCTCAGCTTAGAAGAAAAAGAAGACAGAGGCTGGCAAGAAAGTCGTCCTTTTCCTCAGTAACATCAATTGATAAATCTCTAGGAAGGTCTAGGAAGGGAAGAGGTCGAAAACAACTAGTGAAAACTGAATCGGAAGCAGAAGTCAAGGGAGGGAAGCCTAGGAAAAGCAAAACTAATTCACAAGGTAAAGGAAAGGCACTAAAAAATAAAAGTAAAAAACAAAGCCAAGAAACCACAGATGATGATTCCGCTCAAACAAACAAAATACGCAAGCAAAGAAAGGGCGATACTCTCGAGAGTGGAGAAGTCAGGGATGTTGATTCCATTCAAGGTGAAGGAAAGAAGAGAAAAGGTAAGGCGACGCAAAAGAACAGGGATGAAAAAAGTCCGAATACAACTGAAAAGGATACAGATATTGGTGATATGTTGTCGAAAGGCAAAGGGAAAAAAGGAAAGGCAGGAAAACAAGACCCTGAAGATGTCACAAAAAAAGGAGTCACGACAGACACAGATGCCTCGATGCTTTCCGTTAAGCGAAATAAGAAGACTCCAAGAGCAAAAGCAGAAGATGTTGAGTCAAAAACAGATCGTCCGATGGATTCAAAGAGCAGAAAAGGAAAAGTAAAACCGGCGAAAGGAGAGGATGTGAGTGAATTCCACTCACAAACTGCTTTCCTGGATGCGAAGGGAGAGGGTAAAGTGAAACGCTTTACTTAGATAGTTCTTGGGTACATCTCAATCTTATTTCTTTACAGGAAAAGGGGCAGCCAGTCTTCGGAAAAAATCAAGAGATAAGGTTGCCGATTCCGAGCTGAAAAGCAAGCAAACCAAAAAATCGGCGAAGAATAAACTTAAAGGTGCGCCTTCTAGGAGAGTTGATGAATTGAGCTTAGCAAAGAAGCGAGAAAAAAAGATGGAAATATTAATTAAAATGTCTCCCAGTCATCTAAAGTCTTCGAGAAGCGCATTGACCATTGGGACGACAAAAACCACAGGTAGGAAACAGCGTGCGCCTCTAACTTCCAGGAGATCTGCTAGAGCAACTGATTCCAAAATTCGGACTAATCGAGCGTCAAGTGGAACTTATCCGCGTTACAAAGGGAGCATGAAGTTCTTGAATGCTCCGAGCCGTTTTGATAATATCGCTATTAGCGATTTGATGAGAGTACGTTTGGAAACGGGTGATTTGCAACGTTTAATTGTGTAAGTATTTTTTTTATGAGTTTGAGTCGTTTATGAAGTTGAGGCTCCTCCCCTATATGACCTTTTCCGACGTCAGTCGTGTTATGGGGATGGTGTCTTTGTCACATCTAGTTGTTGTAGAGTTTCTATCGCTTTTTAGCGAGAAATTTCGAAGATAGGATATTCATTCACTTATTAAAGAGAAGACCAGCATTACTAGCTGTTTTTTAGATTCAGGATTTATTCAGGATTGAATCTAAAACACAGCCGCTGGTGATGGCTTCCTCTTTAATGAGAGCGGGTCTGCCCTGATCTTCGAAATTTCTCGCAAGGGTCGACTTTTATTTAGATAAAATCCTTTTTATTTTTGGTTAAATAAAAGCCAACAGATGTTCATTTTCTTTCATTTACAGGTATTGTAAGAAACCAGAAAACAAGTGTTTGCCTGAATGTCGTGACCTAAACCCATGTTGTCCATGCGACCCATGTCCTTCTCGTGCTCCACCCGATTGCTTTTATGATGCACCGATGAATCCATTGTCCTATTGCTATATGTAGAGACAATTGGAGCTACACCTTACTAAAAGGGAGTTGAAATGCATATAAATATAAGTTTATTGATTTGGAGAATTATGATTTCGATATGTTTGTTAAATTTATTGCATTTGTCAATTTGAGTAAATTTTTAAATAAAAATTATTTACTCTTAAGGATTTTGAAACATATTTGTTATCGTTTCTAAATTGATGAGTAGTCCCAATGCAGTAATGCGGCAATTCACTATCTGGAGTTTCATACCTCTTCAAGGATAATATGTTCATATAATTAGTATAATAATAATAATAATCACCAGGCATAATGCTGTATGTAAGGTTATCCATCAAAACCTTGCATATAAGCATGGGCTGATCACGGGAACATGTCCGGTTTACCGATATGAGCCGCAAGCAGTACTTGATAGTTCTGCTTACAGCATGTATTGGGACCGGCAAGTTCTGACTGATCGCCATACCGCACACAACAAGCCTGACGTACTGCTAGTTGACAAGACGGGTCGCTCCGCGTATATTATTGATGTTGCTATCCCCCATAATAGCAACATTGAACGGAAATACGTGGAGAAGAAGGTGAACTATGAGCCATTGGCTCGTGAAATCAAAGAAATTTGGCGTCTCGAGCGGGTGGTCGTAGTTCCCATAATATTGTCAGCTACAGGTATTGTACCTAAATCCCTGACGGCTTCCCTTGATGTCCTGGGACTTTCGCACAGTCTGGTTCAAACCATGCAGAAGTACACCATTCTGCATACGTGCTCGATGTTGCGGGGGGTACTCGACGGATTCTCCCACTGACCTACCACCGGCCACCACCACCAGTGCCCCTTTAGTTTTTAAGTAGGTAGGATCGTCCGAGCCTAAATGCTTGGCACTTAGTGCTAGTATTAGGTAAAATCCGGCATCTGCCGAGATTGTGATAACTCGGAAATAATCATTGGCGCAACATTACAATTGTGTTATATGTTAGAGCACTTCATTCAAAGCCGTAATGGAGCACTACAGTACACTGTAGGAGACAATGTGCATTGCGCTCGCCCTTGATAAATACCCTGATTTGTTTCAGGTACCCATTCACAGCTGAGTCGATTGGTATTCGATATCTAAGCAAGAGCGCAAATACCTCTTCCCTAGCGGTCTAACCACTTGAACCATCCGGACACATCATGGAGTGTCCTATATGATGGTACGCTGTGATAAAATTTGGGAAATGCATCCTGGTTTACCACTTTAATCTTTGCTTCCAAATCCTGCTCTCGTCTCCTTGTGGTAATCGTTGCGCAATGCATCTACAGCCAAAGGGGGAAAAGGGATTAGTGAGTTCTCTGCGCTGGAAAAAAAGGCCCTGTGTCACCTTTGACTATAGGTATAAAAGGTTAGGGGAGGGTCACCCTGAAAATAGACCTAAGCAACACTGCACATGATACTGGAATACGATTTGGACTGCTAACTTTGGGCTGATCGTCCTACTAAAGCCCTATCAGGCCTCAAAGAATGCTCAATGTATCGCCATTATTAAGTTGGTGATATAGACTAAACTGCATCATACCTGATTAGCCCTGATCTGCTCTGCGCGCAACATAAACTAAGGGATCATGTAGTGACTACACATCCAAACCTTGATAACGACGTTAAGTGAGAACCGGACTAACAAGGATACAAGTAACATAAATAATGCCGGACGTAACAATAATGGCGAACTAAAATCGAAAGAATCCCGTCGAGAAGGGTTTAAAAATCCCAAGACTACCGGGTATGAGCTCACGATGGGGGTATTCAGTAAGATCTTGAATACTATAAAATCATCATGAAGTTAATACAGATCAATATAAATCATTACGAGGCGGTTGAGGACCTTCCTACACTAACTGTAGGAGTAGGAAGAGGAGGTTGTTCTAATCACGGGACCATTCAAAACTCCCGTCCCTGTAATTGGGAGATTCCTTATTATATCGCCCAATATATTTTCTGTTTATGATAAGGAAAATCCTCAAGAGAATAATTGCGAACAGATTACTGTAAATATAATAGTTGAAGGTGAAAGACCCTTACCTGATATGCAGTTTGGATTTAAAAAAGGCAGCAGCGAATGAAGCAATCTTGAACATTCAATTCAACAACAGAGGGGGGGGGTATATCCCCTGTTTCGACTCCTCATAGGAGCAGGAGTACGTGATAGCAACGACGCGGGGATGGCGTAAGGCTCAAAGTTGTAACATAGGACGAAATTCCTACGAGGCTGGTTGGTCATATTTAGTTACTGAAGATCCGCATGGATAAGGACAAGCTCGTCCAATCCTTACATCTTCAAAATTCAGGATCCCCATTGAGAAAGCGTGAGCTTGAGTAAGAGAATGCTGTGTATATCGTGAGACAATCGAGGATCGACACATTACGAGATGCTATCGGACGAAAAGGTAAATTCAGAGAGGACTGCGAGAAGGTGGTTAATTTAAATACAACTCTCTAAGAAAAGAGGTCGTCCATGTTCAATAGAAGGACACCATATTATTTCATGATAATGCCAGACCACGTGCTGGTTTAAGGACTCGTCGCAAATTGGCTGGTTTTCTTGCGAGAGGAAGACATTGACGCTGCATTAATAACGCTCCAAACTAAATATTACAATTTATTCCACAGCACAAGAGACACTGATCTAGATAGAATCAGTACATGTATCCTCCCCAAGAAGAGCCAGCATGCATTTCTGTGTCCGGACTTCTCAAGTTCCACCGACTTAACTATGGTCAAACTGGAACAAGAGGAGCGGAGAACGTGTATATCTTCGTCTAGATAACTCAACCCCACCAAAAGAAGTACAATATTTGACAACTATAATCGCAGCAAAGAAGGCCATCCTGTTGCGAGGCTGCGACGCCAATGCAAAGCATACGCTTTGGGGCAGCTCGGAAATTAACGAAAAAGGTGAATCCCTCTGTAACTTTATTAATGCAAGAGAAGCAGTATACAAAAGTTCCAATTATCTAGCTTGAAGAAAGTTGACGGGGAAGTCCTTAATATCAACCTACTAACCGACAACGAGACTTTTAGTGCGGAGGGCTGGCGAGTATCTGACCATAAATCGTTCTCAAATCACTGTTGGTACTTTTCAGTCTAAATCTTGCCGAAGGCACTCCCAGAGACCCCAGGATGATCGGCTGCAAAAACTTTGGTCAAGGTTTCAAGAATAGATTCTCCGATGCGTGAATTGATACAACGAACGAATTGGAGTCAAATATCGGGATACAAGAAAAGGCATTCGAAACTGAGGTAATTAGCATGGTCACTACTTTACAACCAATAGCTGTCTTCATGGATATAGAGGGAACGTTTAACAGCGTTAGTACCAAAGCCCTCAAGGGAGGATTGGAAATTGGTTGATAGTGGTGCATGAAATTCTACTCATATTGGACAGGAGCAAGATAAGGGCGGTGATGTATGCTGACGGCTTGGTGATATTGACAAGAGCATGGTCCTCGACTAAATAAACAAAGATTATTTGAAATAATAAAAATATAATTTGCAAGACCAATATATCAGCATTAGCGAATAAGAAAAAAACACAGTTTTTATTATTTCAAATAATTTAATCGTTGGGAATACCGCGTAATTACACTCAGATAAACAAAGATTGGTTGGTTGGTTTAAAGTATCTGGGTGTGATCCTAGATCTTAAGTGAAATTGGAGACAGCATAGAACTGATGGTTCAGACAGACTATATAGCCTTCTACGTCTGGATGAAGACCTTTGCGAGGAAATTTTGTCTTCGACCGAGGATGGTTCTGTGGATGTACACTGCCGTGGTTCGTTTAATACTGATGGACGGTTTTATCCTGTGGTGGAAGACGCTGAGCAAGAAATACAATAAAATTAAGCTTAATAGGATTCAAAAAACCCCGTGTGCAGGTGTTAATGTCTGGAAGTTAGACATTAGACACTCTAGACATTTCCAACGGACTACACCTCACGCAAGCCGAGCTTCAGGAGAATCTTTGCTGGGGGCTTTGCATGATCTAAGCCCCACACTTAACATAACCATTCTGATCCACAGTCGAGCAGCCATTAACACATCCTCTGCTAGGGCAGTGCAGGCACGCACTAAATAGTCTGGGCTCCCCGCTCAAAGTCACCTTCCGGTGATTTCCAAATCATTGGGAATGGTTTGCGTGCTTCTGGCGAGTGTCAGAGATGGAAATTATTAGCACTGCTTAACAGTCACAGTAGTGACATGTGTGGTTCAATATGTAGGCGTCGATCTTCTGGCCGCGATTTGTGCACTTCAGCACTCACAGTATTTCAAAGATCCACTTCCGTGGCTTATAAAAAAAAACAACAAGCACCATAAACCGCTGTGTTGATTCGTGGCAATGTGGTTAAACTCACCCTACGACTTCCCGAGAAGCTTGCACTTTTTGTTCACTGTAGCTCTAAAGCAACCCAATCGTCAACCGTTGATTCTGGGTTTTATAATGTGCCACTTTCCTGCGATTGAAACCGTCAGCCAACATACAATTTTTCTTCAGTGTGTGACCTGTCTATTGCCATTTCCATCTTCTCATCGATACCCTCTATTGCCTCAGACCGATAAGCTTTCTCAAAATTGCTGAAACGCGGGTAAAGGCAGAATCTAAACATCACGCACAATAATCCCAATGGTGTTAATGTGGTTGGTATAGGGGGATTCGGAGCAGAAGACAACTTGCTCTCTGTTAACCAAGCTTTCGATGTGTTCTTTAATGCGTTCTAGGATTATTTTAGATATTTTTTTCACGATAGCAGAAAGTTTTGGTTTTACGGCTTCTTGTAGTTTTATTGAAAAAACAATAACTCCTTTATTACAATGATTATATATATACGTTTTGAGTATATGAATAAAAAGAGCAGATCGTATTTTCAAGTAGGAACTACTTTAACATATGTATTGCAAAGATCGATATTTCGGGGGCCAGTTACTCCCTTCCTCAGTGCGTTCAATCTGTTTGTAAGCACTGAGAAAGAAAGCAGCTGGTTCCCGAAATATCTTGGGGTTTAGTCCAGGGCAGATGCAACTCATCAGGTGTCACTTTTTAACCACTTCGGCCACGGCCATGAAAGAATTCGGTATCCCGATGAAATTGATAAGACTGAATAGGCTGATCCTGACCAATGTGTGAAGCCAGATAAAAGCAGCAGGATCACTCTCGAGACCATTCAACATCAACAACGGTCTATGACAAGGGGATGCCCTATCATGCGTCCTCTTTAACCTAGCGCTGGAGAAAGTGGTTCGCGAAGCAGATGTCAATGTAAGGTACAGCATCATCTTCAAGTCCACCCAACTACTTGCCTACACTCACGATATTAACATTAATGGAAGAAGAATACAATTTATCTTCATCCAGATCGAGCAGGCGGTGCCAGATCTCGATTAATGAAGGCAAGACGAAGTATATGGTGGCAACGTCATCAACGAGATAGAGGTCCGAGCCTATATTGCCCCAATCAAAAAACAAAAAAATACCCCTCCAATTGTCACATTCAAGCTGAGCGACCTTTTTGGTAATGTTAATGATCATCACCCTACAGATAATGTAGGGAGGCTGTCAAGACTAGCCAGGTCTTTATTCCATTTGAGCACATGGTTTGGCTTCTGTTTGGAGGAAACGCCCGGATCAAAATACCACAGTAGCTCCTCATATCACCCGCAAGAGATGGAACTTCACACCAAATGTTATGATTTAGAATCGTGGTGAAGGGCTCCTTTTTGCTTTCCTCTCCAAGGGACCCTGCGTTTCTTGTACTTTGTTGTGGTAAGGGAGCTGCAGCTTAGTTATCCCCAGTGGCAGCGATCAACAGAGCTTTCAGCTCCTTAGGTTCATCAATCCGGTCTTCATCTCATCATCTCATCATCTTCACCTAGATGAGAAGCCTACCACTAGCGTGCCTCACAGGATCATTGAAAGGATTACTACCACCTGTACTCTCTTTCATCAGTATACGGTGTCGAAATCGTTGCATTTTGACGCAGTTTCTGCTTTCCTCTCCAAGGGACCCTGCGTTTCTTGTACTTTGTTGTGGTAAGGGAGCTGCAGCTTAGTTATCCCCAGTGGCAGCGATCAACAGAGCTTTCAGCTCCTTAGGTTCATCAATCCGGTCTTGTGACATCCTTTTGGAACATAGCCGACAGCTTCTCCTCCGCCAGAAGTGGGACCTTGGCTGGTGACTCAGCACTCGTCAGTATTCTAGGGCGGATTGTTTAGTAATTGTGTCGTTTGTGCAACAACTTTACCGGCGCATTTCGAGGGCCGACGTTTTGTTATTCTGCGAGCAGACGCATATGAGCAAAGGTTGATGGTCACTTTCGAAGCCGATATTGTTACCTCTTTTGTCTGGGGACCGCGGCATGATCCATCTGATTGTGCGTCCCTTTCCAGCCAAAACGCAATATACCTTATTAACTTTAATAGAAATCCACAAACCTTCCACCGTCATTGTTGCTTTTACCAAGACTATGCTATCCATTACGATCACAATGTAAACTTCAGGAAACCGGCTCAAATATTCTTTTCCTCTATACCGGAAATTTCCGTTGATAATACTGCGAAATTATGATGTCCCTTAACCTGTACGGGAGTTTCGCAGTCAAGATACTGTCAGAAACCGGCTGCTGACTTAGGAGTCAGGAGAGCCTGCTTTGCAGTAGGCTTAACAGAATGTAAAAGCACATTTCCGCAGTAGGGTCACATCATCTCGCTTCGCTTATACCCAGAATATCTATATCCAAAATTGTCGCTCAATTGGGAGAAAGCGAGCATTGTTGCCCCTCGATACCGTTGTCGTGAACGTTTTAGCAAAAAACCCTTTCCGATAGTCGGAGATCATAGCCATAAAGTCGGTCTTTATCAGGGGCTCTGCTGACGCTTCTGTACTGAGATAGTTTCGCAATTTACAAACTGGTAGTTCGCAAATTTCCACCCATTTTAGTCGCCTTCTTTTACAACACGCAGGGAATACTTTGAGTGTATTGTTGGACGGCAGCTCAATGAGCTAGCTAAAGCACTCACTCTCTTATTCGTTTCAACAATAATTGCAATATGGTCAACTCCTAAACTCCTCCCTCCACTTTGCCCAAGCCGGTACTTAGTTGAGCAAAGCAAAATAAATTTATAAACAACACATTTTCATTTTTAGCGTTTATTTTAACTTGGAATAGTGAAATATAATTTTCTTCACATTAATTCTTCAATATTTTAGCTGTAAATCACTATATGAGAGTCTCTATTTACAAGTAGTCATTTAGACAAAAAATTCGTTGAAAAAATAAGGAAAAATATTTTAGCCACAAGCTTGAGACTGGGAAAAATGTTGGAACGGAAAGAGAAGTCATATTCGTGTTAACATGACTTGTGGGGATATGTAGCTTAAGTATCGTCAAAAATTCTGCATGGCTGATGTGAAACGTGAGCTATGCTCGTTTTTTAACATAGGAAAAAAATAACGAATTTGCCCAGCACCCGATTCCATGGCAAAACTCATTAATGGCCACGAATAAATCTGAGGAACATGAAATTTCGGTCTATTCGATACGTATAAATGGACGCCTACACTCAATCATGACAATATGATTTCCCAAAGTTAACATTATATTGCGGGCAGGAAGAAGTTTGTTCTAAATAACAAGTGGGAAAAAATCTTAAAGCTTTAAAAATGACAGAACTTTTAAAAAGTAGAAAGGAGCCAATCAGTAATCAAGCTTGTAAGCATTTATGTTGGCGACTGTGGTGGCGCTTGGCTAAAATAGGGAGCCGTATTTGGTATTAACAACGTGTGGCATATATCACAGACACGAGCTGGTTTATTTCGTGGACCAGATGGCACCGTTTTCGTTAAACACTTGTCACAATATATTGTTCCGCAGTGACGACAATGCTGTTTACGACAAGTAACCGTGAATAGAACGCTACAATTCGGACATTTCTCCACGTCTTCGTCGTCTTGCCAACGCACTTGAGTATCTGCTTGACGAATTTTTTCAAGAGTGATCTGAAGAGGTAGAGAGTGAAATGTATATTAAATTTGAGTATGACTGAATCAAGAAAAACTTGGATCCCACCTGTAATGATTGCGATAATTTCACAAAGTCCTTTTGTACATGTTCACTAGTAGATAGCTCATCTTGTAGAATTTTGATCTGTGATTTTGAATCAGAATGCGCTTTTTCGAGTTTTTCCTAAAAAAAATTAAATTTTGTTACATTTAAAGATCTCATAGGAATTATTCTATATTTCAGACATATAAAAGACCCAAAGATGTTTCAAAAATAAAAAAGTAGTTACATTAGCCTCTCGTAAATCGATAACTTGTACTCGCAACTCCGACAATTGTTCGTTAAGTTCGGCTTCTTTGCGCTCGAACGTTTTTTTCATAAGCTCAGTATTTTGTTCCTTATTTAAAACAGCCTTAAGTCGTTCCCTGAAACCATAATAAATCCCATAACATTTCAATTTGCAACAGCATAAACTCTACTTACTCTAATGACCTAATATGAGATTGGACCTTCTTATCATATGCCTTACGCTCGCTATCAATCGATTCTAATTGATCTCTCAGCAAATTCGTCTCATCCACGTAGCTAACACATTTGCGACGCTCGAATTCAACCCCGACTCGAGCTTGAATCAATTCGTCACGTTGCTTCAACAGCAAAATATGTAATTCGTCAACATTGTTGGGCAGATCAATTCGTTGGTTTTGAATTTCTTCGGATGTATCTAAGTAACGTCCAGAGAGGAAGTCATTATCGCCTTGTAGGGTCTCCAAGTGCTTATTGATTTGCTCTCGATCGGCGGTTAGTCGGTATAATTGACGTGTAATTTCGTCCTTAGTGTCGAGGAATTGTTGCTGAAGATTAATCAATTCCTTTTCACTTTTTTTAACTTGTTCTGTCAAGCTTTGGACTTCCTCCTTATGAATTTCACGTTTTTGTTGCCATTCTTCCTCTAAATCACGTCTTAAAGCAGACTCCTTTTTAAGCTCTTCGCGCGTATCCAAGATAGCCTTTTGCAACTTCTCATTCTTTTCTTTTTCATCGGTTAATTGCTTTTGAGCTTGAACCAGTTGGGTTTCATAATTCTGGCACATTTCACATTGTATGTAATCCATAGAAGTGGATTTAGTCATGGAATCCGTCGCGTCTGGCTTTAAATGAATTGGGCTGGATTGCATGCATATTTCGTTCTGAGACGTAGTAGCAATGACTTCAGCAGAAGGTTGCTCCTATCATTATAAGACTTAAATATGTGGCTAAATGTCCTGTGAGAAAACTTACAATATTGGCTCCTCGATATGATTGCAGTTCCTCATCAGTGGCTCGTAATTTTTCCTTCAAAGCTTTGATTTCTTCCTCTAATGGTACTACCAGTGACCGCAAAACCTGAGCGTCTTCTTGAGCCTGCAATCAACACAAAAAGTTCGCAAACTAGAACCAGTGGAATTTCTTCTAAAATGTGCACATATTGGTTTTCATACTGTAATCAGTGAAAACTTCAACAAGAACATTTGACATGAAGGCTGCATAACTCGCAAAAATAGAAGATAGTTAGTGACAAGATTTGTGAGCTTTTTTGAACATATACGAAAGTTATTTACATTGTGATTGTGTATTTACATCAAAAGTTAGAATTTTCAGTGTAAATGAATTACTTAATGAGTGCACTCATAAAATAAAAAGGAAAAACAAATGCGCAGATTACGTACATATTTGTTTACCTTCCGCATTGACTCGTCTAAACTTGTTTCATTGCTTGCACTTGAGTCAGCGCCCAATTTCCGGGCCAGTGTCTTCTTCACATGGCTGAGAACAGGAGCCAGGCTAGGCGTATCCTGTTGCTGTGGAATGGAAACCAACACAGGTAAGAAGATGTGAACCTTTAAACTGAAATAATGTCTACCTGGTGTGCAATTAATTCCCGTAAGTCCCGATTCTCTTGCTTCACTCTAATCATCTCCTCTCGAAGATGTTCCAATTCAGCTTTGCAGATTGAAGATTCCTCAATTGTGTCTATTTGGGGAAAACATTTTTTATAGAAATAAAATGTTGAAACTTACAAGAAAATATTAGTTAAGAAAAATCATAATAAAAATCGGAATTTACTAGTGGTTCTAGAATACATATCGTCGATGGGAAAATAAATGTTAAAAGCATCAGAAAAGGACAGAGCTTCCACTGCATACCTCTAACTAATGATGGGGGCGTAATTTTCTTTCTTTGAAGAAATATTGAAATGAACGACATTTTCCGAAATAATTCAATTGTACAGAAAATATTTTCTTTACTGCTCTTTAACTGCAATTGTAGTTTATTTTATTACTTCATGCTTTAATAAAGTTTTATATAGCAATCAAATCCTAATTATTTGGTAGTTATTGAGGTGTTGGAAGGTGTATAACTTCAAGTGCGTAAGACTGCACTAACTTATTTGATTTATATCAAAGCAGAGAATCACCTTGAATGCAATTTTGCAGCTCTAAATTCCAGAGCGTGAAGCACCTCTCTACAAACATATCAATAATTGTGCAGCTTTATACGCACTCTTGGCTAAAAAATTATTGTCAATATTTTCCAGAATCTCCCAGACTTTATTTCAAAAATCACCGGACATTCTCGACTAATGTCAAGATTTGATTCACAATAATATCTACGGGTTTCATGCGAGTGAATTGTTCTAGCTGATCCGGTAAGTACTCTACTCGTAATTGCTATCTGTCACCCTAAATTCCATGGTCATCCATACGCAGAAAATTTGCTAGTAACATTGAACTTTTAATCCTGAAACCAGAAAATACACAAAACTAGGTAGCATACCACGAGCCACGAGGTTGTTCATATCATAGTGCCGCAAACAAACTTACATCGATCTATCTTTTTCGGTATTCCAGTTCAGAATGCTACGGACCTTTTGCGGCAAAAAGGCCATCTATCGCAAATACCTGGTTCCTTGGTTCCTTATCTTATCACGATGTATTGTAGCAGTTCGTTGATATAAAGAAAAAGAAAAGCAAGCTAACTCGAGACACCATATTATGACAACGCAGGCGAATCTATACATTTGATTTGGGCTAGATTGTCCATCACATTTTTACTTAAAATAAATAATAAATGTGCGAAGTCGTCCACATTCACGATTGATTCGTTTGACAGAAATTCACCCACTTTTGTCCAGAACTATTGATCCAATTTAATTGAAAATTGGGATGGACGTCAAAGCACAAAAACCTAGTCGATGATAACAGATGCATCTCGAAAGTAAGATAATAACGAAGAAAGAGAAGGGAGAAAGGGGAGGGGAAGGGTGGAAATCTAGCAATCCCTGATGCCGTGATTAAGAGAGCGACAATCCACGAAGGATGAGGCCCTCTCCTAAGATTTCTCCCTTCCTTAGAATTTCCTAGTCACACAAAGTGAGATATTCCATTATGTTTTTATCTGTGGTAGAGCCCACATCACGCACACTCCGTTGAGTCGTGAATTTTTCTCATTTTTTATCTCACGTTGGACTTACATCTTTTATCGGGAGATTCGCTATGTGTTTAGGTAATGGCCCATGTCACCCTAGCCCGATGAAAGTTACAAAAGCATTAGACCCACTTAGACGCCAGCGTAGTTGAACGGTTAAATGTTCGCTAACTTCTCACTTTGTTTGAGCGCTTTGCTTCTCGCAATAAATTTTGATGACAATTTGATTCATTACAAATTTAAACTTTGAAATGAACAATTGGCACAATTCTTATTGAATTCTTTCTTGTTATTTAGGGTTCGTGTAAAACAAAACCTTATTAAAATGGGTTTGCTGTCTATCTGTCTGTCACACGCATTTTTCCCGGAGACGCTTGTAGCGATTGACACCAAATTTGGTGGAAAGGTGGGAACTGTGAACGCTCACGCATGCAGTGAGTTACATAATCCTACGTCGAATTTAAGGGGGGTTCTCCATATGTTTTCATCAAAAATAGTGATGTGGGGTATCAAATGAAAAGTCTTGGCTGGTAGTTTCCGATGTCGGCCTTAGTTTCGACATTTATTGAAAAGGTGGGAAGTGCAGGGGGTTGAAAGTGATCATTTCTTTAACGGACCCATTCTCAGAAACTACCCAACCGAAAAATCTAAAAAAAAATCAAGAGGCTGCCACTGTATGCCTAGGCTGCGAAATACCCTACATACCAATATCTGTTCAAATAAAGTTAATAATAGTATATTACTTTAATTTTTAAGTAATTAGCCGGAACGCCCCCTCCCCCTCCTTAAGTGCATCCCAGCACCACGAAAAAGTTAACTGAAGTCAACTGCGAGGGCAGAGCTTTCCCAAACACCCCAACAATGGCAAAATTTAATCGTGCAGTTTGGCCAGCACCGAAGTGTAACACCACCGAAGTGTTCATCGACGCGCTTGCATGGGTTTAGCCAGGCTCAAGAATGTTGGAGGGCCAGATTGGACACTTGATTTGGAATTTGATCAAATTGACCTGAGATTTCGGCCCAACTTTTTTTTTAAATTATGGTCGAAACAAACAAACAAACGAAATTAATTACTCTACTTGTTTGAATAAAAATAATTTCGAAAAAATTGGATTTATTACTTTTCGACCAATATCCAACTGACGATTCAGATCTGTTTGATACAGACAATGAAGATTTTTTCCCAGATCAAGATGAAGTTGAAAGTTATTTTGATGATGGGGATGAGTTGGACATCGAATATCTGTCCCAAGATTTGAGAGAAGAAGCTGTATCACGGTCGCGTGTTTTATGTTTGTCGAAAGATAAAACAATTGAATATTCGAAAGATCCGTTGCCTGCTGCTCGTTTAGTTGTTTCTCGTTCGTTCGATTCATAATCAGGTAATTTTTAAGTTTTTTTTAATTTTTGATTGAATTACGTTTTTTTTCGTAGCCAGGTCCAGCAATTTTTATCGCATCACAGATTACTGATTCCTTGCCATAATTTTTATTGTTGATCTATCCATTCGAAAAGATTATATTGGATATGACGAATTTACAGGGGGTACGTCTGTATAAGGATGAATGGTAGAATCTTCATATTTTGACAAGGCGCGCATATTATGGTGTATTGTTGCTAGCTGGTGTACATCGCTCCAATGATAAATCCGTCGAAGAATTGTGGAATGATAAACATTGTGGACCCATTTTTTCTGCCTCTCAAAATGTTTAAAAATATCAATTGCTGGCTTCGTTTTGACGATCGAGGGACTAGAAGTAGTATACGTGATAAGTTAGCCCCTATTCTACTGTCTTCGATAAATGAAAACAGTATATGTGCCTGGCAGTTTTATAACTGTTTCTCATTTCAAGGTCATAGTCCTTTTACACAATGTACGTGAAAGCCAGCCAAATACGGCATTAAAATATGAGCCGCAGCTGATGCAGACCCATTTTATGCCTACAAGTTACAACTTTATGTTGGCCGTGACGTGAAATAAATCAAGGTGAAAAAGTGGTTCTAGATTTAACGGAAAGTAACTATTTTTCTTTTCTTTTTCATTTTTAATTTTTTCTAGATTTGACCGGTAGGAATATCACTTGTGACAACTTTTTTACCTCATATCATTTGGCTGATGAATTGTAGAAATGCCAAATGACATGGCACATTTCGAAAGAATAGAAAATAGATTCCCTGAGTGTAATTACGCGGTATTTCTAGCGATTAAATTATTTGAAATAATAAAAACTTGTTTTTCCTATTCACTAGTGTTAATTTATTGGTCTTGCAAATACCAATATTTCGGGAACCACTTGTTCCCTTCATCAGTGCTAACCTGTTATTGACGAGAACAATTGGTTCTCGAAATATTGGTATTTGCAAGACCAATAAATTAACACTAGTGAATAGGAAAAACAAGTTTTTATTATTTCAAGTAGATTCCACCAATTTTAGTCGACTTGAAGAAAAAATTAGTTTACCATACAAAGTTCAGGCATTTCGTGACTTTAATTTCTACCCATCATACCACTGTTGACATTGATACATCAGACTCTGAACGAAAGCCTGATATTATCAAATCTTAGAATAAAACGAAAGGCTGTGTTGATGTTTTGGACAAACTTGTGGGCACCTATCGTTACAAAAGTGAGGTCAATTATTCGCCAGTAGCTGTTTTTTTCAATATGATCGAAGTGTGAGCTAGCAACGCATTTATTATTTACATCAAAATGGATCCCGAGTGAGAGACGCCATCTTTTTTGATAAAAGTTGGCCAATTTTTCTGTAATCCGTTTATTGAACGTCGTAAAGGTATGCCACGTGGCCAAAATGCTCGTACAGTTGTTCGTCATGTTCGAAATTTACCAGAAGAGCCAGAACCATCATTATCAATATTGGTAAAAACAGCAATAAGTACAGTGTTCGCTGTGATAAATGTTTAAATCATATTTGCCCTGATCGCAGATATCATTCCTGTGAAAACTGCGCTAAAAATATGATGAAAAGAATTAAACCAGTTTAATAGATAAAAATTTCCACGATCTATCTCTTTAAAAACAAGTCAAAAAACCCAAAAAAGAATTAGGTCAATTTGACCCCCTAAGAACAGATTCGTTCACAAAAATAAGGACCCGTTGAAGGATAACGCTATTATTAACTTTATTGGAGCAGATATCGTAATGGGTTGCATTTTGAGGCCTAGATTTTATATAAACACATCACTGTGATTTTTTTTTCAAATTTTTCAGTTGGATAAGTTTTGAAAACGATACCAGTTTCACTTTTTTTGTTATACATTTTGAGTCCTCACTATCCTGTTTCACCTAATATCCGAAATAAGATCATTAATGTACTAATTGATCCCTTTCATTTGATACTCCCCATGACCATATTCTGTGAAAAAATATGTTGCTCCTCTCTTTTGCATACATGGGGAACCTCCCTTAAAACCAACTCAAACTGATGAAGCACATATTCTCACCAAATTTCATGATGACAGCTTTAGTGGTTTCGGCGTAAATCTCGTGTGACAAACGAACAGACAGACATTGAACCGATATTAACAAGGATTTATTTCACACACAGCCTTAAAATTGAGCACAAAGTGAAAATTGGAACAACAAAAAAATAACACAAGCCGAGCCGCGATCAGAAAGGAAATCCTACAGGTGGGTAACATCGACATCTAAGGCAAAACGAGTCTCGAATAACTATGTGATCTTTTGCGGATCTTCCCTCCTTGATCGTGCCGCACGGATCTACAATTTTTCACCTCCGCGCGGATATTATGAAATTAAGCCACATTCAATACAATGTGCATATAATGCCTTGCTGATACATCGCGATGATGAAATCCGCGCACGGTTGTTGTCAGCGAACAGAGCCTATTTCAGCTTACAAAAACTGTTTCGCTCGAAACGTCTCACCATAGGGTCAAAGCTCTTACTGTACAAGATAATGATCTTGCCAGTCATCATGTATTCCTCGGAGACTTGGATTCTTAGCAAGAAAAATTGCGAACTCTTGGCCGCGTTCGAGAGAAGAATCCTCCGAAGAATTTTTAGCCTCCTACATGAGGATGGACAATTCCATAGGCTACATAACGAGGAAATATATGAGTTGTGGATAAAATCCGGCTCAATAGGTAACGGTGGGCGGGTCACTTAATCCGTATGGATGAGGATCATCCAGCCCGGAAAGTCTATAAGGGCAATATCTATGGTAGAAAAAGAAGACGAGCCAGAGCCTGCCTGAGATGGAACGATGACGTAGGTCAGGACGCTAGACAGCTTTTAGGAATATCGAATTTGTGAACCTTGACGCAAAACCGGGATTTCTGGAGTTTCTTATTAAGGCAGGCCTAGACCGCATAGCGGTTGTTACACCGTTTATGATGATGATGAATGGTTTTTCTTTTGTTTGGTGTTTTTAGCTAATCTGGAGTGGCATTTGGACAGGATTTTAGATAACACCTCAGAATGTAGTTAAATGCATTCTGAGGTGTTATCTAAAATACGATTTCTTTCTGTCAATCGAACAAGTCGGAATACCGGAAGCTGGTTTCGGATATAAAGATTTTGTGTTCATCTTATGTGACAAACTTTCTACGTACATTTTTTCATTCGTAAATGGCTAAAAAACCCAAAATATCCCCTTATATTTTTTCAAACTACAAGAAATACGTACATATTACATCACCCTAAACATGATGATGACGTCATACACGTTGTAGAATGCATAAAATTCAGATAAAGTGTAAAAGCTTCACCTTCTATAATTTTCTTAATAATAATTACGATTTCCTCCCCAAAGTTATGCCTTGTGTTATCCCTTATGCAAGTGCCAAATTTTGTACTTCTAGGATGAATCTAAGGGGCGTTTCCGGCTAAATTTTGAAAATATTTTAATATACTATTATTTAACTTTATTTGTGCAGATATCGGAACGGGATGTACTTTGAGACCTAGATTTCGTTTCGTTCATTCTTTACACCACTGTTTTTTTTTTCAAATTTTCCGGATGAATAGGTTCTGAGAACGAGACCTGTTACACTTTTTGGTGGTCATATTTTCAGCCCCAACTCCTCTTCGTTTCTCCCGATAACAAATATGGGGCCAGTTTCGTACTAATTGAGCCCTATCATTTGATACCTCCCATGGTTACATTCTGCGAAAGAGAATGTTACGCCCTCGTTTCGCATGTATGGGGAGCCCCTTTACACTTAACACAAAATGGGGTCACTTGTTGTATGTAAAGGAATCCACAGAACACATGCTCCCACTAATTTTCGTGGCAATCGGTCTAGTCGTTTCCAAATAAATCGGGTGTGACGGGTAGACTGACAGACATCGACTCGATTCTAATAAGGTTTTGTTTCACACAGAACGGTAACAAAGTTTCGAGGATTAGATCAAGCGCTGAAATAAATCCAATACAGCTGATAAGACTTAATTTGAAGAGGACATAATCTGGAAATTGAATTTTCTAAATAAATTCTGGATATTTTTTGTCTTATAAAGGCAGTATATCAACAGTAAGATACAAGCAGTTCTGTCCCAAAATATTTCCATGCTTTCTGGAAGAAGCACATAAAAAGTGCCACTGTTTTCCTGGGTCGGCCCATATTTATCGATCAAACCTCATTACCGTAAAATTAGGCGACGACGGCTTTACGGTTTCTTACCAGGGCAGAGACAAATCATCAGACGCTGCCTCACCTCAGCCCTGAGAGCAGCGTGACGGATAATTCACAGAACACAACATGATTACGAATTATATTGAGAACAAATCCGCCTAATTGGCCAGAGCTTGGTCAAAGCTGAAAATATTTTTTTTGAGAATTGTGGGATCCTAAGTCCGTATCAACTTAATGCCGGACCGGTGAATTATATAAAGGAGCACTTCACATCTACGAGCCGCTTCGGTCACGCTGCTTCCAGGACAGAGGTGAGGCAGCGTCTGACGATTTTTCTCTGCCCTGGTAAGAAACCGTAAAACCGTCAACGTCTAATTTTTTTAAAGTTTGGGTGCTAAGCTCTAAACGAGGGGTCCGCGAACCAAAAAAAAGAGTAAGTTGCTCCCCATTTGGTCCGGTCTGGCATTAAGTTGATGCGGACTTAGGACCCCACAATTCTCAAAAAAATGATATCATTATCGTCGTTTGACCTGATAGGCGACCAACGTTTTTGACAATAGTTTTCGAGTAAATTCCGTGTGACAACCATACAGACAAAAGGACAATGTAAATTTCAATAGTTTCTTTTGAAACTTTCAAAAGGTATGAATCAAAACCTGAACCGTTTTTAGGTGCAAATTATTGTAAATTAAAACTTTAGACAAATCAGAATTAAGTAATTTTTAAATCGAACTAAAAACCATTATCCATACAGTACTGCAAACCAAAAACATCACAATATCCGCAAAGTTCTGCCAACAAATTCAGGAAATCCTGTCGACGTCATTCATTAAAACTTATTATACAGGAATATTGAGTTGCACTCACTGAAATACATATTTCACTACCCAACGAAGCCACTGCACAATGATTTAATCCCAGCACTTCCAAAGGAATCCCAACATCTTTTAAAGGAATTATCCCTACATACCCTGCACTAATTGCTGCAACGAAGCAATTTCCTCCTGGGCCTTCCGCTCCTGCTGTTGTCGATCGCTCTCCGTTCTATATTCAACCACGACTAATTGACTTTTCACATCATCCAACTGCTTCTGCATGTTCTCCATTTCTCCTGACAGTTTTTTACACTCCGCCTCCTTTTGCAAGTACAATTCCTTAAGCCTGGCTCGCTGGATATTGAACTCATCGTGCTGCTTCCGCTTTTCAGCCGTGAGTTTTGCAATCTGCGCTTTAAGATCTGGAGAAAAATCAATTCAGTGAGCATATGGTTTCATAAGGAACGTAAAATTGATTGCGCTGATACAAAAGTGCACACGCAATTTTCCAATGTTTTGATTTTTCGCATACCTTCCTCGTTGTTGGGAGGATCCCCATCAACAGGTCTGGCTTCCTCCATGGTTTTTGGGTAGTTTCTTTCGGTGATTTCAAGCCAAACTTGGCTAGCGGAACTTGTGTGAAAATGAAGTCACTTTAGTTAAGAATCAAACAATGCAGGGATCATAATTTTGATACCAAAACACACAAAAGACCAACCCGACCTGCGACGACCACCCGAATTGTCTAAAAGCTATTGACAGTTGGTTGACACATGATTTTGCTGTTTTCGATGTGAATATCGAGTTGTCCTCTTCTAACTTAGGTAGGGCTGCCATTACAGACTTTAGTTACAACTGAAAACTGTCAAAGATGTCTACGAAGCAGATATGACAAAGAAGAAAAGGGAGATGATGAATGTAAGCATAAGTACCAGTAAAACCAAGGTGTGTCCGGATGGCTCAAGTGGTTACAACGCTGAGTCGCTGTTCAAATCTCATTGGTAGCAGAGGGACTTGTTACCGTGACTGGATTTCGGGTACCAGTCGACTCAGCTGTGAATGTGTACCTGAGCCAAATTAAGGTAATAATCTCGGGCGAACGCAATGTTGACCACATTGCCTCCTACAGGGTACTGTAGTGTACGGTTACCGTCTTGAATTAAGTGCTCTAATACACTTCAAAGCTCTGATCCAATTGGATTGTTGCGCCAACGATTATTAATATTGTTAAAACCAAGGTCCTCAGTTTGTCAGGTCATCTCAACTGTACTCATCTGTATTTGTGGACAGCCCATCGACCACGTGGGAGAATTTGTTTGTTTAGAAGTTTTTTTTTCTTGTTGACGATGTCACTAATTCCAATATATTTTGAGGATTATTGCTTTAGGTTTTTGCCAGCTTCTCTCTACGAGCATCATTGATGACACTAGTAAATGAACCGATAAGAAAGTGAAAGTAAGGGTACGATGGTTCATATCATATCGAAGGTTGACTACTGAAATCTACTTTTCTAGCAAAGCCTTTCCTTCAAGTGCAGAATGTATTTCTGTAGCCCTTCAAATAATCTTGGCTGAATTTACAACCTCGAAAATTATGATCTATCTTTCAAAACACGCACGGAGGAAGGTAGAAAATTCGCGGTCGTCGTGAAAATTATGCGGATTCTTTCGAAATTGTCGAATGAATTTGATTTTGTTAACGGCTCTAATTCAGGTCCCTCGAGAAAAGTCTTCACTTCTCCTAAAGTTTTATTTCGATATAAACATTTTTTCTCCATAATCCTGACCAACACACTAGTAAAGGTAATAAATGGAATGATCAAAACAAGCCTGACAACTTCGAGTTTCCCCGGAAAGGACATACAGGTATGTCTACAGAAAATTCACGTGAAGCAGTTTATGCGTCAATTAGGTGCTCATTCACCACAGAAAAGAAGAACCACTAAACATATTATGACTTTTATTCTGAACTTAAAAGTGTAAGCAAGTGAGTTTAAGTCAAGTTAGTTGAAAAAATAATTCCCAGGGTAATTTCGACCTGGATTGTAAGATTTCTTAATTCTACGACTCTATTTCTAAACAGCAGCAAAGTAACGGTTCGAAATGGACTTCCTCAGGGTTATTGCTGCAATTGTTTGAGCTGAATTTTTCCCACCCTGCACACGATTTCACTATGCTGCAAGGTCAAACAACAAATAGGAATCTTCCATTTTAAAGACGACTTCCATATTGTAGCGTTAAAGAAAATCTTACAGGTCTCTAAAGGAACAAACCGTAATGCCTAGGAGACAATGTCACTATTCCTGTTTTATGCAAGAGCCAGAGACCTCTGTAGACTTGCACCAGGGATCATTATTACCTTAGGTACTCAACTTACCCCCACTTTCCTGGGAAGAAGCATTAGATTCCACAAAATGTTTAATCCTCATTTAAATATACACTCTATGGTATCAATGAAAACAGATATGAGTGCGCATTGCCTATATCTATCTAACGATCTTTTCTAATAAAAAAGCTATCGTATGAGTTCAATTTATTATGTTTGAGCTCTTTCAGAATCCAGCCATACACTAACATAAAGTGGCCGCTTACCGATCAATGGTCCATAGACTCTTATCAATACCTCTCACGAAAAAAAGGTTTGATAAAGCAGAAGCTTTCAGCCAGCTTGAATCCATAGCTTAATAAGGAAGCAGCAGAAAACGATAGAACGGAATCGCTTGATAACTCTGTTCAAACAAGAGGGAATGAAGAAAAAGTAATACGAGTCAGCATAACATACTCTTCGGGAATGGTCCCCCCTTGAGACGCATTATGGCTAAAAAAAGTATTAAGGCGGAGGTAAGATCAAACAGGAATCAAGCGCTCAAAAGGTACCGAAAAGGACCCTAAGGAGCAGGAGAAAAAAGCGGCATGTACAGAATGTCTTGTGAGGATTGCCCATGTACCTAGATAGGACAAACCAAACGGCTAATCAGCGCTCGAGTCAGGAGCATTTAAAATAACCAAAGTTAGTGAAATAATGGAGGATAGCACACATGGTCTCTGCAGTTGGACGGCACATCGTGGAACAAGATCATGGAAGAGGATCAATGGAGGAGACAACGAGGTCAAACATAACAACTTGGACGCCTACGACTCTAGGATGTGAAGGATCCAATTGATTAATAACGGATCAATTCTATGCCGTTTTACTGCGTTGCAAATCAGTTAATTGTAATATTAGCGTCTGCTAGCCATACACGAGAGCATCTATTTCTTCCATTACTAGAGGAATAATGCCACCCGGGCCCGCAAACTTGTATTTAACGAGTTAAATGGCCATTTAACATACTCCAAGTAAATGGTTTGCTGTTTCTTTCTGTCTTGCTATTTCCATGTGCCTCCCGCTCTGTAAACGTAGATAACCCAGCTGCTGGCAACGTTCTTTGACAAGGATCGGCTTCAACTTTGATGGCACCTCAAGAGAGTTAGTCTCTTCGCAAAAGCGCTACCATGATGATCGTTTAACCGATCTTATACTCTTCCTTAGAGCTTTTTGAGCCTCTTTATACCGATTCTAATCAACGAATAAGACTTTAGACCTCGGTTGAGGAGCACCGTTATGGTGTCGTACCGTTCTTTGGCGTATTCACTGGGCGCCTCTCTTCAAAAGCTTTCCTGATGCTAATTGTCATCGTTTGGGTTAATTTCTAAATTCCAACAATAGATTTAATGTGCCTCCTAGGGATGCTAACCCGCGTGCTCAGTTCTATTTTGGACGTGAGTCAATATGTCTTCGGCAGATTTCGAAATGGAGTGGTTAGCGGTAGATCCATGCCAATTATGAAACCAATGCGATTGTGATCCGATAGCGTGGCATCATTTGATACTGTCTACTCTCTGACAAAGGCCGCAATGCAAGAGGATAACACCGTGATATCGATGACTTCTTGCTTGATTACGTTGAAAAAAAAATTGAGGATCTGCAGTTTGGTTGCTACCAGATATTCTAATAGTCTCGATAATCCCACGTTGATTTTGGAACTAGCCCAGGATATATAGTAGGTGTTAACATCCTCCCCTTAGCCTTTATTTATGGCGCATTAGATAGCTCTTATGAATGTTCCGTTGGGAACTTCGCCTACGTTATAGGGGAAATAAGCAGAACGCCAGAATCTCTTCTCTCCCTTTCCTTGTTGACTTTTTATCGTCAGTTTGGTCGCCGTGGTGTTGCTATCATATAGGATATTAACCAAGATAGCTCTGGAGGCCTTTTGAAACTACCGTGCAGGAGCGGGTTTTATCACTTCCATTGGCATACAACAGGTCAGCGTACCGAAAGTTTAAGCCACCAACAACCCATGGTTCTTGTATGAGATCCGACGGCTGACAATTCTGGAAATTCATTTGAGAAATATGGCACCTCATCTAAGCTTTAGATGATGATTCCATAGGTTGCACGTCCGTTTCAACCGCGCCGATATTAAGGAAAGTTTGCAGTTTATCGGCTCTCTCTCTTACTTTGCTGCCTAGTTGGGTTCAGGTGGAGATGTTGCGGTCATTCTGGACATCATGTTGTATCTCAGCAACATTACGCTATTCTTCTGGAAGCCCAAGAAAACACTTTTTGGACGACAATGGCAGCTCAGAGACCCTCTTCAGGGTTATTCGATCCACCTTTTACGGTATATATCACTGACCAAAGCAAAGTTGAATGGATTGCAAAGATGCGGTCCTAGAGCTAGCAGGTATTTCCTTCTAACCAGCCATCGGCTTCGATAGCCTTGGCTTGAAATGAAGACTTAGCCGTTGTCAGCCCCCTTCACTGTCCTTTGATCCGAAGAGAGAGAGGGATCGTCAGAGGCTCACTGTCGCTTCGGTTCGCTTTTGCGTGGGTGCCCCAGATGTTTTTTCCATTAATCTGGCATAACCCAGTGGTGGTGCTTTGCTCGGCTGTTCTCAGCTCGAAGACGATGCATATTCGTAGGCTAGGCTTTAACCTCAGCAGGTGGCACCTCACCGGGCTCATGATTGTTGACAGAGGGGGTCTGCTTCAGTCCGTTAAGAACTGAGTCCCAATTGAATAAGTGGAGAATCTGAGTCTAGACTAGGTTTTCCATCGACGAGTCTGGGGTTGCCCCTTCACTCAGGGTTGGATCGTTTCCATCGAAGTTTAATTTTGATTCTCGTTTTGTTTTAGGTCTTGAAATTTTTCATAGTTGGAACGGTTCCCATGGTATCAGATAACCTCCGGTGTGGATTGCAAGCTCGGGTCTCATCTTTTTCAATCTTTTTAGGTTTTTGGGGGCAGCTCTGCATCTAACTAGGGTGGTCCTAGTTCCTCGCTCAATCCGTCAAGTCATTACAGATGTAATTTATGAAAGTGTATCGTCAGCTTGGGATAATGCGCGCGCGTTTTCTTAATGTTTCGGAAACCTCTCTTCATATTAGTACGAAAGCTTCATCGAGTATCATTCGTCCAGCGAATGGACATTAAAATAATTCTTCATAAACATGGGAAGGTTTCTACAATTGCCTGTTATTACAATGGAATCCACTCTCCAAAAAAAGCCTTTACAGCTAGTGAACCAATATGGCGAAATTTGAATGCAAACATTCGATCTTTTGTGTTAATGACGGTATGCTGTGTCCCATCGCCCCCATATATAATGAATGAGCGGTTTACATCATTGATTGGCACTACAATCGCCCTTCTGTGCATTAGTGATTTAACAGAAGCAAGAAAGGAGCATGCATAAATGTGAGACTAATTTTATGTCCGCTCTATGAACATCTTTGCTCTTTAAGCGTATTCACATTTGATGTTAAACAAAAAAAAAAACGAAAAAATTTTACTTTTTAAAAACGTCAACTAGATTCCTTTTTATTTAACTCTATAATAACAATAGAATTTTTCGCTTCTTTTATCCTCCACCATCGACCCAGTCGATGTTCCTGGCCCACGGCCGCAATCAAGTACCGACCATCATTTGTGAAGGCTAAACTATTAACAAAACCACACATTGGAATAGCGAACAGCTCCTTAAGGGTCTTGCCGTTGTTCAGTGTTCGCCAGACGCGAATGAATCCATCACAAGACCCAGACGCCAGGAGATCTGTATTCAAGAGTGTCGCGATGGCAGTAATCCAGTTTGCCTCGCCGTTTTCCTGGCTTCCGTGGACAAGTGTTTGGATGTGAAGAGGTTTCTTTTTCAAGGCGCTCCACAGGCAGAGAGAGCTGAAACAAATATTATTTAAGTAACGGTTCATGCGGATAGTTTCGAAGGCTGGACTTACCCATCATCGCCTCCAGACACAAAGTTCTCATCGTTGATCAGCTTCACTGTTTCGATACTGCCTTTATGGCCGTTGTAGATAAGCTGGGACTCCTCCGTTATCTTCCATATCCTTATACTGCAGTCGGTGCCACCGGATGTTATTGCTCTTTCGCGGGATAGGGCATCGATGCCAGTGATTGCCGCTTGGTGACCGAATCTGGAAGTGAAAGAGAATTTTCGGTCAAGATCACATTATAACGTAAAAATTTATAAAATTACAAAAAAGAAATAGAATGTACATGACGAATTTCGACGAGCGATGATCAATACAACAAATATCATGCGATTGCACCAAGAAACTTACAAACTTTCGATGTACGCCATCTCATCCAACGACCAAATCTTCACCGATCGGTCTTTGCTGGCCGAATACAGTTGGTGGGTGTCCTTGCGGAATGTCAAAGCCGTAACAACGTCCCTGTGTCCTTTGAAGTTCTTTATGTGCGTTAACTTATCGGGGCACCATATTTGTATGTTGTTCCCACCATCTGCCAGCGCCAGGAACCTCATATCCGACGACAGAGCCATCGCGAGAATGTGTGGTCTTCGTTTATTCCCATTTATCTGTTCTACGTGACTTAAGCAATCGAAAAATCCCAATTTCTCACCCGACGGGACACTCCACTTAACCACGAACGAAGTTTTGCATCCGGTGAACATGAAGGCTCCATTCTGGGAAATGACGATGCTGGTCAGCGGGAGGTTCTGTCGTTTATTCTTCAGAATTTTGATGGTTTTCTCATTGTAGCCGGTGTACTGATCTGCGATGTTCTTTCGTAATTTTCCTTTGCTGTCAAGATATTCATCCTGCAGCCTCTGCGAAACCAAGTCATGTACCTCCTTGTCCTCCGCCCGACTTTGCTCCTCCTTTTCGATCTCTTCGAGGTACTTTTTCGCGAGCCTCAATCGTTTGTCTTGTGCTGTTTCTTGCTCGGGTTCCGGAAATAGATCGGCGGGGTCTGACTCCTCTCCACTAACGAAAGCATCGTCACTTTGAATTTCTTCATCGCTTTCTTCCTTAACCGCCTTTTTCTTCTTCGCAGTGCCCGATGTCTTGGTAGCTGGGACTTCTGGCTGAAATTGCAAATAAATCCAAAACAAATACATAAGAATTGAAACTTTATAATATGTTTGGTTTTTACCTTTCTCTTCTTGTTAAACTTCGGTTTGTGTTTAATAAAAAACGAGGACATAATGCATGGAAATTAAACTGAGCAGGCCAAGTTACATCCACGTGAAGTTTGTTTTGACACAAGCGTTGTCAGTTGCAGCCGCTTAACCTCATATGTCAACAGGGCTGAACAGAAAATATCGGAAGAGTCAATTCACAATAATCAGTTGGGTCGATTCAAGGATTGTCAAAAACGCAAAGCAATCATTGTCAGAATCAGCTGGTTTTACAAAATAAAGAATTTGTCGGTGGAAGTACTTGGTGCAGAGGAGAGAGTTCCTGTTTTTGTTATTGAAGAATTAAGGGTGAGTTTTTATTTACAAGAAATAAGTGAATATACTACGCTGTTGCGAGTTAACAAGGGCAGTTAAAGAAACTTTCTATTCTGGTACATGTTCCATGGAATTCGTGCCTGGCGCTGTAATGGTTTCAACACCTTTTAATCGGAAGAGATAAAACTGATGCAGTCTTATCGTATTAACACCTATATCGGGCACATGTTTCATGATAATGAAATAAACCGGATGAATAGCATTGTTTTTAAGCCGTCGAATGAAATTTTCTTATGAGATAGAAGGCAGCCACTGATTAATCTCAACGAATTGAGGCGTGTTTCCACTGGTCAATGACTGCACATCTGCATTCGTTTTTATGTTATCAGGTTCAGTGGTCATTTATGTGCATTCAGATCAATGCAATGTGGAAATTCTTGTGCAACTCGCCTAAGCTTTGATATTCAGCCAACCACAGCGAGTCAGGTCGCCCCCAGTGTCTTATTTGTCTCATTAAACAGTGGCTTTCATACATTTTCTGCTTGTTAGGGGATTCCAGGAATAAAAATCGCTAGTACAATCGGTTCACCACCTACCGATAGCTTGTAAGGTAACAGTTTGCCAATGAGAACAGAATGGGTCGCTATATTTATTCACTATCCTTGGGGTATCTGCGAATAGATGCAAAGTTTTCCCAGTTTGCCGTAAAGGTGGGCTAAAAGGGATACAAATTTGTGGGCTAGCGATCTGCACATTTTGAAACTTTACTGCTACCGAATTTGACGGTTTGCCTCGAATAGTAATTCATCTCACGGCTATGAACTTTGGTCATCGAAAACGGCTTATGATTGGTTACTAGAATGTGCGCACGCTGTTCGACAGCGGTATCGAGGGTATCTAGAATGCTCGCGTTCTCCAACTCGAGAGAGTAGTCCTTCTCCTCTTGCAACAATGTCTATTTGTACCCAACCAACTAGTAGCAGACGCGAATCTCTTGTTTCCTGGATGTACGTAATAAGGGGGGCGCTGATATTGGCCTCGAAAAGGCTTACCATCTGATAATCGCTTACCTTATGTTGTGTGTTGCGTCAGCCACTTCTCGTAAGGTTGGGGAGCTGCGACTCTCCACGTTTAACATTGATGAGCATTGTGCCGGGTGGTACTCAGTTGTTCCACGTCTTGAAGGGGCGTCAGAACATGTGACTGCGGGATTATGAAAGCGAAAGGTATTGAAGGCTCTATTGATCGCTGAGAGTGATGGCGGCAGTGACGTGCTGATCTCCGATGCGGAATCCGGTCAAATTAGTGGTGAGACGTTTCGAGCGAAATTCCACGTCACGCATTGCCAACATGTTATGGGATCAATAGAACGGATATGGTCGAAGTTTCTGTCAACAAGTCAGATATCGACTTCATCATGAATCAATAGAAGTTGAAATATAGTGCCATAATTAAGAGTCATAACCAGTTCAGTCCAGCAGTGCGTGGACTGAACAATGGCCTGGGAAGAAAAGGAGACATCACTCGACGCACAAATACGCAACTAATGCATTATGCATCTTTTCCAAATTCATTTCCTCATCATCATCAACGGCACAACAACCGGTATCCGGTCGAGGCCTGCCTCAATAACGAACTCCAGACATCCCCGTTTTGCGCCGAGGTCCACCAATTAAGCTGTCTGGTGTCCTGACCTACGCCATCGCTCCATCTTAGGCAGGGTCTGCCTCGTCTTCTTCTTCTTTTTCTACCATAGATATTGCCCTTATAGACTTTCCGGGCTGGATCATCCTCATCCATACGGATTAAGTGACCCGCCCATCGTAACCTATTGAGCCGGATTTTATCCACAACCGGACGGTCATGGTATCGCTCATAGATTTCGTCATTGTGTAGGCTACAGAATCGTCCATCCTCATGTAGGGGGCCAAACATTCTTCGGATGATTCTTCTCTCGAACGCGGCCAAGAGTTCGCAATTTTTCTTGCTAAGAACCCAAGTTTCCGAGGAATACATGAGGACTGGCAAGATCATTGCCTTGTACAGTAAGAGCTTTGACCCTATGGTGAGACGTTTCGAGCGAAACAGTTTTTGTAAGCTGAAATAGGCTCTGTTGGCTGCCAACAACCGTGCGCGGATTTCTTCATTGTAGCTGTTGTCGGTTGTGATTTTCGACACTAGATAGAAGAAATTATCAACGGTCTCGTATCTTTATTCCTCCCATTTGACCAGTGCGGTTTGATGTTGTTGGTTGGTTCGTTTTTTGTGTTGACGTTGCCACCCTATATTTTGTCTTGTCTTCATTGATGTGCAGCCCAAAATCTAGCGTCGCCTGCTCGATCTGGATGAAGGCAGTTTGTACATCTCGGATCGCTCTTCCCATGATGTCGATATCGTCAGCATAGGCTAGTAGTTGGGTGGACTTAATGAGGATCGTACCCCTTTGCATTTACCTCAGTATCACGGATCATTTTCTCCAGGGCCAGGTTAAAGAGGACGCATGATAGGGCATCCCCTTGTCGTAGACCGTTGTTGATATCGAATGGTCTTGAGAGTGATCCTGTTGCTTTCATCTGGCCTGGCACATTGATCAGCCTAGTCAGTCTTATCAATTTCGTCGGGATACCGAATTCTCTCATGGCCGTGTACAGTTTTACCCTGGCTATGCTATCATACGCGGCTTTAAAGTGTATGAAAAGATGGTGCAACTGATGTTCATATTCCAACAATTTTTCACCGCTTGCCGCAGAGAGAAAATCTGATCTGTTGCTGATTTGCCTGGAGTGAAGCCTCTTTGGTATGGGCCAATGAGGTTCTGGGCGTATGGGGCTATCCGACCTAGCAAGATAGCAGAGAATGTCTTATAGTATATTTGTGGCCGTATTTATGATCAGTTGATTGTGAAGATTATTTGTTGATACTTCATTTCCAGGATCTGTGTTGACTGCGGTTATTGCGGCATTCATTTCCCTCTTAAAGGTGTTGCGGAGGGCTGTGTTGTGGATGGCTTCAGTGTTAGCTCCCACCTGATTGTCAGAGAGGATTCTGGGTGGTGTTGTTATTCGAGCTCGGCACACCATTCCAACGAGATAGTGATCCGAGTTTATATTGTGTTACTAGAAATATTTATAAGCGCAGAGTGCATAGCCGTTCGCTTATATTTTGAAAACCGATAACAGCAGGTTTCATTTCTTGGCTGACTAAGAAACCTACTCGGAGCACATGGTTTACTCGATGGTCGCTATAATACATGGTGTAGTGACTTTTCTCCAAGAAACGGGTCCCTGTCCAACGCATCTCCTACAACGCTGTTACGTCAGTTTTATGTTGGAAGAGGGTATCGGCTAGCTGCTTGGTAAATCCATCTCTGTACAGGGAGCGCACGTTCCATGCGAAAATGCGCAAATCGTTATTCCGTTGTCATTGCCGGATTCGTCGTTGTGTTGTCAGTCCAGTATGAGGCTCCTTCAGTTGCTTTGTAACAAGCTATTTTCCGTGTAGGGTTGTCAGTCCTACCCAGCCCCCAACCTAGAGGACCAGTTGGTACAATTTGACCTGTTTTCAGGTGCGGGAAGCTCGTCTTTATCGTTCTCCGTCTGTAGCTTTTCATAAAAAAAGGATTCCCAGCGGTCACCAGGTGGAGGTGGAGATAGGGTTTGGTAGTAGAGCTGTTGGTGTTGGTTTTATGCTCCATCGTAGGTACCAATCCACGTTTCGCCCTGGGATCTATGCTACCCTACCATCCACCGGTTCATATTCGGTTTAATTTAATTCTTGTTAGGAGTCAGATCATCCAGTGTTTTATAGTAGCTTTTGTATCATGCGGCTTCCACATTCTTTCTTAGGACGATCTATGTGTAGAAATTTTCATTAAAATCGATCCACCGTCTACCTATTTACTTTCTTCAATTGCTCGTAAAAGGCGTCTAAAAGGGGTAGACTTTCGTGGGCGATCAACCTGCAAATTTTGAAACTTCACTGCTTCCGAAACGCCAGCAACGCTTTGGATAAGAACTCACGTCACGGCTGCGATCTTTGGTTATCGAACACGGCTTGAATTCGATTCATACAATCCAGCAACAGCGTGTCCAGCATTATAATAATCTTTGACGCAACAATCCATATTGGATCAGGGCCTTGAAGTGTGTTAGAGCACTCCATTCAAGACCGTAACGGTACACTACAGTACACTGTAGGAGGCAATGTGGTCAGCATTACGTTCGCCCGAGATTATTATCCTGATTTGACTCAGGTACGCATTCACAGCTGAGTCGACTGGTATCCGACGACAAATCACGATACAACTCCTACTGCCACCAGTGAGATTTGAACCGCGACCTTCCGTATGACAGCCTTGTGCTCTAACCACTCAGCTATCCGGACAGCATTGCACAGCACAAACACTAAAGAATTGATCCATACATTTACTATAAGAGTAATTATACGATCCACCAGTAGGCGTTCCGGATCCGCGAAGACACAGCACAGCATAGGTCTGAATTCTTGCAAAGAATATTTTTCATCGGAAGGTGTCCCAGTAGGTAAACTGAAAGACTAATCCATTGGTAGCGAAGGACCATAGACACGTGCATGAGCTTTCTTAGGAGTTGTTTCGTCGGAGGCTAATCTATATGAGAATTTACCTCTCAAGAATTCAAGCAATGCGAACTTCTATTTGATCTGTAATTTCGCGAAGATAGTGTTGCGCCAAATTCGTTCCTTTCAGTATTGATGATTGATGCCAAACTGAGCTTTACGGAAGATCCAGCAGCACTTGCAAAAATGTTATCGAATATTATTGTCCTAAAACACTGTCGTAAGATGGTTCTAGCCGAAGTGGTACGATCTATTCTACTTTACGCGTCCTCTATTTAGGTGGAGGCATTTGTATATCCTTAGAGATGAAAGCAGGTGAATCCAATTTACCGGCTGATGGCTCAGAGGGTTTACAGCACGCTTAGAATCACATCAGATGCAGCAGGAACGCAACAATGTCAGACTCGAATGAACTCTGGAAACGTAGATGTTACGAGTTTTCGAAGGGTCGCTAGACGCACAGGATCATTCCCAAAATTAGGGTGTGGCTTGAGCGGAACATGGTTTCCTCACACTACACGGCGGTTGCTTCAAGCAGTATCTGTGTCGTTTTGGGTTGGATGGTTCATCGAATCGTCCTAGATGCGGTAGCATATCGGAGGATTCAGAGCATATTATGTGCCCAAGATTCGGAATTTGTATTTCTAGAAAGCTTGGTTTCTGCCAACGATAGCACGGAACTGAATGTCCCTCGTCGCATTAAAAAGTCTAGATCCGCTTTCGCCGTCTTGTATTAAATCTGGAAATGCAGTTATCTCAACACCAAGATCAAATTCAGATTTTTCTGTGCTAGTGTTCTTCTGTTTTGCTAAATGGAATGTTACCACTATCTTTTGACAGCTCCAAGGCTTCGTGAGCCTCTGTCTGCGACGTATCATTGGAGTACGCTGGTTTGGTATTATTTCAAACGAAGAACTTGGTCAGCGCATAGGCCAGTCACTCGGCACAATGTGATACGCTTTAGTGAAATATATCTGTACTTGTTAGAAGGTATTTTATTTCCTTATACTGGACAGATTATGCTTATGGTCCATGTAGATTAGCACTCAGGATGGGCTCATAAGATTAAGCAACAGAAATACAATTTTTATCTCCATGAATAAATCATATTGTTCTCTGTACTTGTTTGTGTATGAAGAGAGGGGCTTAATTCCACCCTCGCATGTTGTCTATAAGAAAGAATTTATCAATCTAGTTTACCTGGGACGCTGGTTAGTTTGCTTTGAAAGTTGTTGCTTCCTAAAAAGTCTTAAAATCAATAATTTTCCGTTTTAAACAGAAATTATGGGAAAACTAGAGGAAATTCATGTTTTACAAGGCCACAAAGGACGAATATGGAGTGGCGCTTGGCATCCACGTGGCAACGCATTTGCTACATGCGGAGAAGATAAGACTATTCGAATTTGGTCAATGGATGGAAGCGAGTGGATCACAAAAACAATCTTGTCGGATGGCCACACTCGTACAATCCGTGAGGTGGCTTGGTCACCGTGTGGACAATATTTAGCATCAGCAAGTTTTGATGCAACAACTGCAATTTGGAGCAAAACCTCAGGTAAGGAAAAAGTGATTAATTTCCAAATATGAGTGTGGCTATCTAAATCATCGCTTACTTTAGGTGAATTTGAATGCAACGCTACATTAGAAGGGCACGAAAACGAAGTAAAAAGTGTTAGCTGGTCGCGAACAGGATCGCTTCTGGCGACGTGCAGTCGAGATAAATCGGTTTGGATTTGGGAAGTAGCTGGCGATGATGAATTCGAGTGCGCAGCTGTTCTCAACGCACATACACAAGACGTGAAAAAAGTTGCTTGGCATCCGCGGCAAGATATATTAGCCTCGGCTAGCTACGATAATACGATAAATATATACAAGGAGAACACATTGGACAGCGATTGGGAATGCACTGCCACATTGACATCACACTCGTCGACAGTGTGGGGTATCTCATTTGACGCCACCGGCAATCGCTTAGCTTCTTGCAGTGACGATAAAACCGTAAAAATTTGGCAAGCATATGAGCCGGGAAATGAAGAAAATATTCCAACTCCCGATAATCAAACAGTCTGGAAATGCGTTTGTACGTTGTCGGGATTTCATAGTCGGAGCGTTTATGACATTGCGTGGTGTAAATTAACAGGTGGGCTTTCAATTGAGAAGATTTGATTACTAAAGAGAAGATTAATATCCAATTTTTATGTGTTCCTGTAGGGCTAATTGTTACAGCTTGCGGAGACGATGCAATTCGCATCTTCAAGGAGGACGACAATTCATCGAAGAACGAACCAACGTTTAGTTTAGTTTGTACGATGCATAAAGCGCATGAACAAGATGTTAATACAGTAACATGGAATCCTGTAACTCCCGGACAATTGTTATCAACTAGCGACGATGGTACTATAAGGATTTGGAAGTTTATAGAATAAATTTATATAAAATTGAAAAAAATCGACGCTTTTCTTTCACCCTTTTATCTATACAGTATGGAAAGTTCGTATTCGTACAGTTGGTATTCTTCTAGAGGAAGGAAAGATTCGTTTCAAGTCCATTTAGTAAATATTTTATTACTAATATGAAAATAAAATAAAAATTACAAGAATACAATACGCAGCCACACACATTATATATCACTCCCGATTTAAGTAGGTACTTATACATACATAAGTAAGTGTAGAAAGAAATACTAAACATAAATTATTCTAAGAGAAATACTTTTAGATATTGCATTCACTGTTTTGGACGTTCAGTTGTCAAGCCACAATATCATTGGTTGACGTAATGCCAAAGTAATTCAAGTTGAATTCATCGCTGAATAGGACCTCCTCCTCGACATTCGACATGTTGATGCCTAGTTCAACTGGATCAATTTCGGTTACATAGAAGGCATTGTCGATTTCATTCTGGTGATTATGATGGAGTCGTAGATTATTTTCAGCGGAAAGATGATCCTTCTCGCCATGGGAATTTAAATAATCACCTGGGGGAAGGGAAGAAATGCAATCAAAATAGGGATAAACGTTGTCCAAAAGTAGTTATTTTCTCAAAACTAACCATTCAAGGGTATATAGGAAAGTATATTTCTGAATTCATCTTACCTTCCAACAAACTATCCTGATATGTGATAATCGTGGAATGTATAGATTGCACTTCGACGTCACGATGTATTCCATTCAAAATTTCACCCGCTGCTCGCTCAAGATCATCCTTGCGGGTCATTAGGTCGAGTGACATTGAGGAATGGTTTTGTTCGTCAGCTACACATGCGCTTTGTACTGCCCCGGATGGTTGGGTTTCATTCTGAATCAGTTGAGTAATATTAGCTACAGCTGCAGCCGTTTCATCAAATATAGTTGAATTGGTTTCCGGAGGCGTAGACATTTTCCGTTGATTGGATTGTTCCATTTTGAAGAAAAGTTCCAAACGTTGTTTCTTCTAGATCAATAAAAATGGAGTTTATTAGAACGGTGAATTATAACTATCTTAAAGTATATACTTACATGTTGCCATGCTAGATTGTGTTCTTCGGAGTCTCGACTAGAAATGGTCCAAAGATGCCCCGCTCCTTGAGCTGCCTTCACGCCCTTTCGGAAGTGGGGGTTGATAGAAAGATTATGTCGCACTGAGTTCTTCCATCGATCGTCGTTTGATTTGTAGAATGGAAATCGATCACTATAAGAAATCAACGTAATTTATCAAAAAATAGGCACTTAAAAACTTCATTTAATATAAAAGTAAAAAGTAGACATATTGTTCGTATACTACTCTACTCGTATAAGAATTTGATTTGATCGTTTAGATTAGAATGAATTTGAAGTTCCTCCTTGTGGTGAAACTGGCTGAGTAATATAAGAAAGAGAGGATAACATTTTGCTTTCTGCAACTATTACGCTTACCAATTGGGAAAATCTTCTAGAATCAGTCTTCAGAAGCTACAATCATAGATTGAAACTGTAACAAATAACAAAGAGGTGACTATCGTGGTCCAAATACAGCAGACTCGAACAGTCACAAAGCACAAAGTATAGAAGGCATTATATCAGTACTGGGAGGCTAGCTGGCCCAGTACATCTATTTATGTAGGGAGTCTTTATACGCTGCCATATCCAGAGAATCCCACAGAAGAAGTCTTACCACCTTTACTTGCCATTATTGGACAATTAGTCTTACTAAAAGGAACGGAGTATCATGTCCAAGGATATGTGTTCCCTTCAGGATTCGTCAGCGATCTTTAACGGGCCACTTACAAAATGGGGGGTAGCATCCCCAGCAGCAAAAGGGACTTAAGGAACTGGATGAATTTCTTGATGCATCTCCATTTACAGGTGTACATGGAAAGCAACAGAAAATGCGCGAAAAGCAAAAGCAACCGTACACCGCGCTGGAAGCACCGTAAGCGTCAAGCGGATCACAGAGCAAACTCGGGAGAAAGCGAAAGAAGAAAGACGAAAGTGAAGGAGAATTTACCCAGGTAGTCTCCAGGGCTCAAAAGAAGAAGGCGAAGAGGGAAACGGGTAACAACATGGAGCAAGGTCAGAAAATTGTCTGCCTAAAGTTAAAGCTGACACCAATACACGGAGGGACCAAGGAGGACTACACCGTCAACATTATTCATTAATTTTTTTAGAATAGTGAGGGATCCTAAGTCCACATCCACTTGATGTTGGACTGGACCAAATGGAGAACAACTTATTCTCACATTTTTTGGTCCACGGATCCCTCGTTTGGGGCATGACACCCAAGCATTTAAAAATAGGAACTAACGGTTTCGTCCAGGGCAGAGGCAACTCATTAGACGCTGCCTCACCTCTGCCTTGGAAGCAGCGTGACCGTAAGTGGCAACAGATGGAAAACGCTCCTTTATATATTCGCATACATTCTGAGAAACGGTCAATGGACTGTTGGGAGACAAAGCTCTGATTTCTAGTCTAGAGCCCTCATCTTCCTCTTTTTCTTCAGCCTTTGTCCCGTTCGCAAGCGGAGTCGGCCCATCGTGATCGGTTTCGCCATTTGGCTCTGTCAAATGCCTGATCTGGATGCAATCTCGAGGCTTTTAAATCCATACCATAAATTTACCATCGACTTCGATGTTCAGACCAATCTTGGCAAGTGAATTGTCGTTACCGCGAATTACCTGACTACACTATCGAAGACGCCTCTCGCCTTTCGCTTGATTTACGATTATTTCAACGATTTCGCGAATACGGTTGCCAAGACTGCGTTCAAAAATCTTCATGGTATGGGAAAGTAACCGGATAGGATGGGAATTTGAACACTCTGCTGGACTATCTTTCTTTTTAACTATTGGAACTGTGGTGTTTTCTTGCCAGTAAGATGGTGCTCTACATTCCTAAATAACCCGATTGGAGAATTCACTGCATCACACTGTTGAGTCGCTTTCCAGAGCCCAGATGCCGGTGTCGATGGAGTGATATGAGCTTAGCTTCGCCAAGGCGGTAGTTGCAGCGTGTATCAGGAGACAGCCTCTTCAGAACCCTGCCTTGGTTGGGTAGTGCGCATTGAATCGTTATTAGTAGACTGCGTTGCCCCGAGCGAGCGCTATTCCTTCCGTGAGTTCCGGGATCACCTAAAAGTAAGTGAGCTGGCTTCAGGGAACAGGGGTAGGAGCTTTGTCATCGACAGTACAGTCGTTCTAGACTATTACTAGTTTTTACTATTTGCTATTATTTTTATCGAGACAAAAAAATATAAAACTGAGAAGACCGCTCACCGCATCGTAAAGCGAAGATGGCAACAAGGGAAGAAATACTTCACGAGAATCCGTGATGTGCAGAGGCAAGACTCGCAAAATGAAGGGGCACCCGGGGGGACGGCAACGCAAGTACCATGCAGTGCTGCTGATTTTGATTGCCTCACAGAAATCAGCGAAGTAGAAGGGGCGATGAAACGCGAATGCCCCGAGGTAACCAATGTCCGGATTGGTATCATTTCTGCTGTAGTTGAAGCTGCTGAGCAGTTCCGAAGAATTTTCTTAACAGCGGGAAAATTGGAATTGGCTGAGCAGTATGCAGGATATGAATTCGCGTCGGAATCACTGGCGTCGTGTGAGTTCTGGTAGATTTCACGGAAAGTGACCATCCATATATCGCGTTCGAAGTGGTTGACGCCACCTCTCGGTGTACACCAATCCGGCGCTCCCCCTGTGCATGTAACGTCGAGAACGTGAACATCGGGAGATTTGTCAACGCTCTTAAAGTAGGTGGAGCCACGGAGGAGGGTACTTCTGATGTAGTCGCGCTGCAGCTGACACTGTCGTAGATTCAGCTATGAATCTGATAACGGCAGCCTGTTGAGTTTTCAAGACTAGGAGGGCATCGAGATATGGCAAACCTTGTATTGGTAAACGGCGGAAATTGACGAGCTACGGAAGTAGTGTCTCAAACTCCGACGGTTGACTCAACACCTAAACGTCCGAAAAGAAGCATGTAGCACAATGACAGAGTACAGATCAGCGAAATAGAGACTCTGCAACGAGATAAATAGAAGCAAAGCTCACTGCTGGTAGAACCTAGTCGACGACATGAATGGGGACCCGTGGCGTCTCGGTTATAAATTGGTAACCCGAAAAATCGTGGCCCTGCGGAATTCTGGTTCACTTAAGGTTGACCAGATGGACCTATTGTAAGGGCAATATTCGCTGTACATCCCGTGAGGGTTGATGACAGCAGTGTGGATGGCGCTGAGGGTTGCCCGCTTTTCACTACAAAAGAGTTGGAAAAGCAGTTCTTTCTATGAAAAGCAAGAAGGTGCCAGGACCCGATTGTATTCCGGCAGAGGTATACAAATTGGTGTTCCTTCCAACATCGGCTAGATCTACTGCTTGGCGTATTCAATGCTTGCCTGGAGGAAGGTGGCGGGACTTACGCTGAGCAGCAAAATGAAAGGTGACGCCTGAGCTGCCGTCAGCATACGCTTTGTATGCTTGATACGGCGGCAAAGTGCTCGAAAAGCTCATTAGGAGTAGATTCGCTGAAGTGATGCGTGCTGCCGGAGATTTATTCTTAAGACAGTTCGGGTTCAGAGCAGAGAGATCCACAATAGATGCTGTCATGCCAGTCGTGAAGGCGGTTCATCAAGCGGAAGTACACAGCGGCCGAATTCGACGGATAGTGCTCCACGTAATACTTAATGTTGGAAATGCCTTAAATTCCGTAAGATGGAAAGACATTCTAGACACACTAGAAAATACATTGCACGTGCTGAGCTACTCGTATGTCTTATCTATTCATCTTTGGACGACGCTGACAAAAAATTTTTTTCTTGTGGAAGGTTGGATGGGATTCGTCAAGAACTTTCTGTAGACATAGGGGAGCTCTCTCCAGACAACGTTGTCGAAGTGAGCGGGGAGCGCTGGTAAATTGAGTCGTGTGGCGCATTATGTTCGAGCTCTTCTTGTTACGGAGAAGATTGAGCTCGACTGTTGGGAGGACCGGATGACAGAGGGATCAAATTAACAATTTATTTTTTTGTTTTTTGTTTTTCTCCATATTTAGACTATTGTTATGTCGTTGTATGGAAATTCCAATTCATTATCCCAACTCCCAATTATAGCAGTTGTTTCACTTAATTTTTTTTTCTGGTGGTCGTTTAGCAACGGTTCAATTCAGCTCTTGATTGAGAGATGAAAGTTAAAGGTGGGGATTTCTTTGAGTGAATTCTTGTTGCTGGTACCTATTATTAGCATCACCTAGTTTTCCTCCTTTTCAGTGAGATAGAGAAAAATGTCTACTTGGAAGCCAGTGTGAGAGGTTCGTGATTGTCCAAATCCAGATAACATCGGACATGGGATGGAGACCGAAAGCTGCGGTATACCAATGTATAGTACAGACATCCTAGATAATGCACCCGTTTCTCAGGGCGAGTGGTAAATTTATTTTTCCATGAAAATACTGATTGTGGCGATGAAATTTATCTGCTTCCCAAAAAGTTTGTGTGGTTTTATCCCCCCAGGCAGGGTTATAGGAAAGGAAAACTGGGTTCAATGTAGAAATCATGCGAGCTCCTAAATTGCATAATCAATCTAATTTTGATAAAATTTTTCTATTCAGGACCTCCAAGAGAGCTTCGAGCCCGGGGGAATAAATTCGCCTGGCCACTCAACAGGCATTTTCACAAAGGATACAGAATGTTTTATGAACAAATGTTTCTATCAGCATTTCAATTAAGAAAAAATCCGCAAATATTCCTAAAATACGAGGAAAATCTCGTGTTCAATTTTTTCAGATATAAAGTAAAGGATTTATGCGGCGAAATCTTGCGTTTTGTTATGCTCCATTTGCCATGCCATATAGCTTCATTAAGAATCACATAACCCCCGACCACCAGTTCATACTGAATCTAATGGCTCTCAAAGACTCTCCCATTGGTTGTTCCTGCCCAGAAGATTTACATTACATATTCACCCCCTAATGAAATATAGTTGCGTGTCCTTAATTATGGTCTTTATAACCGGGTAAAGTTCCATAGCTTCACTCGAAATTGGATTTTATATCATTGAACGACAAACGTAAGGAAAAATGTTGCGCATAAAACACAAATCAATTTTTTGATAGGCCAACATTGTCAATTGTATTTCGAATCACCCTCGCTGGGAGCAAGATGAAGGATATAGACCTCACCCTCCCCGGAATGGTTTGTAATCGACCTCCATTGCTCATCCTCACTCAAAAGATAGCTATCCAGCAGGACGAAGCTTGCAACGAGACTGACTGACTTGTACTGCTTCGAGGGGGAGGTTTCCATTTACGTCCATCCTTTGCAAGGGAAAAATTGAATGGCGATTCGTGCCAACCAACAACCTGGCACGGCCCACGGTAAGTTCATAAATTTTATGGAGTTTGGTGAGAATGGCCCATGTAGAAGACGACGCTGTTGATGGTTGGATGAAAGTACTGTAATCCTGCCTATGGACTATTAGCCTGAGGATTGCATGGCCCATATATGAACTTCCTTTGCATGTATGGAGAGCTCGGGTGAACTCAAAATTCTGATGGGGAACGTGATATGATTTGTGGGACTGGAAAACGTTACAACGAGTTTTAGGAAACGAAACTTCTATCGTTGAGCCATTACGTTGGACGGCGGCTAGTTAACCGGAAATTTCGACGTAGAAAAGATAATGGTGGTGGGCGGTAGTGGTGGGTATGTAGATGGGTATACAACAAGGAGTTCAAACGCTGAAGAGTTTTCGTTTTTCAATATCCTTGACGGATTTTCATGACGAATACTTTTTAGAAATGCAATTTGTATAAAGTGACGTGCATATATTTATTAACAGGGATTTGATGGTTTGGAATGAATTTATTTTTGATGAAATTTGCAGACTCTTTAGCCTTTATCAAACATTATTAAAATAGTTGTTTTAGTTTCAAGGAGAAAGAATTAAATTTGAATGTTAGTCCATACTGATAAAAGTTAACTAGTTCTAAAAAGACTGTTATAATTCGATACTATCCTCTGTTGCCTCCAGTCGCGGAGGCCTCCGGATATCATCCTAGATAAGCTTCGGGCTAGTATTCAGCGTAATTATGTGGGCCATATATTGCTAGGATACATGTTGGTAGCGCTTGGCATGATTTGCAATGAATAGAAGTTTCATAGGCTATTTGTAGTAAAGCTAAACTTTTTTTGTCCGTAGGTGGAAATCCTTAGAAAGTACCCATTTCTCCGCGTGAACACTGATTTGAACCACAACCACCATGAAACTCTCACAAGCGATTCAACCGCAAATAACTAGGCCTAGGACACCTCCTTTAGGAATTACCGTGAGACATATGCACTTGCAGGGCTACATCGGTTCCTATGGTACCAGATAACCTCTGGTGAGGCTGCGCGACTGCAGCCACTTCAGATGAGTTTCATGCAGGCTCAGGTCCGTTCGCCCTAGCTATTCATTGAAGCATTCGTCTGCTGCATTACGGCTAGTAAGTGACAAGCAGATTCAGATAGAAATTATCTTTATGTAAGTTGAAATTAGTGTTCATGTTTTTTTTACAGTTGGTATATAAGTTGAAAAAAGAGAACTAGGTTTTTTCCTTGTCCTGTGAATATTTTTATTTCTTCCCGCATGCGATCGTTTCAGAGACCACGTGCCTCCTTCCTCGGAGACTTGCGTTTTTAACAATAAAAATTGCGAACTCTTGGCAGCGTACAAGAGAAGAATACATGAGGATGGACGATTCCGTAGCCTACATAACGATGAAATCTATGAGCGATACTATGACCATCCGGTTGTGGATAAAATCCGGCTCAATAGGTTATGGTGGGCGGGTCACTTAATCCGTATGGATGAGGATGATCCCACCCGGAAAGTCTATAAGGACAATATCTATGGTAGAAAAAGAAGAAGAGGCAGACCCTGCCTGAGATGGAACGATGCCGTTGGACGCCAGACAGCTTTTAGGGACATCGAACTGGTGGACCTCGACGCAAAATCGGGATGTCTGGAGTTCCTTATTAAGGCAGGCCCATATCGGATACCGGTTGTTGCACCGTTGATGATGATCTGGGGATAAGTGTAGCCTACACCAGTCATATGACATCAGAGCATCTGTAGGATATGAGGCTTCTACATTGGTTTGGAATCAAGATGCACACCGGATTAATACTTGATTTATTTGTACTAACTGGATTCCGACCCCGGATAAAGTGGGGAGCGTGGAATAATTTGTCCAGTTTTTCTAGCGTTTACCATAAGTTCGGCTTCAGGCATGTATTGCGTCCGTAAACTTTTCATTTCGTGAAAAAATTTGAAATAATGAATAAGCAACAGAGTAGACTATTTGTGAAGGGAAAAGACCTACTGTTTAAACCAGCAGGTGATAACTTCGCAGCAGAAGGATCATATGTAGGAGTTTTTGTTCCCCGGAAAAGATGCTTTGAGTTGGGTAAGAACATCAGCATATTTTAGTCGAAAATATACGCCGTGGACATGTGTGCAGACTTTAACCCCCACAGGAACTATAGGAAGTAGACCATTGCAATTCTACCCGTTGACACTAAGTTGCTATAAAAATGCTTCGACAAATTGAAAACGATATGGATAGTTTGGGTTCCGGACCGTATTGGGGTAGAAAGCAATAAAGCAACAAACAATATACCAAAGAAGGAAAAGGAAACACAACTCTATGGGCCAGAGCTTTTCGATGGAATTGGAATTTATGATTGTGATACTTAGGCAAGAAGAAGAACAGTTGAGGGAGCTATAGATGCCGAGTTGATCTGAAATCGGACACTCCAAGGTGTTTATAGGGACTGTTTGTAAAAGTACACTAAAATGTGTCTGAACTAGGCTAAAACAAAACTCAAATACGCAGGACGGATTTCCGCGTAAGGCGACATACTTCTGCTGCGTACTTAGCCTTGTTGCCAGGAATCGCCCAAAGCCTGGAACCTCTGCTCGCAACGGGGTCTGGATGATATAATTACTGTCTTTAATACATTAATAAGTGTCCATGAAATCTTACTGATGTTCTTCCTCTAGATGGCCAAAATTATAAAGTTTCTCTTGCAGTCAAAACCGTTTTACGAGGTGATTCAAGCGTAATTCCTCGTCGCTAAAGTCCCCAGTGAACGGCTGCCCAGGCGCTTTCGAGGGGGTATTACGAAAGCTGGGCTAAATAGGATCCAATCAAATTAAGTTCCATATGCGCAGGGCTCCCCAAGTTGCTCGCTGCGAAGTCTGGTCTCTACGTTGAGACCCTGAACATTTGGTTAAAAAAAAGAAGTGAATATATGCTGATGCTCCGTCAATTGTACCCCGAGAGAATGATGGGTTTGCACTACTGGAAAAGCGTGTCGTGAGGACCAGCACTTCCAGACTAATTGTAAATTTGAAATGCAATGATTGAAGAGAGGTGATAGTTATGCAAAGCGAGTGAACAGGAAGTGTCACTCCAACCTCTACCATGTCCATATTGGTATAAATTCTCCGTAATTGGAGTCACACACCCCAAAAATTACAAAGTGATAAAATTCACTAGTGATCTTGGATCGCGTAGTGCTCGGTGACGTGGCGCAGAAAAATATCATGGGATGCTGCTCCCCGCATCGCTGGTTCAAGGCTCGTAGCGTCTCAAACCTTTGAACCACAGCTATTACCCCTAGCCGTTAACAACGTTTTATTCGGTGAGGGTTCCGACAAAAAATGCAAACTAGAAAAAATACAAGAAATGGGTTTTCCTTTTGCCAAAGTAGACCTTTTTAATTCAAGTGTTCCACTCATGGTATACCAGTTGATAGTCCTGTCCATTGCCGCAAAGAGTTCTACCTGCCTGACTATCTTCGCAGCCTGGGTATGTGTATGCCTCTCTACAAACTTTAATAAATCCTGGGGCTTGGCGATCTCTAAAAGAGACGCGTGCTGTTTTCGCATTTGCATTTGTCAGTGTAGGGATAAACGTGAAGCCTCATGATTTCACTCCGGCCCATGCGGAGAATCAACCTCCTATTGGTATGCCATCAAAAACTCAGTATGGGAAGAATTCAACTTAATCCCGAATCCATTCTACCTTGCCGTGTTAAAAATGGCTGTCAACGAGGTAGCAAACTGATCACCACCATTAAAAAATCTAAAGAAAGCATGGGGTGGTAATCTGCTAATCACTAATAAGGTTTTGCAAGATTTGAGTTGAATAATTTGCCTGATTCCCCCAATAGCGACGTTGATCTAGATAATTGGGCATGAATCGATCGAGACTTTTAGAGGAGGAGATACCGATAGGAGGGCTAAGAAGGAGAGCGCTGGGACTGATTGCGTCATACCGCTGGGACTGAAGTAAAACTAATGTTATGACTGGAGTCACGTAATACAAACTCTATTGGTCGGCAGAAAAAAGAAAAACTATTGAAAATCACATGTGTCTGCTATTTCAGGCGGAAAACCCAGTGCAATTTGATCTGGGGGCATCACAAAATAAAGTGAGTTAAGGGGGTTATCCCGTGTGAAGGCCGTTTTTTTTTGGCTTTTTTTTGTGAAAAATTGGAGAAAGATACAAATACGAATTTTTCATCGTGGATTTATTAGTATCTTGAGCGTGCATAATAATTTTTCTAGCCCGATCGCAAAATTCGTTATTGAGATACGAGCAATTTGCACACCCATCTCCAAAAAAAGTGTTTTTCTGCTGCCACGCTAGAGGGCGCTGCGATTATCTTAAAAAAAGTAAACAGCGATTTAAAGTAAAGACTTAACTACAGTCCGCAAATTAGGATTATTAAAAAATATTAAAAGCAAAATTTTTGGTGCCTTGTTAAACTTTTTTTTTTTGAATTTTAGTGTTTTTTACGACTTCTTCAATGAATAAAAAAAACTACTGAATGTACCGCAATTATCCTAGTTTGCGGACCGTAGAAATATGTTCTGAATAAGTCGTGAAAATTTCAAAGAATTCGGTTGGATAGATTTTTGTCTATGGTGACAGCCGATTTTCAACATGCAGAGAAAAACGCATTTAAAAAGTAGAATGCGATTTTTAGCCATAAAACCTTAACTGGCCATTAATCTTCTATACCTAATCCATAAACAGTAGGTTTCTTTAAGAAACACATGTACGGCCTTGGTTTCAATTCTTGTCCTTTTCGCGAAGTCATTCCAACATCATTCGGACCAATAAATACGAGCTTTATTATGGAGATCGAAATAAATTTGGCACGTGGCTGATCACGTGTTTAACACTATAATTTCCGAACGACTCCGAATATCAGAAAATCACTTTGCCCATATATGCTACACTATATCTAGATACAATTGATGCCAAAAAAAAATCGATTCCTGGGATGCGACACACGGGATGACCCCCTTAAGTGAAGTTTAAAAGTATTTGGTCCTGCTCCGCAAAAAAAAAAAAAAAAAAAACTCGGCAAATAAACTATCCACCAAACAGGAAAATGCATCAACTTAAACAATTAAACAGTCAATTATTATAAATAAATAGTAGTAAATAATAGTAAATAAATATTAAAAAATTGTTACAAACCACAAAATAAATAAATATTGAATAGTAAAATGTATAATCTCTTTTTCTTTTTAATCCATCTTTGTCAAACTACCGTAAATCTTAGGTGTATTTAATTGTGGCAAAAAGTTTTTTATCTTTAACAAACTAATCTTCAAGAATTAACAATTTTTTGACTTTATTAAAGAGTCTTGTTCTGAATTTTTATAACAAATCCGCGAAAATACCACAAAATGATTTGTTTATCAGCAAAAAGCCACATCTTCCTTAAATAAAAGAACTCCTCTTCGTAAACATTTTCCAACCCCGTTCACAGTCCACAAATTTCCACCTTCACAGTTGTACGAGCAACCAGACCCCGGGGAGAAACCAAAAGGGTGTTCAGTGTTTAACCCCTTGTCTATATAATTTACAAATTACCTATTTACCGTTTCAATAATTACCATGTCAGGTAAATCGTCAAAACCTTGCCACGTGACGACCTTTAAATGCACCTTTTTCATGGTTCACTACTCCGACCAACTACGAAGGGTGTGTGAAAATTTCCAGCACTCACGGGTGCACTAGACAGGACACAGGTTCTAGCCATGGTGCCGCGAATGATGTATGTTTGGACGCTATGGTCATTGAGCTTTAGATGACGGTGAAAGCGATTAGCGCAAGGAAGAATCATGTGCATGTAATGCACCTGACGGCAAGCTGCATCCTTTCCGATACGTTCGATTTTTTCAGAGGTCATAGATACGATATAAATAATGATATGGTCTATTGGTTTCATATCGGCCTTAACGCCGCCAACTCTTTCCTCCTCCGCGATTGAGCGGAAAATAAAGAAAACTCAATAAGTAATCATTCTACTCGCAAAGTAGGGAAAATTTGTCAAATATGATGTATGTAGTAGTCATAAAGTTTCCTACACTCGTATCGTGAAAACTTTAGTAAGAGAATCAGCGGAGAAGTGGCGGAGACCAGTTGGCTCCTGGTACGGATTATCGATATTTGCAGGTTGAAAGCTATTAAGACAGAAGCTTATGGGGCCGGGGGTTCCCTATTTCGTCTACGTAGCCTTGAATGAGAGACTTCCGAAATTTCAGAGAACGAGAAACACAGGCAATAATGACAGCAAATTTGTATCTAATGTACATGCATATATCTTCCTCCTACGTTACCTCCTCTACTGCTTTTAAGCCATGGAGTACTGAGAAGGTCTTTTTTCCTTACACGATTAGTTTGAATAGAGGCCGAGGAAGTTAGTAAACAAATATCAACATGTTCTAGAAACTTAAGGAATTGTTTGTTCACAAGTTTCTGGAATTCCCATGGATGGTATTCCAATGAGCAATCGGATTTGTTGCACACTTGGCAATTTTCTAGACAAATGGAATTTAGAAAATTAGGTTCGCAGCTGTACTTACGATATCCATTGGTAGATGCCTGACACTGTTAGTTCGCCTCGGTCCTCCAGTGCGTATTCAATCAGTTCGGTATAGGTGAATGGTGGCTTTTTTGGCCTGTAAAAGGAATTGTACATGGAGTTCAAATAAAGATTCAGCACTAAAATTCATAAAATATATTTTAAGGGGTTGATACAATATATAATTAAAAGTAAGGAATGATTATTAAGACTCATTTTTTGGTTCACCAACCATTTTTTGCTTCCACATTTCTGGACTGAAAGCAGGAATGTTTTATCATATAAATGTATATTTTCCGCAAATATTCGCTCTCAGGGCTTAAGACATACATACAGTTTTGTGTGGACAGCTCTACTAATCTAGTTTAAAGAGCTAATAATTTAATATAGAAAGTTGCTTTAACTTTGATACTAATAACCGGATTTCCACGAAACTTTGCAGTATTATGTGCGATACTATCGTCTATGCTACTGATTCTCCTAGGATGAACTTAAGGGGCTTCGGTCAATTTCAGAAAGTTGGTAATATACTATTACTTCCGAGTTGTCACAATCTCGGCAGATGCCGGGTCTTACCTAATACTAGCACTAAGTGCCAAGCATTTAGGCTCGGACGATCTTACCTACTTAAAAACTAAAGGGGCACTGGTGGTGGTGGCCGGTGGTAGGTCAATGGGAAAATCCGTCGAGAGCTCTCCGCAACATCGAGCAGGTGTGCAGCATTTTGTACTTCTGCATGGTTTGAACCAGACTGTGCGAAAGTCCCAGGACATCAAGGGAAACCGTGAAGGATTTAGGTACAATACCTATAGCTAACAATATTATGGGAACTACAACCACCGGGTCGAGACGCCAAATTTCTTTGATTTCCCGAGCCAATGGCTCATAGTTCACCTTCTTCTCCACGTATTTCCGTTCAATGTTGCTATTATGGGGGATAGCAACATCAATTACATACGCGGAGCGATCCATCTTGTCAACTAACAGTACGTCGGGCTTGTTATGTAGAGTATGGCAATTAGTCAGAACTTGCCGGTATCAGTACATGCTGTAAGCAGAACTATCAAGAACTGCTTGAGGCTCATATCGGTAAACCGGACATATTCCCGTGATCAGCCCATGCTAGTATGCAAGGTTTTGATGGATAACCTTACATACAGCATTATGCCTGCTGATGTATTGCACCGTTGCCATAATAGTAAGTATAGCCAGAAATGAGATCCAGTCCAACGTCTCTAACGCCGAACCACACATTCTCCACTGGTCGTTCTCCACCCGTTCTTTCATGATGAGCTTTTTATAAGCTCGGGTGGCGACCACGCCGTCCTGAATGGCACACATGAAGCCCTCCGTCTCAGCAAAGAGATCCCCAGCACACAGTTATCTGTTCGACACATGCAAATCGACAAATGGCTGCCAAAGACAATTCATGTGTTTACCATGCATTGCCTTCGATTTCCATTCATCGATCCGCTCTTGGTCCGACTTCACCCCACTCAGAGGATTGAAAGATCGATCCTTCTAGTTAAGTGGAGTCAGCTCACAGTCTGCCTTACAGACAGCCGCATGCAAGGGACTAGCCTGCTCTTTGCTGTTAAAATAAGCGCGCAGACAGTCGACTTGGCGATGATGTTTTACCGCCACTTCAACCATGCCCCTACCTCCGATATCGCGAGGCAGGTTCATTCGCTCTACGGTAGACTTTGGATGATGCATTCGGAATTTGGACATAGTTGTCCGTATTCGCCGCTGGACGTTTTCCAGATCGATCTGCGTCCACGGCAATATTCCGAATGCATAAGCTAGTGAAGGGATAGCGAATATATTTAATGCGCTTATCTTATTCTTCCCCGGAAGATGCGATTTCAGCACCAGCTTTACACGTCGCAGGAATTCGGACAGCAGAGCATCCTTCAGATCACCAACTCGAGTATGGGTTCCTTACAGAATTCCTCGTGATGACCTTTGTGGATGGCTGGTATTCGACAGTTGCCTATTAGCCTATTAGCACCCTCAGATGTACGCACTGATAAGGTGGTATGCCACTCTTCCATGACTGTTACCAAAAACTTTATTACTTTCGGATCAATGCGATACAGATTTAGGACATCGATTAGCCAGGTATGCGGGACGCTATCAAAAGCCTTGGCATAATCGATATTGCAACTAAAGAGGTTTCTTTGGCCTCTAGTTGCTTGTCCTACAAATACCGAGTCGATAATGAGTTGCTCTTTGCAAACCCTTGACCCAACTCGGCAGCCCTTCTGCTTCTCGGACAGAATGTTGTTGGTCTCGAGGTGCGCATTGACCCTTTCGCTAATAATGGACGTTATGAATTTAGAGAGGGTTGGTAAGCAAGTAATCGGCCTTGTGTCTGCGGGGTCCTGCACCGTGTCCTTCTTAGGGATAAGGTAGGTAATCCCCGCAATGAGGAAGGGTGGAAATTCCTCCGGCCGGCTCATGACCTCATTTATACTGTGTGACACTTATTTATTCTTATTCTTTTTATTTTGGCTCTATATCTTCATTGCCTTAATTTTTGAAATCTTCATTATTTTTTTTTGTTTTGATTTTCCTTGAAAAAAACCTGGAGTCATAAATTGACATGAATTCGAACTAAATTTCATTAATTTGTAGACTTTCCTATTCCTCTCTAGCCCCGTAAAATTCTCCTTAAAATAGTGGCATCCTTCAATAGAATGGTCGGAGAATGCCAAGGTGGGGAGGGAACCTCGAAGGTCGTGCCCCACAATACATCTCAGGCAGAAGAATCGTTGATTGAGGCATTTATTCACTGAAGAATTCTTTCGGTTGAGTGATGGAGTCCTACAATTAGGAAAATCAAGCTTTCGAGTTCCACTCATATGATGGGTTGTTGCTATTATAATTTTTTGTTTTTCTGTATTTCTCTAATACTCCAAATTTTTATTTTACAACTTTCAACCACTGTACATCCTCGATTAACTTTCTGATAGCATTAATTTTTTCAGATATAGTTTGACATATTATTTTTTTTTCTTACTGTCCAAAACTTCCATCGTTTTAACTTTCTCTCCTTCATCGTTGACGTCCTGCTTCATTCATTATTTATTTCCGCAGCACTTAGAAATTAGAAGTTGGTAGCGTTTTGGTTGTCCTGTGTTTCCACTAAATGAAAAGGTTGCTTTTTGATTGAGACAACCCTATTGTTTTTATTAACATATATCGATATTTCGGGAGCCAGTTGCTCCCTCGTGATTGTAAACACTGAAAAAGGGAGCAACTGGCTCTCGAAATATCGATATATGCTAATAAAAACAATATGGTTATCTCATTCATTTTTAGCATTATGACCTTTGAGAGAATTATTTTTTTTATTATTAGCAACCTTGATCTTTATCGAGTACACGTTATTTGGTCTTATTCTACATTAAATAGTAGTTAGGTAAACCATTTTCTGGTAATTTCGTTTCATAATAATATTTGGATTCCAACTTTATTAGACTGTCCCATTATGTTTTTAGGATCGTTGTGCTTCTTAAGGGGAAAAAAAGTTCGGAGGATCGATTTAAAAAAAAAATTCGGAAACTGCAACTTGCATTAGGAGCAAAACTTTTAGAGTTAAATATAATTGAACCTCCTCGATTGTCATTAAGAAGACGAAAATCGCATATGGAAAGCAAAACACAAAACCCAGGCTGCTACTCAAAAATCAGAGAATTTGTCGTAGGATGAATTAAAAGGATCCCTTGGAGCATGGAGGCGAGGTATTTTATGGAGCTGGGGTCAACTACTTTATGTAATTTAAAAAAAAAATCGTTCTTTTCATTTTATTCGTGAATCAAACTTTAATCGCATTTTTCTCAAAACTTTTCTTCTAAGCTCATAGTTAAACTTAAACTTTTCACTTATTTTACATGCTAGATCCTTGATTCTGAATGAAGGATTTCGTTTTTGTTTCCAGTTACAACTATTTTTTTTAATGAAAAGGGGAGCAGTTTTTGGCAAAAATCGCGAGGGTTTTTTTTGCACCTTCACCAAAAATTCAACAAGTCGGAAAACCGGAAGCTAGACGCTTCAGGTATGAAAGGTTTCGTGTATTTCTCTCTGTATTTGAGTGTGCATTTGTCCCATTAGCATGTAGCACGTAAAATATGCATATATTATATGAAAATTTCCACTTTAAAGTGATATTGACATTCATAGTCTTGAATTTGCAGAGGAGCGACAGTTTTGACCTAGTATAACTTTGTTAGTAATAGTGCGATTTCTACCAAATTTGGCGGGATCATGCTCTATGTACTGCATTATATTACTGCAAAATTTTGTGATTCTAGGGTGAACTTAAGGGGGGTTTTCCTGTCAATTACTGAAAATTATAGTATTGTACTATTATTAACTTTATTTGAATAGGTATCGGTATGGAGTATTTCGGAGCCTAGGCACCATATAGTGGCAGCCCCCTGATTTTTTTCAGATTTTTCGGTTAAGTAGTTTCTGAGAATGGGTTCTTTAAAAAAATGGTCACTTTCAACCGCCCGCACTCCCCACCTTTTCAACAAATGTCAAAACTAAGACCCGCTTCGAAAAGTACTAACCGATACCTTTAATTTGATGCCCCACGTGACTATATTTGGTGAAAAAAAAATTTACATCCCAATTTTGCATGTATGGGGACCCCCCTTAAATTCGACGTAAAAGCATGTAAGTCACTATATGCATGAGCGTTCACAGTTCCCACCTTTCTACTAAATTTGGTGCCAATCGCTATAACCGCCTCCGAGAAAAATGCGTGTGACGGACAGACAGACAGACAGTAAACCGATTTTAAAAATGAGTACTTTCCTAATTCCTTCGTTCAAATCCAAGATAAACTTATGTGCTAAAGAAGTCCTTTCGGCTTTTTAATTTCGGATGCATATTTAGATACTCAAGTACGATTCGATACAGTCCAATCGCGAAAGTTCAACAGCAGTAAAACGAACTTTAACGTCCTTTAGGAAACACAAACAAGGTAAAAGTTAGATTAATAAGAGCCTGGGAATGTTAGTTATTCTTAGCCGCCCAATAAATAGCCAATGTTCCAGTTTTGTCATCGACTTTTTTAGATGTGGGTTAATTGTTTTCCCTTTGAGAAAAAGAAAGCAGTTTAATAGATGAACCAAAAATTAAAATTAAAAAATTAATAATATTAAGAAGACAAAAATGCAAACTTCGTTAATTAATAAGACAGCATTTCTGTAACTAAATTTTCAATTAATTTGTGGTAACTAATATGAATGGAATGTAGATAGTTGTCTAATTTAAGGAGATAAGTAGAATTAATCGAAGATTTGATAAGAGTAGATTCTTTTCTTCAAAGTTCTGCGGAAGCACCTGGATAACCATACGAACCTACAGAAGAAACAAGCTTTCATTCCCAAATGAAAATAAACAACCTTTCTTTTAGTTTGATCAAGGTGAAGGTTACATATATAATAAACAAAGAAGTTTCAGTCATTAATCAACAAGTAAACGATGCAAAAATAGCAACGGCAAAACTACCGGCAATCTCTTTGGCAACATAAAATATTTATATTAGTAAACTTTTACTCCAAGAGAGATCCTAGCAACGGTTTTATAACCCTCCAAGTTTCGACGAATTATAAATGCTTGCATTTCGCTGATTAAACTGTTTGCGGCTTAATTATTTCAGGAGTTTTTTATTCGTGGTTCAAAGTGTCTTAAGATACTTACATTTTTGGAGTGTTTTCCACAACCACATTTTCAGCTATAGACATTTCACTTTCATCAAGATCGGCAGTCGTTTCCATGATTAGTTCGTCAACTTTTCGTCCTGTTCGCAATTGTTGCTGTAAGTGCTCCTCGTTTTGTTGATGTAGTTTGCTTGTCGGTGATAGTTGACTTGTTCGATTAACCTCTGGCGATAGATGCGGTAATTCGTCCAGTTTGAAATTGAAGAGCCATGAAAGGTTCCGATCGTCGAAGTCCATATCATTTTCTGAATGACAAAATATAAAAATTTGAAAAATCTTATTTATTAACGTGTTTATTCTTTAATTTTTGCATAAATTGAATATTCCAATCATTCTTATATAAAAGCGACGGCTGTAGGTTTGCTGATACCTTTTTTCTGAATTATTCACATATAAGCCAAGGTCAGAGAGCCACGGGCAGACTAAATATAAATTGGAAAACAAACGTTAGAAAAATCGCAGAAAAGATGGAGAGACAGTTGGATGCAGATATCTCGGTTCATATTAAAAATTTTGAGGATGTTTGAAAGATTGTGGGTTTTCGATTTTTTCCCTGAAATTTCTTTTCTCCAAACCCATTTGCTACTCAGACGGTCCTCTTAGAAGATTCAACTGAGCCTTCATCTTGACATCTTTAGCCGAGTTTACAAAATGTCTGGCTTCATTCTTCACTTTTCTTACCCTTCACAGTTCAATGATGAGATGATCCCTTCGTCTATAGTATTCTTGAGTATATTTCAGTAGTACGGTACACATACCATTATTGTGATTACTATGTAATTTGTTCTGTTCGGTGGAAGTTTATTCACTCTCTTTTTTAAGGTATATTACGTGTTACGTACTAATGGGACAAATTCACACTCAAATGTCTTTATAAAGGAAATACACAAAACCTTTCATACCTGAAGCGTCCAGCTTCCGGTTTACCGAATTGTTTTGTTTTTAAGAACCCTGGCTATTTGCGTGTTTGGGGTGCCTTTCCAGTAGTTCATGAGCTTCTTGCGTTGCTTGTATTCCCATTCAAACTGGTATGGGAATGCTTTAGTAGACTGAAGACGCTTAGCTCGCTCAATAAAGTGTGAATAGCCTGGAACCTGGCCACATTGGGTTAGAAGCGGACGAATTGCTTAGCTCACTCAATAAGGTTTGAATACTGTGGGTTCCAGGCCACATTGGGTTAGAAATGGACAAGCTGGCCAGGAAAGGAACAGTGACGCCGCTATACTGGTCGGAAATGGACTCGTGGCTACGACAATGAAAAATGAAGAGGAACGACTGAGAAACCTTACTGAGCGAACTTACCAGGAATGGAACAGTTCATGGTGCTCATTGGGTGATGTTTATATGATTTTTAAACCTCACCAAGAAGAACCTTCGGATTTAAGTGGGAATACTCACTGGTCACTACACCTGGGGTAGCTAGGGATATCTACAAACACTGTCTGTACATTCTGTAATGATAGTGATTAAAGCTCTGCACATGTTGTAGGTATCTGGGAGATATTAGATACTAGGTTGAAAAACTTAGAAGTAGGGAACATAATAAAGTTTCTGTCGGTTATAGGTTTAAACAACATACTACAGTTAGTAGGTATACTACAATCAGTAAAGAGGCACAATAGTTCTTTGGAGAACATCACTTTCAGCCAGATAGTCCTCTCTCTGAAAAGCAAAAAGTATCTACACGCAACTTCGAAAGCAAATTCTCAGGAGAATAATAGGAGCAAAACGAAGTGGGACGATTAGTTATATGAAATATTTGATGAACCTGAGATTTGCAGGATTACTTGACGGCTGGCCTGATTACGTGCCATGTACGGATGATAATCTAATAACCAAAAGGGTATTCGAAGGGATGGCGGTTATACGAAGAACAGTAGAAAATCCAGCAAATCATGGAGAGATTCAGTCGATGAAGATATTGCATCACAGTTCGTCTTTGGAGCTTAGCGAACGCAATCGAAAAATCGAAATGGATAGAGGTGTAGAATTCTGAATCACAAGGACTGAGAAGGTTGAATTACGTTCCGTGTCAGGAAAATTGTAATTGAGGCCTTTCTTTGAAGAAGAAAGTACAAATTACATCATTTTGGGTCTGAAAACCTTTTCTCTTCCCAGTTGACCGGATCTACCAAACAAGGAAGATGCAACCAACCCGAACCTACAAGATGATCAGTAAACCATCTCCAGAGGGAACAGACAAACGAACAAATAACGACAATGTGAACCAACCAAAACACACAAATGTATAGGCTGCCTTACATGATCAGTATTTCATCAGTCAATTCATTAAAAATGGAGTGATGAAATTACTGATGGACTGACGTGTTTAGGATAAACAAAACGACAAAAAAAACACTTTTGTTACATGCATTTAAAGATCTGAATCATTCGGAAGTCATAATTCGATTAACAACACAATGACAACTAACATTCAACCTATCATTAGTCCTGTTAATTTGATAGAATTTAATCAAAAATTTAAATTTTCGTCCGTCTATCACTCATTGCCATGTAAACACACTAGATGATCAGTTTGCCATAATTTTGTCATCAGATTGATGAGATACTGATCTTCTGAGGTTAGCCTGTGGATATCCCTGCCGTTACAGGCTTAGGCTGCAATTTGGGCTTTAAAGTTACAATTAGTAACCACCAGAACATGGAGTCGAGTGCCGTGGACACCATGCTCTATACTTAATACTGGATATTGAAGGAATACAACTGATTTTTTTATAGGAGAACACAACATGGTTTTCCCAAGGATACAAAGCCTTTCAGAACTGTTCTTTAGTGAATCAATCAAACTTGCAAAAAAAAATTCAGGGAATGTATATAGTGTGGTTATAAGTTCCTAAAAAGTCCCAGCCCATCGGAATCTGGCCTATTCATTCAACCAGTTCAACCAACTGGAATAAAGTGCACATTAGTTATTTTTCAGGACTTTGGAATATTTCTAATTACTTGTTAATTAGATATGAAATCGGAAGTGCTCATTTAAAGAACGTAAGTAACTCAGACCTTGAGAACTATCTAGCCTAATGATGATTTTTTGCTGGGAAAACATTGTATGTCCTGCAATAGTTTTCAGTCGCAATCAGACTGCTGAGGCCCATGTGACCCATAAACTTAGTGGCCGTCATATCTAATCCGATCGGTCTCATTCGATCAGCAGTAGATTTAGGAGTTGTATTCTGTCTCTTTTAAACAAAAAGGATCCAGATTATCATCCGATGGACGCTACCCTTCGCTTGCGTGTCGGCACTATATCTGGTTGAAGGAGACCAAATCAGCGGTCTCACAAATTCAGTGTCAGCTGTTTCCTTTGATTCTACTATCACTCGAGAGCATGAGACTATTGATGCGTATTCGGTTGCTTTCAAAAATACCCTTTATCCCTGGTGCAGTTGAAATTGCCGGCCATCTTCAAAAAGGGCATTACAAGATTTGAATGACTACAAAAAACTAGATATGGATCGATTAGAATAAAGAGTTGAGAGCTTAGCTGATCCTTGTGGATGGAACAGGATGATTGTTAGGATCGCGAACAAGGGTACTCGTCTTGAATCCGAAAATAGACTCCCCACCTTTTTTTCAATGATGACGGTAATCACTTCTGTCGTGCAATCTAACCCACACCATGTTGTGTGACGTCGCAACTCGTCCTTTGAGCGCTTTGATCCCTCACGTGTCATTTGTACAAAATCAACGTGTCTATACCGATGCGTAGGTCCGGATCGGATCTAAAAATCACACAACGAACAAAGGACTTCGCGACAGCCTAACGAAATAAACCAGAAAGCGAGCTAAACCTGGAAAATAAGAAAAACAAGTCGGGAAACCGGAAGCTGGACGCTTCAGGTATGAAAGGTTTTGTGTATTTCTTTTATAAATACATTTAAGTGTGCATTTGTCCCATTAGTACGCAGCACGTAATAAATGCCTAGATTATGTGAGAATATCCACTTTCGGGTGATATTGATATTCAAAGTCTTGAATTTACAAAGAAGCGAAGAATTTGACCTATTATAACTTTGTTAGTAATAGTGAGATTTCCACCAAACTGCAAAATTTCGTACTACTAGAATGAACTTAAGGGGGGTTTTGCAGCCTGTTACTAAAATTATAGTAACGTACTATTATTAACTTTATTTGAAGTTATCGATATTGAGGGTATTTCCGAGCCCAGGTACCATATAGCGTCGTGATTTTTTTCAGATATTTCGGTTGGGTAGTTTCCAACAAATGTCTGGCTTCAGAAAGTACTAAGCGAGACCTTTGATTTGATACCCCTCGTGACTATATTTGGTGAAAAAAAATTTACACCCCCCTTAAATTCGATGTAGAATTATCTAACTCACTGTATGCACACTTTCTAAATTTCACCAAAATTTGGTTTCAATCGCTACAACCGTCTCCGAAAAAAATGCGTGTGACGGACAGACAGACACATCTACAGCGATCACCAGGCAATCTTCTTTGAGACATGTGTCTAGCCACAGAGCAAAGAGCTATCATGCCCGAAACCGAAAAAGATTTCAGGTTGGTCTGCAAAAGCTTTCGAAATGCTTTAAAGAGCTCTGCTCAGAAGCGGATGTAAACTCGTGGGGGAGTGCTTATAGAATCGTGATGAGACGATTCAGAGGCCGTTCATCTCCGCAGATCAAGTGTCCCACCCTGTGGCTCAAAATCATCCAGGGGTTGTTCCCCAGCAAGAGGAGAGCACCGACACATTCCAACCACCTCTGAATGTGACGGCAATTCCGCCAGTCACCAGAGACGAGCTGCCGGAGATCTGCAGTAGAATAGGAGACAATAAAACGCCAGGACTGGACGGAGTACCGAATAATTTTTCGCGAAATCCAGGTCGGACATGTTCGCTGAGTTGTTCGAAGCGGGCATGTCCGAGGAAATATTTCCTGCGGCATTGAAGCGGCAGAAGTTGGTACTTCTGTCTAAGCCTGGTAAAACTCCAGGTGAACCATCCTCATATATGTCTTTTGGACACGGTGAGGAAAATGTTGGAGCGGGTAATCTATAATATATTACTCCCGGTTGTTGAGAGCCAAGGTGGCCTTTCAGATCGGGGGTATGGGTTCCGTAAAGCCAGATCAACCATTGATGCCATCAAATTGGTTATTGGTTTGGCCGAAGATGCAATCCACGGAAAGGGTAGTACCAGCAAATATTGCGTGGTGGCAACCCTGGACGTCAAAAATGCATTCAATTCGGCCAATTGGAATCTAATACGCAAATTCCTAACGAAGGTTGGTATTCCCGTCTATCTCGCTGCTATTGTCGATAGTTATTTAACTGAAAGGAGGCTCTGGTGTGGCACCGATGACGGACACCGCGGGTGTTCCGCAAGGCCCCGTATTGGGCCCACTATTTTGGAACACCATGTACAACGATGTACTTAATCTTCCCCTTCCGAGGGAAGCCACAATGGTAGGTTACGCTGACGACATAGCGCTGGTTGTTGTCGCAAAGCATCTCGAAGATGCTGAGTTATACTCAGGCGAGGCAATCGAAGCTGTTAAAAGTTGGCTAGAGAGCTCTGGTCCGACACTTGCGGAGGAGAGAATAGAAGCGGTCCTCATCACTAAGCGCCGGAAGAAAAATTACGTCTGTATTAGAATCGGGAATCATATCATCACTTCCAAGCCGATCACCAAATACTTGGGGGTGGTGATAGACAGGAAGCTCAATTATAGGCAACACGTGCAGTGTGTTTGCGATAAATCATCCACTGTTAGTATGGCCCTGGCGAGGATAATGCCGAACGTGGGAGGGCCACAAAATACTTCTAGGTTGCTTATAGCCAGGGTGGTGATTTCAATTATGCTCTATGCGACCCCAGTTTGAAGGGAGGCGTTGCGGATCTCAGTTAATACTAACCTACTGAGTGCAATCAGACCTGAAGGTATACACTGCTTTCAGCACTGTCTCAGATGATGCAGCATTCGTCATTTCTGGAATGATGTCGATTGACATCTTGGCAGATGAGATGGCGAATATACACAATGCGAAGCCTATCTCTTCCTTATCGCAGACGAAGAATGCTGAGAAGGAGAGATCCACAAATAGATGGCAAGAGCGTGGGAACGCTCGGGAAAAGGTCAGTGGAATCACAGGCTCATTCCTGCCATCAAGGAATGGTTGGAGAGACGACACGGTGAGATTAAATATAATCTCCGCCTTGTGAGAATTCAATTTTCATAGCATTATAATTAATAAATGAGCGTTGCGAATTGTTTTTTTGAAGGATATGGTAATTTGGCAGGGGAAACTACTACTTCGGCGTCAAGAAGATAATAGCTAAATAACCAGTTTTGATTGACTCGACATCAGCATCGACCATGTGTGTAGAATTTGGATCACAACTCCACCTGATTTTCGTCGATTTTGAGAAGGCTTTTTGAAGTATGAACAAGAGGGGTATTTGGAATGGTCTATGTAGAAGGTGCATTGTGGGGAAACTAAAAATCCTGGTCAGAGCTATATATGATGGTGCAAAATGTAATATGCTTGCGCAAAGTAAGATATCTGAGGAATTTTAATCGAAAAAAAACCCCGTCAAGGTTGCATTCCGTCGTAGATATATTTTTTTTTTATTGTCATTGACGTCCGTTATGGTGCTGTGTTATGAGTTTGAGGCTGTGGAAGAGTTCTCTTCCAACATCTCAACTAAGCTGATGACATCTGTTTGCTTTTTGACTAAGTCATGGACTTTGGAAAATGGGGTAAGCAGAATTGGACTGAAGATAAACACCAGGAAAATCAAGGTTCTCTGTCTAACTGATCATCGCATTTTTCCTATTTCCATTAATGGGCAGAATGTCGAAGGCGTCGAACAGTTGTATGTTCAGGAAATGTTCTTTCTGCCGACGGCGGTATCAAACTTGATTTCGTATTAACAGCGTTAAATCCGCTATCCTTGTATTGTTCAAATGAAAAATAAAATTATTTTGGAAATGCAACTACTTCAACACCAACTTCAAGTTGAGGCCGTTTTTTGTCATCGTCCCTTTTGTGTGCTTATATGGCAGTAGTACTGGGAAAGTGATCATCATTGTTACTCAAAAATTCCTAATTTTATAGGTTGACGAAATCATGGCGATGTCTGAGTGGTGCCCTCGAGTATTCTGGCCTGAAACAATTACCCGTGAAGAACTTCCTGGGCGTACGTGCTGGATGATCATGGGCATGGTAAGAAAGCGAAAGTGGCAGTGGATAGGTCACACTTTAAGGAAACCCGACTCCATTTCGTGTTATGCCATGTAGTAAAACCCACTATCCCAGAATGGTCGATGAACTGGTCGCCTTTTAACTACGTGACGAAGGAAAAATGAAGGAGGAGTGCAAGCGATATGAATAATCAAGTTCAAATTAATTAAGAGCTCTAGCTTAATATGCAGTCATTAGCGTAGTTAAGTTTTCTATAACTTCCCGTGGAACAAAATGTATCTTATATCGCGGATAAAAATTGCAGACCTGGTTATTGCGACAATGGGAGGTTTTCGTCAAGTCCCAATGTGTTTCTTGACTTTACATTGTGGAGGGAAATTTTTGTCCATAAATATTAAAAAGCCATCAGCTAATTTTTCTATAAAATATGTCAATTCTCTTACGCTCTTGATTCGGCATTTGTTGTCCAGTGTTTGTGTTGTTCAGGACCTCAGGCTGCTTTTGTGTGTTAACCGCGGGAGTTTTTGATATATCTACACAATTTGTATCCAAATTCACGATCGAATTGTATCGTTGATCCAACTCCAGGAGATCGGGACTGCTCCACGAACCATCATAATTGTCACTACCCGCAGTTGTGGTGTAAATAGTTGTCGTTTGAATAGGCGGTACCAGCGTTACACCGTCGAAGTTTATCAGTTCAATTCCATTGCACTCATTAGTTGTGAACATATTCCCATTTAGATTGAAATTTTCGTTACACTGATCAACAAAGTTATTTGAGAAATTCTGAATCAATCGTTTTTTGGGTTGTACGTATGACTGGTTCGAATCTAGCATGTCCAGCGTGAGCTTTCTCTTCAAGTAGAAATTTTCGTTTTGGTGGTTCTGGGAATCCATTTGACTAGGATCATTGGAGGAGTTAACAATCATTTTTCACTACGTTTAGTTCATTTGAATCTTCCAAGAATTTCAACCAAAAAAGGCACCGTTTCAAATTTCTCATTCATTCATTGTTTCAAATATTGCACAAGTAATTTCACAAGAACACAAAACAGTGTCCTTCGACCAGGACCTCAGACGGATCGGAAACTATGTTCAAACCACGATTGCAAAATATCTACTGAAGCGTTTCGAATCGAAATTGGAATTGATATCAAACGGAAAAGGAGAATTAATCGTGCAACTAACGTAAAATGTGTCCTGATGCGCGGTCATGCGGAAAACTCTACAGCAATCGTTTTCGGATGACGTTCAGGGAGCCTTCTTTTGTCTAGGTTTCAGCATGAATTACATTTTTACATGAATTTTTTGAATAACGTTTATGTACAAGGAGCAGTCTACTGTCATCATTATTCGTTATTGGTTGACTATATACAGACTGTTTCCTTTTTTTGGTGGGTTCATTCAGTTATGTACTTGGCCAAGGAACAGGTGCGCAAGATTTGAAATTAGAATTGGTAGGCGTTGCTATGACACTTGAAATAAAAGTGAACTTTGTTTAATTGTTGAAAATTTTGAGTTAATTTCGGCAAATTAATAAGATTTATAACATTTTTTCAATTAGTTACATGAACTTTCGAAACTGTGACGAGTTTCTCTTCCAAGGATGCCAACATGATATCTTTAGGGCTTTTAGTTTACGAAGTGCAAATAGTAATGTTACTACAAATATTCCTTAACGTATCTGCCGTTATATTAGTTTTTTGCTATTGCTATATGAGCTTCCTTACCCAAATTAATAAGCAAACATAGTTTTGACTAGTTTTGGATTTTGCTAAAAAAATTAAATTTCAAATTTTTGATGAGAATTGAGAATTGCAAGTGCAAGATGCAAAGGTGACGAACAATTATATTCTAGGGAATTAACGGATTCCCTTTGAACTCGGAGTTTTTTCGGGACCGCAGGATAAAATTTCAACAGTTTTCATTGGGACTTTCCTAACAATTTTCATCTTAGGCAAAGAATCTCTCTTTAGGACCCTAATTAACATCCGTTTTTGCACTCTATGTAATAAGACAATCGAGCCAATTTCAGCTTACAAATACCGCTTCACTCGAAACGTCTCACCATAGGGTCACAGCCTTTACTCTACAAGGCAATGATCTTGTCAGTCCGTATGTATGTTTCTTGACCGCGTTTGACAGAAGAGTGCCAAGAATGTTTCGCCTAATACATGAGGATGGATGATTCCGTAGCCTACGGAAGGACGCAATTGATGAGCGATGCCACGACCGTCTGGTTGTGCATAAAATCTGGCTCAATAGGTTCCGATGGTCAGTTCACTCAATCATGGGATGGTATAAGGACATTATCTATGGTGACAAAGAAAACGTGGCGGACCCTGCCTGAGATAGAGTGATTGTGTAGGCCACGACGTCAGATAGCTTTTAGGGATATCGAATTGGTGGACCTCGGCCCAAAACCGGGATGTCTGAAGTTCCTTACTAAGGCCGGCCTTGACTGGATACTGGTTGTTGCGCGGTTGTTGATAATGGTGATATAATAACGGTATAGTTTATAAAATTCATGTAGCTGTAATGTAATGTAATGATGTAACCCACAAATTCTATTTCACTTTAGGATTTGATGTTCTACCACAATGGCAAAGCCACGAAGGCTGTCTTGGGTGATACCCACAGGGAAGGGTTTTCTCACATTTGTTATGGCTCCTAGTAAAGGACATAAAGGTCTTTGCGTAATAGTTATCGTCAAGTTAGCGGACACAGAATGTGACCCGCTTGATAGTAACTCTGGTAATCTAAAATTGGTGCTTCCGAAGCGGACACATAGTGAATGCCAGGAAGACTGGACTACCCATATTATCGGGCGTGGAAATCCAACTGGTACAAATAGTCAACTATTTTGGAGTAACATACATCTCGACTCGAAGGTAACGTGGAAGCACCATATCCAGGAACAATATCAGAAATCTCTCATATCGTTCTAGTGCTGTAGGATTGAAATACGTAAAACCTACAGACTTTCATCGCGATCGAATTCATTGGATAATTAATATCCCTAATGAAACCTATTTTTATGTATGGATATCGGTATGGAGGTTATTTCGGAGCCTAGGCACCGTATAGTGATTTTTTCAGATTTTTGGATTGGGTAGTTTCTGATCACTTTCGACCCCACGCACTCCCCACGGACAGACGGACAAACAGACTGCAAACCGATTTTGATAAGGTTTTGTTTTACGCAAAACTTTAAAATATATATATCACGCAGTGCAGCAGTTGTAGAGGTATCACCATCTATAAGATATTCTCCGCTATCTTGCTAAGTCGGATAGCCCCATACGCCCAGAATATCATTGACCCATGCTAAAGAGATTTGATACGAGGCAAATCAGCAACTGATCACATTTTCTCTATGCGGTAAGCGATGGAAAAACTATTGGAATATGGTCATCAGTTGCACCATCTTTTCATCAATTTTAAAACCACTTATACCCAGCATACCCAGGGTAAAACTATACACGACCATGATAGAATTCGGTATCCCAAAAAAATTGATAGGACTCACTAGGCTGACCAGTGAAGACCTCGGTGTTTAACGTAGGTACCTGTCTTGAGACTTAATCCTACGGCCCTCTTCAGGCGCGGATTGATTTTGTGACCACAATCAGAGCCCCGTTAGACAAGCAGAACGGTACCAGTCTATTTCAAAAGCATGGCTTGGTATTCATACTGGTGGATGCGAGCATCACCTAAATCTCTACCGAACTATGGAGTACGGCACTCGTGTTGATACGCAACACCACGTCGAGGCCCGAAGGTCTCTTCTCGCTTGAGCACAACCACAGCTCCCATGAAACTCCCACAAGGGGGCCAACCGCAACCAACTGAGCTATATTCAGATATGACAGGAATTCTCCTGAAGTATAAGAGTCCAGGGACTACCTCGGTTCCCATGGTACCAGTATACCCCTGGTAAGGTTTCGTGACCGAAGCCACTTCAGATGAGTCCCCGTGCAGACTCGGGTCTGATCGCCCTTGTTAGACCTTGGAGCATTCGCCTACTGCATCACGGCCGGCAAGCCAATGCGATACAGCGACAGGGTTGCCGCCCCGTCTTCCTCCCCGCCACCTCAGAGCACCTGACTAGGAGAACACTTTCAGGATCACTTTCAAGACCATTCAATATCAACGACGGTTTAAGATAAGGCCTATCAAGTGTCCTCTTTAGCCTGGCCCTGTAGAGAGTGATCCGTGATGCTGGGGTAAATGCGAGGAGTACGATCCTCTTTAAGTCCATCCAACTACTGGCCCATGCTGACAATATCGACATCATGGGAAAAACCACCCGAGATGTACAAACTGCCTTCATCCAGATCGAGCGGGCGGCGCGAGATTTTGGGCTGCATGTCAATGAAGGCAAGACAGAATATATGGTGACAAGGTCAGCACCAAAAACCAACCAACAACATCAAATCGCACTGGTCAAACGGGAAGAATGAAGATAGCAGACTACAACTTTGAGATGTTGAAAGTTTTCCTATCTAGGGTCAAAAATCACAACCGATAACAGCTATGACGATGAAATCCGCGCTCGATTCTTGACCGCCAACAGAGCCTATTTCAGCTTACAAAAACTATTCTGGTCGAAACGTCTCACGATAGGGTCAAAGCTCTTACTGTAAAAGACAATGATCTTGCCAGTCCTCCTGTATTCCTCGGAGACTTGGGTTCTTAGGAAAAAAAACTGCTAACTCTTGGCTGCGTTCGAGAGGAGCATCCTCCAAAGAATTTTTGGCCTCCTACATGAGGATGGACGATTCCGTAGCCTACATAACGACGATATTTATGAGCGATACCATGACCGTCAGGTTGTGGATAAAATCCGGTTCAACAGGTTGCGTTGGGCGGGTCACTTAATCCGTATGGATGAGGATGATACAGCCTGGAAAGTCTGTAAGGGCAATATCTAAGGTAGAAAAAGAAGACGAAGTAAGTCCTGCCTGAAATGGACCTCGGCGCAAAACCCAGATGTCTGGAAGTCTTTATTAAAGCAGGCTTAAATTGGATATTGGTTGTTGCGCCGTTGATTATGATGATGATAACGCATTACAGCCCTTTAGACTCTTTCCTCTACTATAGTCCTAGGTTTAGGCTAAGTTTTCTATTTTCTTCTCATTCTGGGAGCATAAATGAGTAATAGTGAAAAGAACATATTCTTTTTAAGAATTGCGAAGACTGGACCAAATGGGGAGCAACTTACTCCCTCTTTTTTTGGTCCACAGACCCCTCGTGTAAGGCTTAGCACCCAAACTTTCAAAATCGCCGCACTCCTGCCCTGGTAGCAGCGTGATCGAAGCGGCTTGCAGATGTAAAGTGCTCCTTTATATAATTCGCAGAACACGAGGGGTCCGTCGACCGGTCCGACATCAAATGCGGACTTAGGACCCGGCAATTCTTAAAAAATATGTTCAGTTTTGGCTAAGCTTTGGTCCAAAGTACGGGCGGATTTACGCTCAATATAATTCGTAGTCATGTTGGTTTCTGTGAAATATATATATATATATAAAGCACTTAACATCTGCGAGTCGCTTCGGTCACGTTGCTCCCAGGGCACGGGTGAGGCAGCGTCTGACGATTTCCCTTTGCACTGGTAAGAAACCTTAAAGCCGTCATCGCCTAACATAATAAAAAGAATTTCGACTTTTATACAGATATGCATGCATGAAAACAATCATTTCCCACTTCTTGCTTTATCCGGAAATTGTACCCCTTTTGTGGCGAAAATCATTAAAATTATATTTCTACCCTAAAAAAACCTGTGAAATACCATAAATATTTCAAAGATAAAAAGGTTGTTTGCCAAGAACAAATAGCCGAGGTTAACTGTTCGGCCATTGATTTTTGAATAATCAGTTTCTTAGCTTCAAAGAAAGCTTTGCCAAAGTTCTCTTTGATGTAACAGAGAAGTATGTATTTTATGGATATACGCATATGTGCAAATTGTGTGATGTAGTTCTCATTATTTATCTAGACTCTATAAAGATAATACCAATTATACACCCAAAATTATTATGATTGTTTATTGGAAGAGAATGGTTCTAGAATTCTGCTAGGCGGTTATACTTATCGAATTTTTAGATAAAACCAGTATAGGCTTATATGTAAACGATTAGGTAACTTTTTGTAAGGTTTGAAACGAGTATATAAAGAAAGAAAACTACGGGGAACCATCATTTAGAATAATAGTTTTGTTCCGGAGTGGTGTATCTAATAATAGCATTGGAGCTGGTTATATCTTTTAATTATAAGAAAAAAATTATAGTAAATATTTGATTCACAGTACGAGTATAGTATGTCCGGAGTCAAGGCTGCATTGGTGATTTGCTCAATTTTAACAATATTCAATGTGGGTGCTGGTGAGTTTTGTGATGCGGCATATAAGGCAGAATGGTGAAGTGTGGAGCCTTTTAGAAAAGCTAAAGATACACCTCCATCAACTTAAGCAAGAAATATTTCAATTTTGTCGACTTCAATATGATAAGGTTGCAAGTAATGCAAGGTTGCGTGTAATGTTGGTTTATAAGATGCTGTATCAGCAAATTATAAACATGGTCCAAAAGCATATCTGTTTTAATTTTTATTTCAAACATTATATTAACAATAAATCTTTAAGAATGAATCACATTTATGAGATATTCTGGGGAGTTCTTTGCTATTCTTATTTCGGTTGAAAACATTTTTTTTTGTTTAATTATTGCGTTGTAGTTTTTTGAGATTTGATGATTCAATACATTTTGGTATTGACGCTCAAGATTTTAGATGCACCATAGTATAAAAGATTATTCAAATTTTCTTTTATGCCACTCCAAATATTTGTAAATACATCAACGAGAAAGTTAATGGAGGGTCAGTTTGCAAATAAGAGCAGAAATTTTGGGTTCATAGATAAGGAATCTAATTATACATAAGTCTTTACTTCATTCTAAATTACGTTCGCTATATTCAAAGAGCCATTTGTGCCTTTTTTATTTACAAGTAAACATATGAACATTAATCTAAATATTGCTATATACACAAACTTAATCGGTGTTGATTAATTCTTTGGTTTGCTTAGAGCATTACACCCATTATCATTCCAATTATGTACGTAATATTTGGCATTGAAGCATCTAACATATGCAACGTATTAAATTTTGAAATATGAGATGTTTGCCCATAATTTCCGTGTTTGGATCTTTGCATTCATTCACTTATCTATAGTTGTCAATTAAGAGTACGAGCTTTTTGCGTGCATTTAGGTGTGCATCTCAGGGAGCAGATTGGGTCGGAACGCAAGACTGTGCATCACCTTGGCAGTATCTCGTATCTCCCGTAGTTGGTGTTTACGAGTGGTAACCTGTTAGGGGAGTTTGGTTGGTTGACAGCCTTGGTGACCATGTCCAAGCCTGTCAACCAATCAAACTCCCCTAAAAGATTGCCAGTGGTAAACACTAACTGCGCATAGGAACCGGACTGTGCTGGAGCTAACCCGAATGCTAGCTGTTCGGCGAGGGCCGAGGTTTTTGGCTTTCAAATATTACTTCTATGTCAGGAAAAAAAGATTTTATCATCTGCCTTATAATTATTCTGTTAAGGGGAAGTCGCACCGCGTCCTTAAAGAACTATTGTGCCCCCTTTACTACTATTAATCATAGTTGTTAAAGAAAGCCTATAAGTTTTAGTATATTCCCTACATCCAAATCTCTAGTGTTTTTTCCATCCAGAAAGCCAGGGTGTTTCCCGCTCCCTTGCGGTTCAGAACATGTTGTATCTCTGTTTCCGATGTGTTGTCGAATGCTCCTTCGATATCCAAAAACGTACACAGTGTTATTTCTTCTGTTTCTATGGCATTCTGTAGTATATCCGTCAGTTCATACAGAACAGTTTCAGTTGACCGTCGTGCCCGGTAAGCGTTTTAACACTGATGTAGGGGATTAAGCTTTAGAACCTGGCAACTTGGTTAGGCAAACTGGTTTGAAAGATTTAGTGTGGAAAGGCTCCTTTTTACCCGGCTCGGAATAAAGAAAACTATTGCCCATCAACGGCGCAACAACCAGTATTCGGTCTAGGCCTGCCTTAATAAGGAACTCCAGACATCCCGGTTTTGCGCCGCGGTTCACCAATTCAATATCCCTAAAAGCTGTCCAGCGTTCTGACCTACGCCATCGCTCCGTTTCAGGCAAGGCCTGCCTCGTCTTCTTTTTCTACCATAGATATTGCCCTTATAGACTTTATGGGTGGAATCATCCTCATCCATACGGATTAAGTAACCCGCCCACCGTAACCTATTGAGCCGGATTTTATCCACAACCGGACCGTCATGGTATCGCTCATAGATCTCGTCGTTATGTAGCCTACGGAATCGTCCATCCTCATGTAGGATGTCAAAAATTCTTCGGAGGATTCTTCTCTCTTATAAACAACCCAACCCAAAAATCTGAAAAAAATCATAGTGGTCCGTGCGGATGATATCCAAAGGCTCCAAAATACTCCCCGTTACGATACCTGCGCAAATAAAGTTAATGATAGTATATTATTATATTTTGAAAATTTACATTTACGTGGATTTAAAAGAGGGGGTTCCCCATACATCGAAAGGGGGAGATGTAAAATTTTTTTTCATCCAATGTAATGTGTGGTATCAAATAAAAGGTCTCGATTAGTACTTTCCGCAACTGATATTAATTTTGACGTAAAATGCGCGACGTAAAAGCCAAAATGTGGACACTTAAAGTGAGCCAGGACTGACTTTCGAAAATTATCAGAATCAGCTCGGTGCGCCTATATGAAATCTAGGCCCCAAAATATGTTCCATTCCGATATCTGCTCAAATAAACAGTATATTACCAACTTTTAGAAATTGACTAAAGAAACCCCATTAAGTTCATCCTAGGAGTACTACACCGGTATAGGGGACGGTATCGTGCAACGCGTGCCAAGCTTCATGGAAACCCGGCTACAAGTGTCAAAGTTATAGCAGTTCAAACCTATCAATTTCGCACGAATTTACTGTATCCTAAGGCAAGCAAATAAAACGCTGACGTCATAATTAATGGGAATAATTAACATTCGAGTGAAATATAAAATTGCATTCATGAGCAATCTACTTATCCCCAGCTCTTTTTAAGGTTTTGTGTGAAACATAACCTTTTTCGAGTCGAGTTACCATGAAAGCCCCCCTTAAATTCATCCTGGAAGTTCAAAATTTGGTACCGTTATAGACAATAATATAATCCACACAAAGTTTGAAAGAAATCCAACTATTATTAACAAAATTATAAAAGGTCAAAATTGTGCATTTCACGTGAATTGATCGCACTCTAATACGAGTATGACGTGGTCATTATATAAAGTGACTCATATGAACCGCGGAGTTGGAATTTGAAGCCATATGAAGGAATATTTAGAACTTTTAGGTATATACTAATGGGAAAACGTGTATAGGAAATTTCCCACACAAGATGAACACAAAATCTTTATACCCGAAGCGCCCAGCTTCCGGCTTGTTTATATTTGTTACAGGTTAACGTCTTCACATTTACTAATAATATTGAACTCCTAGTGTGGAGCATATGAGGTTTGCTGTTATCAATGAAGTGCTTTCCAGATCAAATTATTTATATAAATGCCTTTTTAAAAAGGGGCAAATTTAATTTTTAACTATATTTATATCTGAAGCGCTTAGCTTCCGGTTTTTCGACTTGTTTTATATTTCATTGATCTCAGAAAGAGATTCTGTCTTGCTTAAGAGATTAATTAAGCTTAGAAGGGTGTTTGTTTTTGTTTTTTTCCTAATTTTTAAATGTCTGAAGTATAAACTGAAACCCGGAAACCGGAAGGTCGGCGCTCAGGTATGAAAGGTTTTCCCCAAAAATGTGGTAATGTACTATTATTAACTTAATTTGATATGCAGAATATTTTGAGGCCTGGACACCATATAGAGATTTTTCGGTTGGGTAGTTTCTGAGAATGGATCCGTTAAAGAAATCATCACTTTCCATCCCTCCCACTCCCCGCCTTTCTAACAAATGTCAAAACTAAGACCGGCATCAAAAAGTACTAAAAGCGACTTTTTATTTGATACCTAACATGACTATATTCGGTGAAAAAAAAATGTATACCCCCTTTTGCTTGTATGGGGGCTATCCCCCCCCCCCCCCCCCAAATCACTCATTGCATGTCTGGGCGACGTTCACAGCTTCCTCCTTTTCACCAAATTTCGTGTCAGTCGGTATAGCCGTTTCTGAGAAAAGTGCGTGTGACAGACAGATAGACAGACAGACGGACCGACAGACATTGAACCGATTTTAATAAGGTTTTGCAAAACAAAACTCTCAAAGAACTCAAATTCTAAGACTCTAAGTAATATGTTAAGTGAATACGTGATAAAAGATTTATAATGAAGTTAATATAAATTTGATTTGTATTTAAAACAAGCCGGGATACCGAAAGTTGGGCGCTTGGGGTATAAAGGTTTTGTGATCATTTTATGTCAGCAACTCTCTCTATGCACTGTTTTTCATTCGTACATAGCTAAAAATGCCAAATATTTCTTCATTAACTACTAAACTCCAGATACACATATGTACATTCATTTCAAAGACGTAAATGTTGTTCTAATCCTAAATAAACAAAAGTTTCCCATTGAATCTGACGTAACTCGTCACGATGTATTTCTACTTTACTCTGTGCACAAAAGCATCCATACGTACATATAAGTCCATCTTATTGAACACAAACCGCAAATTTTATTAGGACATATATATATGTGCTACAGATGCCTGTCTCCAGTAATTGATAGTGATATTCAAATAATTAAAAAAAGCTAGAAAAGAAAAACGAAAATGTGCCCATGGACCGCCGTTCATATAAGTTCGCTTTATGTGATGATGACGTCATACACGTCTTAGAGTGCAATTATAACTTTGTTAGTATTAATTGGATTTCATTCAAACTTTCCAAAGTTATGCCTTATTATCTCTTATACCAATGCCAAATCCTGTACTTCTAAGATGAAATTAAGGGAGTTCTAGGGTGAATTTCTAAAATGTAGCAATTATTAACTTTAGCTGAGCAGATATCGGAATGGGATGTATGTATTTTGAGACCTAGATTTCGCATAGAAGAATAGAGATTCTACTGAGTACATTGAATTACTGCTGTACCTTTTAAAAAAGCTTTTGTGTTTTTATTATTTTAGAGTTAGATTGTCCAGAAATAATTACCAAAGAGGAATGGGGAGGAATGCCTGCTAAAGCCGTATATTATCAAACTATTCCAGTTAGATATGTCGTTATCCACCACACAGCAACCAGGAAATGTAACAGTCAAAGTAACTGCTCAAGTAAAGTAGCCAGTATCCAACGACGCCATATGAACGACAAAGAGTGGCATGATATAGGCTATAAGTATGTTTTGAAATTACGATTAGTTTCCGAAGGTTTAGAATGATATGCGAGTTTTTCCATCCTGATTATGCGTGAAACCCAAAATATAATTTTTCTACATTGCAGCTTCTTAATTGGTGGAGATGGAAACATCTATGAAGGAATAGGATGGAATAAGAGAGGGGCTCATACTAGTGGTTTCAATGATAAATCCATCGGCATTGCATTCATCGGCAATTTCAATGGTGAGGCATTCCTTGAAAATTAGTTCTGTAAGTAACTCATTTTCGATTGTCAAATTGTTTCAGAGGAAGCACCAAAGAAGAAGTCTTTGAACGCGGCAAAGGCTCTTCTTTCTTGTGGAGTGAGCAACGGGTACCTGAGTGAAAGCTATCGATTGATTGGAGCACGTCAGGTGAGGAAGACTAGTAGCCCTGGATCCATGCTCTATGACGAAATACAAGAATGGGACAACTGGGTACCAAAAATTATCTAATAACGATTCAATTTCGAAAAAATGTTCTTCTTATCAGTATTATTTATTTGAACTTCTTTTGAAATTGTGTTAGGTTCCAATAAAGTTTATTTTTAATTTATAAGGTCTACAAAGTTATAGCTGACAAATCTTAAGCTAGAACATCAATTAGTAACGTAACGAAGACACCTTGCAGAAAAGAAAAATGTCCTAACTCCGTACAGATTAATTAATTACTTAAAGAACTTTAGCAAGGAAACGAAATCCTCAAGAGAGCAACTCTGACTAGTTCACCCCCAGTGGAGTGCAGCAGCTCCAGTATAAATGAGACAATAGGATACCACACTGTTGAAGAAGAACTGGCTAGGGGACTGCAGACAAGAGCAGTGCCTAAGAAAAAAAATGGTAGAATCGTTACCGGAAATTATAGGGCGAATTCCCATGAAAATCGTTAAGGCGGAAAACGCAACGAAATTGAAAGTGCATTCATTGCGGCCATTAATGCGACCTACCTATCTACTGCGTTGGTCTTTCCATTCATCGGTTGATGCTAGAAATTTGAGAATTGAGAAATTTGAGTGGTAGAGGACACTCATCTTGAATGCGAGAATTGCAAGGATATTTGCATGGTTCCTACCGTCGTTTCTTGAAAAGCGTCAAAGCTTGATCTGCAGAGAGCAGGCTAGTTTGCGTTCTATATCCCTTTGCACTGAATACGTGAATATCCTTCGATTCAGCTTGGAGATGCGTGTTTAGATGTTTCCTGGTCTTCATCGATTTCGAAAAAGTTTTCAATAATATGAATAGGGAATGCACCTGAAATACTCTACTCAGAAGGAAGAAATTCTGTAGAGCTCGAGGATCTAGTAATTGCTATCAGAGTAGCATATAATGGCACAAAATGTCACATGCTGCATCGAGATGAAATCTTTGGAGAGTTTAGATTCAAAAATCTGGAAATGCAAACACCACAAACATCAAGTAGACGTTGTTTCCCTCCAATCTTCCATTTGTGCTGTTAAATGGAAACAACACAAAAAATTGTTACTCAAATCATCCAAACCTTCGTTAACACCTGTTTCTGCCATGTCATCGATGTACTCTCCCTCGACACAATTTGGAACAAAAAGATGCATCGGTGTATGGACCAGTTACCGATTGATGTATTGATTAAAGGGCTGCAGTGGGTAGATCACATAAACATAATGATAAGTGTATAATGGTAAGCTCCAATAAACTTTAAAGAATGCTTTCTGCGAAGTTTCCCGGAGTTCTGGATTGACTGGTAGCGCCTAAAATTTGACGAAAATATTGAATTGAAGGGGAACTCGATGCGCCCATCGCCCTTATAATGTTATGACCATTCAAACTGAATTTTCAAACCTTATCCCGCGAGGAGGAGAAAATGGAGAAAAAGGTTCTTTTTTTTTAACCTCTTTAAAGGACAGTGGCGATCACCATCCCTTTACACGATAGTATTTAATTTTGAGCAGTACCCCCCAGTGATGTCCTCTCTCTCAAATTCCCTCCGTCTAATGGGGGGTATTTTGATATCATCATGGTAAAGTTGGGTTTGCCAACCATACCCCCGGAAACTAAGAGTGTAAAGTTGTTAGAGTAATTATCCTCTCAATGTCGAAGGGGGCTACAGAGGGGGCATCCCCTTATCCTCCTATCCCTACCAATAAAAATACAGATAGATGAAATACCATTTTAATGGCATGTTATTCGTACCGTTTCCAACTTGTAACTAATGTTTGAACAAAATTTCACTAAGTGTATGGGAAATACAATTACACTACGCAGCGTTGCGCATCACTCCGTTGCGCAATTTGTTTGACAGGGTATGGGCCCTATTAGGGCTCCTCACTCCCTAAAAAGGAATCATTTTGTTTTTTATTTTTGTTCTAACCGTAAAATTTTAATTTTAAAGGTAACATTTTTAAAATGATACCCTGGTTTACATGTTTAACACTAAAATAACTTCTTTTGTTTTTTTCACTGAATGTTGGAAGATTTTATCTCTGTATTTTGTTGAACACATATTCCCGCGTCAATATTTTTATGGTCGAGGCACTGGAAGCACTTTTAACAAAGAAAAGTAAATATTGGTGATATACAAATTGCTTTGTATTTTAAATAATATTGAATAACTGTTTAGTAATTTGGTTATAAACGGGAGCTAGCATTATAAAGTTGTACATGTGTTTTTCCAATTTAAAATAAATTGCAGCGGGGTTAACTCAGGAATGTATTAAAAGTAATATTTCAAAATCAATAAAAATTGAGGAAAAGAACCTAATTACTTTTAACATATTGTAGAGTAGGTGGCTTTGCAGCATGTACAAAATTTCATTGGCCTTGTCCAGTGACGATCTGATGAGGGAATGCTTTTATTAATATGCAGCATTTCTTCTTATTCTCACGTTTTAGCACCTCTTTGCTTCTCCAATACACTCTTTCCTTTTTCGTAATTCGCATCCTGACATTAGCTCATATTAAATGTAATTATAATGAGCTTACCGTGAATACATAGAACAACCTATAAAGGGAAATCAAGAAACTTATGACGAGGCTAGGCGAATAACAAAACGGTCGTGCAAGAAAAAACAGAAAATTCAACAATGACAGAATATAAAAGAAAGAAGAAAAACGGGATGAAAAATAAAAATGTACAAGCCGCACACGCGGCGTACGAGGCTATAGGCCGCAACAAGTTTCTGTAAGGATGACCAAGGAAACATTCTAGGCAACCCCGAAGAAGATAAATGGAATACTTTAAGAAGCTGCACAACCCTGTGGATGCACCAGTGAGAAGTACAGCTTTGACAAACCCGGAAGTTATAAACAACACAGTCGAAGCTTCCTCTATTGAAGAGGTGAAAGCAGCGCGCGACCAAAAACTGAACAAGGACCCGGAATTCGATGATATTGAGGGGAGGAAATTGCCCGGATAATCTCCTCCATAAACTTATTTTAAAAATTCAGACAAGTGAAAAATCACCTGACGACTGGCGCAAGAATGTAATTTGTCCTATACGTAAAAAAGGAGACAAACTTACCTGTGACAACTACAGCGGCATTTCATTGTTATGCACGTCCTACAAGATTCTGACGAAAATCATCCAAGCTAGATTAGGGCCATATACAGACAAATTAATTGGTAAATACTAATGTGGCTTTCGGAAAGGACGATCCACGGAGAAATTTTCACGGTCCAATAAAAAGGACGAAGTTCAGTGACGAATTATGATGACCAATAAATCATACTACTCAGTCCTACGGATAATGAAAAGTAAAAGGATGCACAGGAAAAATAAGCTCCGAATCTCGATATAGAAGGACGGGAATGGCAAAGGCGTTGGTTGTCATGATTTTAGTTTCGCTGAACAGCTCAGTGTTAAGGATAAGATTCAGACGCCTTTCAAATTCCCCCCAGCAACAAAGATTTAATGATTGCCACAGCGAGCGAGGTATTTGTAGACGTCGCCCGAATATATACCCTCAATTTGCATGTTATTGTGGCTGTATCCATTGTTGTGAGTATATTTTCCCCGAACAATTGTTTTCATGCGACATTTCTCCAAACTCAACTCCATGCCTATATCCCTACTGAACGGAATGGTGATGTCCAGCAAAGAGTGAAGTTGGTTTTCGTCTTTGGCATACAATTTGATGTCGTCAATATACATTAAATGACTGTACATTTTGACAATATGCCATGTTTGACTTGGAACTCGTATGGGTTAGTGGATTCAAAGCCCAACAAAACCACAGTGGGCTTAGAGAGTCGCCTTGGAAGATGCCATGCCTGATTGGTATCCTTCCTGATGTTTGTGAGGATACCGATAGCTTTGTGCTCCAATTCTTCATCACTGTTCTGAGAAGAAGAACGACATTCGGGTTGACTTTGTACAAGAGTAACACTTGTAGTAACCACATGTGCGATATGGGGTTAAAGGCTGATTTATAATCGATGTAGGCTGTCGAGATATTTCGTTTTTTGTGGACAGCCTGCTTTACAGCTACCGTATCGATTATATGCTCTTCTTTACAGCCTCAGGAGCCTATTGCGCATCCTTTTTGCTCCTCAGCTATCAGTTTATGAACATCAAGATATTTTGAGACATTCGCTCACAAAACTGAAGTGAAGATATTGTAGATGGTAGGAAGACAAATAATTGGTCGACATTTTGAAGGGCAAGCGGCACCCTGTTCCTTGGGATGAAAAAAGTGATCCCTTGGTGAAAAATTCTGGAACCAATTTAGGATCGGGAATCATCTGATTAAAATGATTTTCCAATAACCTGTGAGTGCTCTTGACCTGCTTCAGCCAGCAGAATGTGAATCTTGTCACCTCCTGGCGCCTTCCAATTACCTGCCTTTTCAAGGGCTGTTTCTACGTCGACTTCAGTTACGTCAGGGATAGTAATTTCGGGGGGGCCTCGCATGAACACATAAAGGGTGGGAGCCACGCCGCTTCTAAATTGCAATGTTTTCGCTCCAAATACTTCTCCGGAAGTATTCTGCCTGAGCCAGGTTGAGGTTACTTTCCCTACCTGATTTAGCGAGATTTTTAAAGAGTCCCCGTTGGTTTTGGAAGAACAAGGTGTCCTTCGCTGAAAGCTGTTTTGACACCTTCGGATGCGATTGGAGCATACCACAAATTTCTGCTTCAGCATCTCGAGGATTTCTTCGATTGGCGCATCATTGGAGAGATGGTATTTTCCAAAGATGGATTTTCAAGGAGTGCTTGCGCGACACGGTCAATCTCCCTTCTCAACTTTTCGACTCTATTGTTGAGCCAAAATACCCAGAACGATAAAGCCCTCCTGCGAATACCTCTGTTATTCGCGTCAAGGTGTTGATTATGAAGACGAATAACCGTGGCAACTGAAACGGAGACCAGGCTGTGAATCTCTGTAGCAGTAATCTTGCTGGCTAAACGATCTGTCAAAATTCTGTCAACGGCATGATGTTAGTAGTTGCCGAAGTAAACTTTAGTTTTGGGATCTTTGGCTTAGCGTCTGGGAGAATCTCAGTATATTTTGTGAATCCGACCTGGAATGCTATCACCCGGTACTGATCCGGAACATGACTCAGTTCCGGAAATCGATTTATGACCGCGTCATGTAGTCGGTGTCTGTACCCTGTTGTAAAGTTTGTAAAGTTTGACTAACAAGTTTGTTAGCACTGATGAAGGGAACAAGTGGTTCCCGAAATATCGGTGTTTGCAAGAATAAATACCCACACCAACGAAAAAGAAACAACAAGTTTTTATTACTTTTATGAAAATATATGCCGATTATTCGAAAAACCGAGATGTAGATTTGACCCGAGCTATTATAATATGTGTTATCCAAGGAATGAGTCTTTATTTGGACCAAGTTCTCCCGATCAGGTAGTTTTCCCGGGGGTTAAGACAAACTGAAGCAAAAGTTCATTACATATCTCCTACTTTTACCAAAATAGTATGGCTAGGTATTTGACACGATGATGAAATTTTCCAGGGAAATGGACTATTTCAAATATGTTCAAGTTTTTTCGTCAATATGCAATCGGAATGGAATTTAGGAAATTCAAAACAGGCGAAGGTGCTAAAATATGCTTGGTAAAAAAAAATGCATAGAATTTCTCATCATGAGAATAACGAAACGAAATGATCTGCATATAGTTATACCACAGATTCTGCAGGACCCTACGCATTTGGATTTAAGTATGCATATTATTGTATGTTACAATTTTTCATTTTTTACATTTCCATCAAACAAATATTACTGAAAACTTAAATTAAGGGGGTGAAGTTTTTCTTCGCTTTTTTAGAAATTTTTTGGGAAGAACTGGATAAAGTTACAAATATGAATTTTTCACCATATATTTATTAATATCTTCAGCATGCATAGTAATTTTTCCAGCACGATAGCATCATTCGTTATTGAAATACAGAGCAACTTATACACCCATCTCCGAAAAAAATATGTTTTTCTGCTGCTAGATGGCGCTGTTATCATCTTAAAGAAAAAATGTAAGCGGACTTAACCACAGTCCGTAAACTAGGATTATTAACAAATATTGAATATGTAGAAATATGTTCTAAATAAGTCGTCAAAATTTCAAAGAATTTCGTTGTATAGATTTTGCGCTATGCTGGCAGCAGATTTTGAACATGCAGTTTCGAGAAAAACACTTTAAAAAGTGGAATGCGATTTTTAACCATGAAATCTTAACTGACCATTAATCTGCTATACCTAGTCCATAACCCTTAGGTTTCTAGAAGAAATACATGTAAACCCTTATGATTTTAGCGAAGTCATTGGAACGTCATTTGGACCGATAAATATGTGTTTTATTAAGGCGATTGGCATAAACCGGCTGGTTTGACGATGAAGGTAAGCTAACAACGGAACGGAAGAATGCCGCATACCGTGTAATGTTGCATTCTCAAGGAACACGGGTACGTGCAGAGACTTATCACAAACTCCGTCGAGCGGAGAAGCGACTTCACAGACGGAAAATGGAACCCTGGGAGAACCAACAAGTCTGTGAACTAGAAAAGTACACGAAGCAACCGCACCAGTCCCGGAAGTTTTACCAACAAGTCAGCAGGATGAAGCCTTACACACCTCGATGCTCATCCTGCCGAGATAAAGAGGGAAATCTGATTTCCGACAGAATGGGCATATTGGAGCGATGGGTTCAGTACTTTGATAAGCTACTGAACCACCAGAACACCGGCGAGTTGAAGGCTAAAAAATCATAAGTCGCCAGGAGCCGATGGAATTACAGCCGAATTGGTTAAATATGGAGACGACCAGTTGGGGGTATGGGATAGCGAATCAATGCCTGACGATTGGCAACGAGGCATTATCTGTCTCATACATAAAAAGGGAGATATCACACAGTGCAGCAATTATAGAGGTATCACGTTGCTGAGTAAAATCTATAAGATATTCTCCGCTATCTTGCTAGGCCAGATATCCCCATACGCCCAGAACATCATTGGCCCATACCAAAGAAGCATCACTCCCGGCAAATCAGTAACAGATCAGATTTTCTCTGTGCGACAAGCGATGGAAAAACTTTTGGAATATGGACAACAGTTGCACCATCTATTCATCGACTTTAAAGTCGCCTATTATAGCATAGCCAGGGTAAACCTGTACACGGTCATGAGAGAATTCGGTATTCCGACGAAATTAATAAGACTGACTAGGCTGACCCTGACCAATGTTCGAGGCCAGATAAAAGCAGCAGCATCACTATCGAGACCATTCGACTTCAACAACGGTCTACGACAAGGGGATGCTCTATCATGCGTCCTCTTTAACCTGGCCCTCGAGAAAGTGATCCGTGATGCTGATGTAAATGCAAGAGGTACGATTCTCTTTAAGTCCACCCAACTACTGACCTACGCTGACGATATCGACATCATGGGAAGAACCACCCGAGACGTACAAACTGCCTTCGTCCAGATCGAGCTGGCGGTGCGAGATCTTGAGCTATACATCAATGAAGGGAAGACAAAATATATGGTGGCAACGTCAGCACCCAAAACCAACCAACTAACAACATCAAACCGCACGGTTCAAACGGGAAGAATAAGGATAGGAGAATCCAATTTTGAAACCGTTGAAAATATCTTGTATCCAGGGTCGAAAATCACAATCGATAACAGCTACGATGATGAAATCCACGCACGGTTGTTGTCAGCCAACAGAGCCTATTTCAGTTTGCAAAAACTGTTCCGCTGGAAACGTCTCACCATAGGGTCAAAGCTCTTACTGTACAAGACTATGATTTTGCCAGTCCTCATGTATTCCTTGGAAACTTGGGTTCTCAAGAAAAATTGCGAACTTTTGGCCGCGCTCGAGAGAAGAATCCTCCGAAGAATTTTTGGCCCCTTATATATGTAAGGGCGGACGATTCCGTAACCTACATAACGACGAAATATATGAGCGATACCATGATCGTCCGGATGTGGATAAAATCCGGCTCAATAGGTTACGATGGGCGGGTCACTTAATCCGTATGGATGAGGATGATCCAGCCCGGAAAGTCTATAAGGGCAATATCTATGGTAGAAAAAGAGAACGAGGCAGACCCTGCCTAAGATGGAACGATGGCCAGGACGCCAGAATTGGTGGATCTCGGCACAAAACCGGGATGTCTGGAGTTCATTATTAAGGCAGGCCTACACCGGATACCGGTTGTTGCGTCGTTGATGATGATGTGACATTTTACCTGTTTAACACGGCAATTTCCGAACGACCGCGAATATCAAAAAATCACCTTGCCCATATATTGCACACTATATCTAGATACAATCGATGTCCAAAAAAAAAATCAATTCTTCGGATCAGATACACGGGATGACCTCCTTACATTTCCACATATAGTGCGTATTTAAAATATTTTTTTCCCCTAAAAAAGAAAAGAAAAATTTTGTAGAAAGCCCGCCTTACTAGGGATTGATTTTCTACAAGCTTCCCCCAAAATAACACCTCATTTAAAAAATTCACTATCACCGAAGATGAGCAGAAAAAACCGAATTCGCACGCAGCTTTTGGGGGCAAAGCTATTTATTCCAATTTGTTATTGTATGTGCTCCTGAAATGCGTACCGTGATTCAGACAGTGGTAAACTCCGGGGGAATCTAAAAGTTGTTGGTACTCTAATATAAGTAAAATTCCCGTCATATCAGTTCCAATTTTTACAATTGTTCCGATTGTCCGGAAGTTTATGTTAACTAAACCAAAGCGCTCGCATTACTCAATAACAGAAAAGGGAAACAACCTATTCAAACGTTCTTGTAACACTAATCGACTTGTTATTGCCAAATGGGGTTTTATCAGTTTTATTTGGTGTACAATCCAGAGTTAATTTTTGCAAAAAATCCAGACAAAGGTCTCTTTTCATACAAGTGGACGCTCTCTTTGAAAGTTAGTATATATAGCAGTGCGTATTTTGTACAGATCTTTAAGACTCTTCCCAGCACTGCGAGTAACCATCTATGGTCTACGCAAGAAAGTTTCATTGATACTTACCAGTTCCATTGAAGAAAGCTTGAGTTAGTCAGAGTTCGTCGCTAGTTCGTCAGGTTACTGCTCCTAAACATGATAGCCAAAACTATCGCGATTTTTCTGCTTGCCGTTAGTGCGAGTGCAGGTAGTGCTTAATCCCATTCTGATATCGCTATCCTCCGACAATTACCAAATTTCTTCTAAATTTCCAGAAAGAGATGAAACTTGCCCGGGGATAAAATCGAGGAACAACTGGGGCGCCAGGACTCCCACGACCGTCACCTACCAGACCTTTCCCGTCCCCAATGTGATAATCCACCACACAGTCACGCCCGTTTGTACAACTTTCAGGTCTTGTGCAACTCAAGCAAAAAGCATTCAGCGTTATCACCAGACGTCGAAAAAATGGCCAGACATTGCGTATAAGTAAGTAGGAATAGATTTAGCGCTTGTTATCGGCGAATCATTAAACGTTTTCGATTATCTGCAGCTTCCTGGTTGGAAATGACGGAAATGTTTACGAAGGCGTAGGTTGGCATAAAGTAGGAACCCACATGTCAGGATATAATAAAAATTCGATTGGAATTGCCTTTATTGGTGATTTTAATGGTGAGTAATGAATTTGTTAAAATTATATCAAGTGCTCCTGCGGTTGACCTTAGCGCAGTCAGTCAGTTGCTTGTGCTTCCTCTAGTAAAATTTGAAATGAAATAATTGCAGACAAACTTCCTTCACGGGCAGCCATGAAAGCGGCAAAGGATTTGATACAATGTGGGGTGCAACTTGGTGAAATTAGCGTTGATTACGACTTATACGCAGCAAGACAACTTCAGAGTACTGAAAGTCCTGGATTAACACTCTACGCTGAGATTCAAGACTGGGATAACTGGAAGGCCACACCAAACAAATAGAACATATATGTCTATATATATATAACAGTATACTTTTATTTATAATTTTATTTATTGTATTTATTCCTATTGAGTAACTATTATGGGTTGTATTGTTTCTAATAAATGCGTTTGTGTTCAAAACTTTACTTTACTTTAATACTCCTTGTGAGCTAACCGACTGTGATCATGATGGCAGAATAAGCCCTGTCGCCACCTTGCTAAGCAACACAAGACCATCTACCAACGTCGGGAAGAGAACTCAGCGGAGGTGGCTACTCGTGAAAAATGGCGACATGCACTGAATGAGTGGTAATTTTTCTGAGAAAACGAGGCAAGAGGTGGATGGACTTCACTTTGAAAACTTAGGCCTGTGGTTAAACCAAAAACATGGTTAGATTGATTATTTCCTTTTCCAACTTCTAAGCAACTATGGAGACTTTCAGGCGTACTAGGCAAGATTGGGAGGACAAAATCCTTTGACTATGTGTTTTACAATGGGATGGTGAACGACGCCGATTACATTGAAAGGATGGACAGACACTCTGATGGGTTATCTTTACTAATTTTAGGTCGCTGAATTTGACCGAAATTGAAGCGAAATCGATAAATTTCGTCTAATCTGCTCATTTCACAGCGAAGAATTCCAACTTGTAGCCTAAAATTACAGCAAAATAATGATAAAGACTATGTCCTACGAAAAACAGCTTTGGAGATCCGAGGGGGTGAAAAAAGCGGGGTCAGGGGGTATTTTTTATCAAAAAAGACCTATAAAAATCAGCATTCTTCGCGCCTAAAAACGGGACAAATTGCACCAACTGGTCCTCTAGGTTGGGGGTTGGGTAGGACTGACAAACCCTACACGGAAAACCGAAGTTACGAACCTGCAACAGGAGCCGCGGACTCGACGGATTACACAACGACGAATCCGGCAACGGCAAAGGATGAATCATTTGCGCATTTTCTCATGGAACGTGCATTCCCTGTACAGAGATGGGGCTGCCAAGCAATATAGGGCTGATGTAACAGCGTTTCAGGAGATGCGTTGGACAGGGACCGGTTTCCTGGAGAAGAGTCACTATACCATATATTATAGCGGTCATGCAGTAAACCATGTGCTCGGAGTAGGTTTCTTAGGCAGCCAAAAAATGAAACCTGCTGTTATCGGCTTTAAAAACATAAGCGAACGGCTATGCACTCTGCGCTTGCAAGGCAAATTTAGAAATATAAGCCTGATTAACGTTCACGCCCCTACAGAGGAGACTGCAGAGTCAGAGAAGGATACATTCTACGCGGCAGTAGAATGAACCCTGTCCGAAGCCTGTCCCAGATATGATATCAAAATCATACTGGGGGATTTTAACAGCCAAGTAGAGACGGAGCCCGTATTCAGGCGATACATTGGTTCCCATAGCTTACATCAAAATACAAATGATAACGGAGTGCCGATTAGTCAATTAGCAGTGAAACACATTAAACATACGAAATGGTTGTTGGAATTACCTGATTTGCGCGGAAAGGGGTCCACAAACAAACGTGGGCCTCTCCAGATGGGACCATTTTCAACCTCTCCTTCATGAATGTCAGAACATATAGGTGGGCCAATATAGACTCGGATCACTATCTCGTGGGCATTGTGCTCCGAGCTCGAATAACAACACCACCCAGAATCCCCTCTGACAATAAGGTGAGAGTTAACACTGAAACCATCCACAACATAACCTTCCGCAACACCTATAAGTGGAAAAAGGATGCCGCATAACCGCAGCCAACAGAGATCCTAGGGATGAAGCATCAACAAATGATCTTCACAATCACCTGAAGAGCGTTATCATTGATACGGCCATAAAGGTACTTGGCCTCAGCCCCAAAAAGAGTCGAAACGGTTGATTTGACGATGAATGTAAGCTAGCTACGGAACGGAAGAATGCTCCATACAGAGTAATGTTGCATTCTCAAAGAACTCGGGCACACGCAGAGACTTATTACGAACTCTGTCGAGCGGAGAAGCGACTTGATAGACGGAAAAAGGAAGACTGGGAGAACCAATAGTTTGTGAACTTGAAAAGTACACCAAGCGCGCAAGTTTTACCAACAAGTCAGCAGCATGAAGTCTTATACGCCTCGATGCTCATCCTTCCGAGACAAAGAGTGAACTCTGATTTCCGACAGAATGGGCATATTGGAGCGATTGATTGAGTACTTTGATGAACTACTGAACAACCAGAACATCGGTGAGTTGGAGGTCCCGCCAACTAAAGATGACGGACAAATACTGCCACCACCCAATATAGAAGAAACAATCCGTGCAATTCATCGGCTTAAAAATCATAACGAACCGATGGAATTACAGCCGAATTGGTTAAATATGGAAGGGACCAATTACACTAAGTGGTTCATCAACTTGTGTTCAAGGTGTCGGACAACGGATCAATGCCTGACGACTGGCAAAGAGGCATTATCTGTCTCATACATAAAAAGGGAGATATTACACAGTGCAGCAATTATAGAGATATCACGTTGCTGAGTACCATCTATAAGATATTCTCCTCTATCTTGCTAGGGCGGATAGCATGGTGTTGTGTTCCACCAGGACAATGCTCGACCTCACACATCTTTTATGACCCGCCAGAAGCTTCGGGAGCTCGGATGGGATGTCCTATCGCACCCACCGTATAGTCCGGACCTGGCACCAAGTGACTATCATCTATTCCGGTCTATGCAAAATGCTCTTGGTGCTACTAAGTTGGCCTCAAAAGAGGATTGGGAAAACTGACTGTCTGAGTTTTTTGCAAATAAGGAGGAAGGGTTTTAAGGGGGTCATCTCGTGAGAAGGCCGTTTTTTTTCGCTTTCTTTAGAAATTTATTGTGAAGAGCTGGATAAAGATATAAATACGAATTTTTCACCGTATATTTATTAATATCTTGAGCTTGCGCAATATTTTTTTCAGCCCGATAGCGTAGTCTATTATTGAAATACAGAGCAATTTATACACCCATCTCCAAAAAGGTGTTTTTCTGCTGCCACGCTAGAGGGCGCTGCGATCTTCTTAAGGAAAAAAGTTAACGACATTCTAGCGTGCAGACTTAACTACAGTCCGCAAACTAGGATTATTAAAAAATATTAAAAGCTAAATTTTTGGCGCCGTGTTAAACTTTTTTTTCTGAATTTTGCGTTTTTTAAGGCTTCTTTAATGAATAAAAAAAACTACTGAATGGATCGCAATTATCCTAGTTTGTGGACCGTAGAAATATGTCTTGAACAAATCGTGAAAATTTCAAAGAATTTGGTTGGATAGATTTTGGGTTACGGTGGCAGCCGATTTTCAATATGCAGTTTCGAGAAAAACGCATTTAAAAAGTGGAATGCGATTTTTAGCCATAAAATCTTAACTGATCATTAATTTGCTATACCTAGTCCATAAACCTTAGGTTTCTTGAAGAAACACATGTACAGCCTTGGCTTCAATTCTTGTCCTTTTAGTGAAATCATTCGAACGTCATTCCGATCAATGCCTGACGACTGGCAAAGAGGTATTATCTGTCTCATACATAAAAAGGGAGATATCACACAGTGCAGCAATTATAGAGGTACCACGTTGCTGAGTACCATCTCTAAGATATTCTCGGTTATCTTACTAGGCCGGGTAGCCCCATACGCCCAGAAAATCATCACTCCAGGAAAATCGGCAATAGATCATATTTTTTCTCTGCCACAAGCGATGGAAGAACTGTGGGAATATGAACATCAGTTGCACCATCTTTTCATCGACTTTAAAACCGCCTATGACAGCATAGAGAATTCGGTATTCCGACGAAATTAATAAGACTGACTAGGCTGACCAATGTGCGAGGCCAGATAAAAGCAGTGGGATCACTCTCAAGGCCATTCAACATCAACAACGGTCTACGACAAGGGGATGCCCTATCATGCGTCCTCTTCAACCTGGCCCTGGAGAAAGTGATTCGCGATGCAAACGTAAATGCGAGGGGCACCATCCTCTTCAAGTCCACTCAACTACTGGCCTATGCTGGCGATATCGACATCATGGGAAGAACGCCCCGAGACGTACAAACTGCCTTCATCCAGATCGAGCAGGTGGGACGAGCTTTTGGGCTTCACATTAATGGAGGCAAGACGAAGTACTGTGGCAAAGTGGGCGCCAAAAATCAAAGAACGAACAACATCGAATGGCACTGGTCAAACGAGAAGAATAGAGATAGGATACTGCAACTTTGAGACCGTTGAAAATTTCTCCTATCTAGGGTCGAAAATCACAACTGTAAACAGATATGACGATGAAATCCGCGCACGGTGGTTGGCTGCCAAAGGGGGCTATTTCAGCTTACAAAAACTGTTCCGCTCGAAACGTCTCACCATGGGGTCAATGCTCTTACTGTACAAGACAATGATCTTTATGTATTCCTCGGAAAACTGGGTTCTGAGGAAAAAAAATTGCGAACTTTTGTTCGGGTTCGAGAGAAAAATCCTCCGAAGAATTTTTGGCCCCTTACATGAGGATGGACGATTCCGTAGCCTACATAACGACGAAATCTATGAGCGATACCCTGACCGTCAGGTTGTTATAAAATCCGGCTCAATAGGTTACGGCGGGCGTGTCATCTAATCCGTATAGATGAGGATGATCCAGCCCGGAAAGTCTATAAGGGCAATATCTATGGTAGAAAATGAAGACGAGGCAGACCTTGCCTGAGATTGAGCGATGGTGTAGGTCAGGCCGCCAGACAGCTTTAGGGATATCGAGTTGGTGGACGTCGGCGCAAAACCGGGATATCTGGAGTTCCTTATTAAGGCAGGCCTAGATCGGATACCGGTTGTTGCGCCGTCGATGATGATGATGGTATTTTCAGCCCTAGAAGGGGGCAGGTTTAGAATTCTGTTCAGGTTTTTCAGCTGGGTAAATTCGAAGAATGGCCCGTTAGATAAGGCATCTTTTTCTAGCTTCGCTCTTCGCCTCCCCCTTAACAAATTATGCCAAAAATAAAACCAATTTTTAAAAATACTAATTGAAAACTTTGATTTGCTAATCCTAATTAGGCACTTCTAAATACTTAGTGTGCAGTCCTTCTCGCTTCATAAAGCTCTAGTCTAGGCCTCGTCCATTGTAAACATCGTGCGCCTATTAAACAACATGAAACGAAGGAGCATGTATGACAGCAGGCATTGTCCGCATCGGCATTTTAGCGTACGAAGGTTTGCGCCTCTATGACCCAACATATGTAATCGACGAGCCTTGTACCTATCATCGGCAATTAGCACGAAGTGAAGCTATTTTAGAGAGGCAAAAAAGATGGGGCGATTCACCTAGAGGATGCTGGATTCACATAATTACCCCAGATGTCTGAAAATGGATCAAACGAAGACATGGTGAAATTTGCTGCGACCTAATTCAATTCCTAAACGGTCACGGAGGTTATCGTCATACCTTTATCCCTTCGGTCGTGACGATATTCCCTGACATGCGAGATGATTTCGGAGAATGTGGAGAATGTTGTTTTTAACTGCCCCAAATGTGCTGCATACAGGACGGAGGTGTAAATTGTCACCGGGGGACAACAGTTGCCTGAGAATATTGTAGACCACATGCTAGCATCTAAACCAACTTGGAGGGCAGTGGAAAAATTGATAAAGATCATCCACAATATGCTGAGATAGGAGAAGCTTCGGAGGAAAGTGATCCTGCTCCGCGACAGAATAAGGAAATGACAGTTCCGCGGGCTAAGCGAAGGGGAAGGAGGTGGTGGAAGCTTCACATAACTGTGTGGTAGGAGGCAATGGTAGGCTTTGCACCTTTCCACTCTTGGAACAGCAAAACAAAAAATACCCGAACTATTTCATAATAACTTTTATATCGGCGAACACTCTATTGGAGGTGATCTGATTTTATTAATCCATTCTGCCAGCCTTATTGATGGTGTTTGAAGAATTCTCCACAATATTTCTAAGAAAACTTTTGCTTTAATTGCAATACATACACTGCCAGAATATGCCACTTGGCTTGCGTATTTAACACCAAGGGTTATTTGGTAATACCCTACCGAAAAAGTTAAAAGAGGTTGATGGTTCAACTGTTAGCCCAACAAGCAATCTCAGCGAATTGAGCGAGTATTTTAGAAAAGATTGGAAGTATGGTAGGAAAAATGGCAAAACAAAAAAAGATTTGAAACAAATAGTGACTGCCACAATCTGAGGACTCAAAGGTATTTAAAAAACATTTTAACGGAAATACAAGTTTTATAATCACTATTTTTATTTCAGCTGCTATGGCCTTGGATTCCAGTTATCCCATTCTTGGATTTCAGCGTTAAGAGTCAGTCCAGGGCTCTGCGTCTTTACAAGCTGTCTGGCACCGAACAATTTGTAGGCTTTTTTGATTTCACCCAGCTCCACACCACATTGGATTAAATCCTTTGCAGCCTGCAGTGCTTCTGGAACTGGAAGTTCATCTGCAAATAGGTAAAAATTGAGCTAATATAGATTTTGTGGTGACTTAGCGAACTACTGCTTATAACTAGTATGTTCTTCTTTAGGAGATATGAATCCGTTCGAAAGATACGTTATAAGAACTAGAACGAGATATCTAAGAACTCACCATTAAAGTTGCCAATAAAAGCGATTGCGATCGATCGATTATTATATCCTACAGTATGGGTTCCGACCTTATGCCATCCTACAGCTTCGTAGACATTCCCATCGCCTCCTACAAGAAAGCTACAGCAAACTCCGCATTTACTACTCACTTACACAGTATCTGCTAATCTCACTTACTTATAGGAAATGTCTGGATATTTTTTTGTGACTTGATGATAATGTTGAATATTTTTAACTCGTGTTGCGCATTCTCTGAATGTGCTACAGTTTGGGGATGCTGTGTGATGAATTATCACAATTGGCACCGGAAAAGTTTGATATTCAACAGTCGTAGGGTCCTTGGCTTCCCAGTTGTTTCTGGTTTTGAAATTCGGACAACTTCGTTCCTCTTCTAGAAATCAAGATCAAGTCTTCATCATTTCCTGATCATCGAAATAACTGTTCCCATTACCTGCAGCTACTAAGATCACAAAAAAGATAACCAGATAAATTTTAACCATTTTCAACGAACGGCGCACTATTGCCTATGCACACTAGTGAAGAGCCACGAAGAACTGGTCAATGATAGAACGAATAGATTAGAATCTTCAATCTCGTCTGGGAAAAGTATATTAGTGAGCAGCAGCAGATACTTAATATAAATAAGCGTAAGTTGAAGCGAAGAGTCTGAAGAGTTTGGGTACGGATTTATGTAATGAGCACCGCAATTAATACGAATTAAGAGAGCAACACATGCAGCACTGAAATGATCTTGACTAAAGTTGTTTATGTTTAGTAATGAGAAATTATAAAAACTTAGATGAGCAAAAAATAATTATAAGGTTATCCCCCTTTTACTAAGATTACGATAAAGGCTTTTGAGGTCCTTGGAAAGTAGAAAATAACCACAGGATTTGTGATTTTCTGGAACATTTGATTTTGATTTAATCCAGAATGTGAGCTCTTTTTGCGATCAGAGATGCTAAGAGTTTTAAGATTTTGATTGACAGGGTCGCTCAGATGCTCAATGTGTACATCATCGTCATCATTTCTAAATTCGGAGTTCAATTTTCGGAGGGAGTAGGTAGCAGTATTTTATTTCGTCGGTCTCAGATTCTATATATGATGTGTAGGCAATAGTTTACTCTAGTAACGAAGGCTAGCATTTTCGAAGATCTCTTTTCAGGGCCACCCACCCGGGATGAAAACTATTCCTGGAAAGATAGTGAAGGAGCAACACGGCTTTCTTAAAAGTAGGTCCACTCCAACCTGCATGACTTTACCAACTTTGTCGCCAAATGTCTAAATTCACGGCAAGACGAGCATCCCATTTACACTGGCCTCACTAAAGCCTTCGACATTGTAAATCACAAGATACTTCTATCCAAACTCTCGTCTCTAAAGGTTACCATTCCACCGTTCCATTCCAACTGATCCTGCCGCGTCCCTTTTGACGGCTGTACTTCCCGCTCCTTTTCCCCCTCCTCTGACGTCCCACAGGGATCTATTCTGGGACCTTTGTTATTTTTATTTTTTATTAACGACCTTCCTCCCCTCCTTACTTGTTCCTGTTTGCACTATGCAGACGACCTTAAGCTGTTTTCGGTTATATCGTCGCCTATGGACTGTGTTTCCTTTCAATCCGACCTGGACACTCTAGTTCGTTGGTGCTCGACTAATGGTTTAGCGCTAAACGTCATAAGGTGTCACTCTATTTGCTACTCCCTAAAATCCTCACTCACTTCTTTCTCCTACTCTCTTAACGGGCATTCCTTATCCTGCTTAAATTCCACTCAAGATCTCGGAGTCACTTTCGACAATAAGCTCCGCTTTGACATCCATTGCCTCGATGTCATCAATCGAGAAGCAAAATTGTCAGGCTGGGGGGTGGGTGGGATCATCCTCATCCATACGGATTAAGTGACTCGCCCACCGTAACCTATTGAGCCTGATTTTATCCACAACCTGACGATAATGGTATCGCTCATCGATTTCGTCGTTATTTAGGCTACGGAATCGTCCATCCTCATATAGGGGGGTAACATTTTTTCGGAGGATTCTTCTCTCCAATGCGGCCAAGAGTTCGCAATTTTTCTTTCTAAAAATCCAAGTTTCCGAGGAATACATGAGGACTGGCAAGATCATTGGCCTGTACAGTAAGAGCTTTGGCCATATGGTGGGACGTTTCGAGCGGAACAGATTTTGTAAGCTGAAATAGGCTCTGTTGGCTGCCAACAACCGTGCGCAGATTTAATCATCGTAGCTGTTATCGGTTGTGATTTTCGAGTCTAGATAGGAGAAATTATCAACGGTCTCAAAATTGTAGTCTCCTATCTTTATTCTTCCCATTTGACCAGTCTGGTTTGATGTTGTAGGGTGCTGATGTTGCCACCATATACTTTGTCTTGCCTTCATTGATGTGCAATCCAAGATCTCGCGCCATTCCCTGCCTGCTCGTTCTGGATGAAGGCAGTTTGTACGTCCAGCACCAGTTTAAAGAGGACGCATGGGGGCATCCCTTTGTTTTAGACCGTTGTTGATGTCGCATGGTCTAGAGAGTGATCCTGCTGCTTTTATCTGGTCTCGCACATTGGTCAGGGTCAGCCTAGTGAGTCTTATCAATTTCGTCGGGATATCGAATTCTCTCATGGCCGTGTACAATTTTACCCTGACTATGCTATCATAGACGGCTTTAAAGTCGATGAATAGATGGTGCAACTATTGTCCATATTCCAAAAGTTTTTCCATCGCTTGCCGCAGAGAGAAAATGTGATCAGTTGCTGATTTGCCTGGAGTGAATCCTCTTTGGTATGGGCCAATGATGTTCTAGGCGTATGGGGCTATCCGACTTAGCAAGATAGCGGAGAATATCTTATAGATGGTACTCAGCAACGTGATACCTCTATAATTGATGCACTGTGTGATATCTCCCTTTTTATGTATGAGACAGATAATGCCTATTTGTCAGTCGTCAGGCATTGATTCCCTGTCCCATACTTTGAGCACAAGTTGATGAACCATTTGGTGTAACTGGTCGCCTCCATATTTAACCGATTCGGCTGAAATTCCATCGGCTCCTGGTGACTTATGATTTTTAAGCCGATGAATTGCACGGACTGTTTCTCCTATACTTGGTGGTGGCAGTATTTCTCCGTCAGCTTCAATTGGCGGGACCTCCAACTCGCCGATGTTCTGGTTGTTCAGTAGTTCATCAACGTACTCAACCCATCGCTCCAATATGCCATTCTGTCGGAAATCAGATTTCGCTCTTTGTCTCGGCAGGATGAGCATTGTGGTATATAAGGCTTCATCCTGCTGACTTGTTGGTTAAACTTCCGCGCCTGATGCGGTTGCTCCCTGTACTTTTCTAGTTCACAGACTTGTTGGTTTTCCCAGGCTTCCTTTTTCCGTTTGAGAAGTCGCTTCTCTGCTCGACGGAGTTTGTGATAAGTCTCCGCGCGTGCCCGAGTTCTTTGAAAATGCAACATTACTCGGTATGCGGCATTCTTCCGTTCCGTAGCTAGCTTACACTCATCGTCAAGCCAGCCGTTCCGACTTTTTTTGCGGGTGGGGCCAAGTATCTTTGGGCTCGTAACAATGATAACTTTCTCCAGGTGGCTGTGAAGATCATTTATTGATGCTTCATCTCCAGGATCTCTGTTGACTGCGACTATTGTGGCATCCATTTCCCTCTCATAGGTGTCGCGGAGGGCTGTGTTGTGGATGGCTTCAGTATCCACTCTCACCTGATTGTCAGAGGGGATTGTTGGTTGTGTCGTAATTCGAGCTTGGAGCACCATGCCAGCGAGATAGTGATCCGAGTTTATATTGGCCCTCCTATATGTTCTGACATTCATCGAGACTGAGAGGTGGCGGCGTTCGATCAACACGTGGTTAATTTGGTTGAAAGTGGTCCCATCTGGAGAGGCCCATATATGTTTGTGAACCGCTTTCCGCGCAAATCAGGCACTTCCAACAACCATTTCGTGTGACCCTGCTAATTGAATAATCCGCAGTCCGTTATCATTTGTATTTTCGTGCAAGCTATGGGAGCCAACGTATCGCCTGAATACGGGCTCCTTCCCTACTTGGCTGTTAAAATTTCCAAGTATGATTTTGATATCATATCTGGGACAGGCTTCGAGGGTTCGTTCTACTGCCTCGTAGAAGGTATCCTTCCCCGACTCTGCAGTCTCCTCTGTAGGGGCGTGAACGTTAATGAGGCTTATATTTCTAAACTTGCCTTGTAAGCGCAGAGTGCACAGCCGTTCGCTTATGTTTTCAAAGCCGATAACAGCAGGTTGCATTTTTTGGCTGACTAAGAAACCTACTCCGAGCACGTGGTTTACTAGATAGCCACTATAATATATGGTGTAGCGGCTCTTCTCCAGGAAACCGGTCCCTGTCCAACGCATCTCCTGTAACGCTGTTACATCAGTCCTATATTGGGACAGGGTATCCGCTAGCTGCTCATCAGCTTTATCTCTGTGCAGGGAGCGCACGTTCCATGAGAAAATGCGCAAATCGTTATTCCGTTAAAACGCATCATCACTGTGATGCGGGCCTTTGGATGTTGCTTTCAGCCCATCCTTAGGTTGGTCGCCCCTCGGTACGGTTGGGTTGGAAGGGGATCCGTGGACTTTTTTAACTATATATATATATGCGAAGTTGGTCCATAGTCCATTTAGTACTAATGAATCAAGTAAAATATATAATACTACCAAGACTACAAAGAGAAAATTCAAACTCGTGATAAGCATTATAAAGGCCTCCCAAATTGCACAATTAATCCAATTTTGTTAATTTCTCTATTCTGAACGAACGAGGTAATTCAGGGGCCGGGGAAACTACCCTCTTCCTCTCCTTTCGCAATGGATCTGATTACTAGTTATCATTAAATAACAGAGCTCGATTGATACTAAATTTTTCGTAGAAAAGTTGAATGGAAGTTAGAGAGTAAGAGCTAGAAAGTAAATAAATACGACCTCATCCAAACATTCTTTCTCGGGAAATTCCCAAGGGAAGTATTATCAAGTTCAAGGAGGTCACACTCATATGCACGTTTAATTTTTTTTTGCTGTTTTGGATTTCCCACTGTAACTTAGCTCTGCGCAATGAAGAATCATCAAATCATTCCGGAGTCCGGCCGGGTGCCTCAAACATAATTAAAGCTAGCTTGGCTAGAGACTCCAGATTTCTCTTAAGTGTGCTTCTAAGAGTCTCACTCAATAAGTATCCCCGTAACGTGGTTGAGTTACGCAGACATAATTTAAGATTATCTACTTGGGTTTCCCAAAGCTTTGTTCGATCATTGGGTAGTTGTTTTATTATCAATTAATTACTATTGTTACTTTGGAACTTGTTGAAGATGGTCTCCCTAAGGGTAATGTTGGTTTTCTGTGGTGCATTAATTATCTGCAACGCAAATTCAAGTGAGTAAACTCATCATGAATTCAGTTTATCTTAATATTGGAGTGAAATATCTAATTCTTCTTTAGACTGCCCAAAAATTAAAACTCGTAGCAAATGGGGAGGGAAAACAGCGATCTCTATTGAATACCAAAATATCCCGGTGCAATACGTGATTATTCACCACACGGTCACAAGCAAATGTGGCACTTTCGCGACGTGTTCTCAGCAAGTTGCAAACATACAACACTATCATATGCATGATTTAGGCTGGTCTGATATCGGACTAAAGTAAGGAATTTGGTAGCAACATGGAAGAACTTCCATCATATAAGTCATCCTCTTCCAGCTTCTTGATAGGAAATGATGGTAACGTCTACGAAGGTGCCGGTTGGAACAAAGTTGGAGCGCATACCTTGGGCTATAACAGGAAATCTATTGGGATCGCATTTATTGGGGACTTCAGCGGTAAAAATTTAGAACCTGACTTTTTCATTAGACCTAATACCTACCTTAATTTTGTTTACAGATGAGTTGCCATCTGAGAAAGCATTGCAGGCCGCGAAATCACTTCTCGCTTGTGGGGTAAGCAATGGGTATTTAGCTAGAAACTATCGACTGTTGGGTGCACGCCAGGTAATAAGCACAGAGAGCCCCGGACTGGAGTTGTATGGTGAAATACAGGACTGGGACAATTGGGTCCCTAAACCGTGAAATAATTCTAAAGAATTCTGGGAAAATATTTTAAATCTACGCGACTTAATAAAAATAAAGCAGTTAAATAACAGACAAACTATTTACAGTGTTTTACTTTGTTCCTAAGATTAACTAAATCCTTGCTCCTTTGTTACTGTTTCCAAGTACATTGGTAGTCAGTCATACGTTGTATCGTCGTCAAATTCAAATGCTCTCACAGTGTGGAGATTCGACTCTTATATCCCATTCAAAGTCAGTGGATTTGAAAAAGTGGAAAAATTGTTAGAAATAAGGATTCTCTGATAAACTGAAGATTTTGGAGAAAAGCAACGAAAACGCGGATAATAGAACAAATATCCAACCAGAATCGGTAAAATTACCTCTTGTAATCAGCATGCCTTGTAAAGAATTGTGTATGGTGGTATTAAACTCTGCTGTCTCATAGCTGAATCCACTCTTCAACACGGGAAATCAGTGTGTGAATTCGTCGACCTATTTGTGATTCATCCCACCGTTGTTGCCACTTCTTCAGTGACTCTTGCCGCGCTGCTCTATGTACTTATATTCCTTTCAGGAGATTAATTTTCCTTTTGTCGTACAGAGAGCGCGCTTCACTTACTAGATGATCCATTGGGACTATTTCTACCCTACCATAAGCTGCCACGTCAGGGCCGCACAACATTAAGCGATAAGTCATGTGTATTCTTTGCTCTTACTTGTGAGTGCTTCTTTTAAGACCGGTGCTGCGTAAAATAAAAATAGTTTCGTGGCGACGACAAGCGCTGCCTCCTTTGACATAGGAAGGATAAGGATTCCACTGTATATCACATTCAACAGGAGAGGACCCAACACTGAGCCCTATGATTCTTATATCGTGGCCGAGATGGTCCTTCATCCATTCCATACCAAAGTGACCTTTCCGTGAGGTAACTTTTGATTAGCTTAATCAAGTAACTAGTGACCAGCTGCCTGAATCATCCAGCCGGGAAAACTCCCTTTGCGATGCTTGCCGGAAATATGAGCAGAATTAGCCAGTCAGATCTGGTCTTAACAGCCTTAGAGGTCTATTGGGGAGTACGTCCAAATGGTGAACTTTATTATCTGTCTCCATGCGAAGTTATTTAAGGCATCCTTGCTTACCAGTGTCTAAAACTTACTTAAACCTTCCAGGTTTATTATTTCTCGCCAGAGTCAGGTCTTTTTTCGGATCGCCAGCAAAGTCCTTTTATTTAAAAGCATGCGATCCACAATTCCGAAATTTAATCGTTTTACTGATAGGTTGGCTGCCTATTGGTGAGGGTTACTCGCTTTAACATGGCACTTTTATACCACTTTCCTCATCCCTGACACTGTTGTACCCTAATAGCTCCGAATCACTGTGGCCTCTGAGGACATCGAAACATGATTCCTTCTGATGCGGATCCTACTCGCCTGTCTCGTTTTCTGGTTGTGCACTTCCGTATTTGGTAGTTTTCTGGGAGCTCTCTTGGTTTCATCCTTCATTGGCATTGACATCATTGATATCGCAGAATTGTTGAGCTTCTCGTAAATGGGTCCAGCACTAATTCCTGTGATATCCTCTGATCAAATGCAATCTTCCTACTGTGAAATAATATATAACCCTAGCCTCTCTCTCCCTAGCCTAGGCATCTTTCCATATTCCTGCAACGTGGTGTCGAGCTTTTTGGTTGTCCTGGGTTTTTGAATGAAAAGAGTAGATTGTTTTTTAATTAGGGACAACCCTAGGACATTTGTTTTCATTTCAGTTCAGTGCTTGTGTGTGTGTGTGTGTGTTAAAGATGGGGGAGAGGCAGAGCCTCTGAGCACTCAGACTCTAGCGGTCCATTGTACCCATTTCCCATTCTAATGAAATATCCCGGATTCGTATATATATCTCATGATTTCCATTAGTGGATATGATGCCACCCGCTACAGCTGGAGCGTATCAACACTAAAAAGTTGATGTCTGTTTCCTCCATAGGCGGGGCACTCACATAGTAAATATTCCGTGGATTCCGCTTCCTCATTACAGGAAGGACACATATCATTTTGGAGAATTCCTATTCTGAACATATGTCCAGCTAGTGAATTATGGCCAGTCATACTGCCCACAATATTTCTGCAAGTTTGCATGCTTTTCGACGGGGTAAACTTTGTCGTATCTTTGCTTGGTTCTGACAGGAAAAGTTTGGTGTGTTTAGCAACATTAAGGCTCACCCACCTGTCATTATGGGAACCTTGTTCCCAATTTTTGATAACAGCATTAGCCAATGCTACTAACACCCCAATTGCTGGTTCCAGTCCGGGCATGTGAAAATTGAACCCTTTTTTGCTAAAGCATCCGAGATTTCATTTCTCTTTACTCCACAATGACCGAGTACCCAGAGATATTGAATCTAGAAACAGAGTTAAATAGATTTTTTTATTCCTGAACGATTTTTGAAGTGGTCAAAGAACTGCTCATCGCCATCAATGCAGCTTGACTATCGCTACAGATTGCCATGAGCCTACCCTTCAACCGCTCGCCAATGCCTCCTTAGGGTCGCATAAACTTCAGCCTGAAATACCGTTGTATATTGTCCCAAGAGAAAAGCCCACTTCTCGTTTTTGTTCGGGAGGTAGACTCCTGATCCCGAATCCTGTTGTTTTTGAGCCATCGGTGAAGAAGACGTCAGTATATCCTGACACGCATTCTTCTGGTTCTTCCTAGTATTCTCTTAGTTTCAAAATAACTTCATACCTTCTATAGAACAGAATCGAAATCAGAAGGCATTGCGAAAACTGAATTCAGTTTTCCCAATAACTCTTCCAATGTTCTGTACTCCCCACGTCCATTGTCTCCCAATAGATCTAAGCGAATTAGTCTATGGGCTACTCTCATTGCAGTGCTCTGTACAAACAAATCCAAGCCCTGCAAATTGAGTAATGCATTGATAGCTGCTCCGGAAGTGGTATTCATGACATGGGTGATACCCAGACACACAGTTCTTTGCAGTGTGGCTAGTTTACAGTGAAAACTCTTTTGTTTCACCTTAGCCCACCACACTATGGATGCATAAGCGAACATCGGCCTAATGATAACGAGATAGCGTGCCTAAGTTCTCATGTTGAGACAAAAGTCCACCTTCACAGCCCATAAGCTGTGCGAGTTCGTTTTATCTTTATCTCGACATGTTTATGCCAAAGGAGCTTCTTGTCTAGCGATCTCGACACAATAACCAGCACAGCCACGTCATCTGCATAAGCTTGAACGTGTATTAGCAGATTTTATAGTTCTCACAGTAGTGAGTCGATCAACATACTCCACAAAAGTGGTGATAGTACACCTCCGTGGGGGCAGCCTTTCATTGCTTCCGTTGTTTGGTAGACATCAACACATACTTCAGCACACAGAAATCACTGCGTTACCATAGCGTAGATCACTTAATTAAAGTTTCATCAAAACCATGCTCTGACGACATCACAGAACTTTTGGAAGGGCGCACAGTCAAACGCGCTTTCAATGTCCACGAACACTCCCATCACGTACTCGCCTTTCAGAGTTACGTCCTCTATCTTTGAAACCACAGAATGAAGAGCAGACTCACAGTACCTTCCACGTTGGTAAGCATGCTGGTTTTCATTTAGTGGGTCCGACCTTAGCGCTTTCTCACGAATGTGATGCTCAACTAGTCTCCCCAGACATTTAAGCGAAAATGATGTTAATCTGTTTTGCCTGAAGTTCTTTAGATTTAAATAGTCATCTTACTAGGCTTAGGTATAAAGACTACCTTTACCTTCTGCCAAGAGGAAGGCATGCAGCCCAGAGCAAGACAGCCTCGAAAAATATTTCTTAGGAGTTACTCTAAGTATAACTTCCTTTAGCATGGCTGTTTAGATGCCATCCACGCCAGATGCTTTGAAGTCAAGTTCAAATGATAGTACAGAAGCTCTCGCCTTTTCATTGCCATTACCAGTTCAGTGCTTACAATCTTGTAAGGTATCTTTCCATGTTCTTGCAACAGGTGTTCTTGGGGAGATGTGCTTATTTGAAACACCCTTTCTTCTGATTACTTGTAATATTGGATGAAACGTTTATCAAGTGACCGCCACTAAGGTACTGTAGTCGAGCCCATCGACGGCCAACCTGCTCGACCTCTCCCAAAAGTAGCTGACACTGGAATTCCGAACTCCTACCACGTAATCTTCAACCTGTCGGGGATCTGACAGTAGGGAACCATGCCACAGATGCCGTCAGGCAGGCCATAAGGCGAATACTTGCAACGAATTGGAGAGTTCCGTTACATTCACGGTTCGTGGCGTGTCTAGTGAGAGCAGTGCGCACACTGCTGACTCTGGAAAGAGCCAGAACCGGCACCGGAGTGCAACCAACCAAAGCTGATCTAGTGCGCATCAGCGAGCAGTACCGAAACAGAGACCCAGCTTCATGGCACCCCGGCTTATCAGGTACCGCTGCCACCCACCTTAGGGTTCTTGGTCAGGGTGGGGGGACGGTTTTGTCTGGATTCAGTGTTTGGGAGTGACGTCGAACGAGACGATGCCGGACTTTCGATGCGGACTTGATGGGCTGGAGGATGCTAAGATCGGCACAGAGGTTCGGATCTTGGTCGGAGATGACTTAAATGCCACAACACTTGAATGGGCATACCTCATTTTTCGGAATGGCGACGAGAACAGGGCTGTAGTTTTTGAAACACCGGATCCACCCCAACTTTCTGACGCCCAGGTTGCGAGAGAAGCATTCCCGACGTCCCGACGTCGGAATCAATAGTGTGGCTGGTGGGCGGCCACAAACTCCGCTGCTTGACGCAACGTGTAAATGACAAGGACCCTGGTAGGCCAGACCTTCTGTTCCGCGCATTCAGCGGCTTTAAGTAAGAAACGACGCTAGTAATTTAACATGCCCATGAACCTTCTAAGGTCTTTAACCCTTTTAGGCAGTGGAAAGCTCACGCTTGCTCGCACCTTGTCTGGATCGAGTTGACGGAATCAGGGATGATGAAATGGTCTCGAAATTTCATTCACTGCTGGAAAAATCTGCATTTCTCAACTTTGAAAACTAAGCCATTGCTCTGGGCAAAATGCACTTGTGATGTACAAAATGCTCGGACTCGATGGAAGAGGCGATCAGAACATCAACTAAGTAGATGAAACAGAACTCCAAGTTTCGTAGTACAAAGTGAATGAATCTTTACAAGGATTGTGACGCATTGCGTAGACTAAAAGTCATTCGTGTGAACTCGGTAATCTTGGCTAAATGCAAGATCGAGAAAACACGATAGTGTGCTAAATAATGAATAATGTCTTGGATGCATGGAATATGGTATTGGTCCATAATCGACTGAATATTCAGCTTATGTTATAATCTCCACAAGGTCACCATTCGTCATTAGACTTGATATGCGACCAGATGGAGTGGAGGTGACCAATAGCTGCTGGAAGGTCAACATATATTACCTCGCTCCGCCGCACCTGAAGCGCCCAACTTCTGGTTTTTGACTCGTTTTTCTTTTCGAAGAACGAAGACGTGAATCCGGTTTAAATATACTCCTGTGTTGCATTTTTTTATTGACAAGAACAGGGTAGACTTAAGAAATTTATTTTTCTTCGCAAAAGAACAATACGACTAAATATTTATATAAATTGTTGTAAGAAGAATGAGTATTACTATCTAACCCTTAAAAATTGTACAATAAGTCAACCCAGTTGGGACTTGATATCTGGAATTTTCATAGTGACATAGTACGGATAAGATAAAATGTGAAACTCATGGTCCGGCCACCCAGTTGTCCCAGTTCTGAATTTCATTGTACAGCATCAATCCGGGGCTTCCAGTATCCCTCACTTGTCGGGCGCCAAACAGCCGATAATTCTTGGCGAGAAGACCGTCCTCTACTCCACAGCGTAGAAGTGATTGCGCTGCATCTAATGCCGAAGTTGGTGGAAGAACAGCTGTTCATATATAATGTTAATGAGAGTTAAAAAAAAAGCTTGCAAAAATGTTGAAATGATAAGCTCGAGGTTATCAGCAACAGTTTTACTTACCATCAAAGTTCCCAATAAATGCGACTCCTATAGATTTATCGTTATAGCCACGGGCATGTGCACCAACTTTGTTCCACCCGACTCCTTCGTAGATGTTCCCATCGTTTCCAATAAGGAAGCTGTTGGAAAATTGGATTTATTTGATAATTCGGGGTAAAAAGGGAATAATACCCTTCGGTCGCAGAGGACGATTTCATGCAATTTTTCGATATCTTTGGACAAATCTCAAAATATCTTTCAACTTGAACCTCCATAATACTCACTTGTAGCCGATATCATGCCACTTCAAGTCGGTCATGTGATAGTCCTGAATATTAGCTACTTTCACAGAACAAGTTAGAAAGGAGTTACACGGGCTGGACTCTGTGTGATGGATTATAACATTAGGGACCGGGACGGGTTGATATTCAATTGATTTCGAACGGCGGCCTCCCCAATTATTTCGGGTCTTAATGCCCGGGCATGCATCTGAAAAATTCGGACATTCACTCTCTTCCCTCTTTGGCATTGGATTCACAAAATATGCACTTACCGCAACTCAACGCGAATATGACGCCCATACAAATTGCTATTAAGATTTTGGCCATTTGGATTTTTTGGACAGACACGTTTCACAAACTGGAGACACTCGTATTAACTCTACCACAAAGAACCCTCGGAAGTATTAAGATGCCGCTTCTTTGAGATGCTTCCAACACGCAGATTAGTAAAAAATTAGCCAAACTTTAGTCAAACCGACTCTTAAGGGGGTCATCTCGTGTGAAGGTCGTTTTTTGGCTTTTTTTAGAATTTATTTTTATGAAGAACTAGAAAAATATGCAAATACGAATTTATCACTATAGATTTATTAATATCTGGAGCGTATATACTAATTTTTCCAGCACGATCACATAGTTCATTATTGAAATACAGAGCAATTTATACACGCATCTCCAAAAAAGGTGTTTTTCTGCTGTCACGCTAGGGGGCGCTGCGATCATCTTAGAGAAAAAAGTAAGCGGCATTTTAACGTGTGTGTGTATGGTGGGGGAGAAGCTACAGCTTCTGAGCACTCAGGCCGTGTTGGCCCATTGTACTCGCCTCCCCCTTCTAACGGAATATTCCGGATTCGTTAACGTATCGCAGAATTCCGTTAGTGGATGTGATGTTACCCGTCGCAATTGGAAAATATCGGCACCAAAATTCTGATGCCTGATGCGTCCATAGGCGGGGCGTTCACATAGGAAATGCTCCGTGGAATCCGCTTCCTCATTACAGGAGGGACACGTATCATCTTCGGTAATTCCTATTCTGAACATGTGCCCAGCTAGTGAATTGTGGTCTGTCAGAATGCCCACAATACACCTGCAAGTCCTCCTGCTTTTCTAGAGCATTTTAACATACAGACTTAACTACAGTCCGCAAACTAGCATTATTAAAAAAATACTAAAAACTAAATTTTTGGTGTTGGGAAACCGAAAGCTTGACGCTTCAGGTATAAAAGGTTTTGTGTTTCCCTATGTGAGGAACATAACGTAGTTCTCCATTGGAATATAGTATTGGCCCGAGATATTGAAATCGCGCAGTTCTGGGCAGGTTACTGCCATTGCCAGAATTCAGCGATTTAAGTATCTCGAGTCAATGTTATCAGCCAATGGAGAACTGCGTAATGAAATTGTTTCAAGCATTAACGCCACCTGGATGAAGTGACATTCCCCAACTGGTGTTCTTTGTGATCGACATATCAGCGCACGTCCCAAATCTAAAATTTACTGCATTGTCGTCCGTCTGCCGCTCTCTATAGTTCTGAGTGTTAGCCGACTATAAAAGACAAGGAACGGCGTCTTGTGGTAATGGGGACGAAGATGTTGCATGGCACTGGTGGCGTGACACGTTTTGATCACCTCTGAAATGAGAATATGCGCGATCGTTAAGGGTTTGCACCGATCGTGGAAAAACTGCGAGAAAGGCGTTTTCAATTGTGTAGTCACGTAATTCACGCTAACGAGAATTCAATAACCAGTATTGGTCATAACATCGAAGTCAATGGTAAGCAACCAAAAAGCCGGCCAAAACAATGGTGGCTTGAAACACTGGATGGGGATTTAAAGGTCTCGTGAATACATGCTGATCAGGCATTTGATAAAATAAAATGACGAAACCGATCACCACGAGCCGACCCCGCTTGAAGGCTGAAGAAAAAGAAAAAGATGTGAGGAGCAAAGAGTGCACGACAGCTCCGTGTAATATAGCTAAAAATTCCATTGCCCTCTATTTTCTAGAAAGCGATTTAAATAAATCATTTGATGGAAAGCCCTGTATTGATAATAGTCAACCTCATACGCTTCACACTATGAGTTTAATATTATTAGCAAATATAAACAAGTCGGGAAACCGGAAGCTGGACGCTTCAGGTACGAAAGGTTTTGTGTATTTCTTAGTACGTAGCACGTAATATATCCATATATTATGTGAGAGTATCCACTTTCGGATGATATTGACATTCATAGCCTTCAATTTTCAAAGAAGCAACAAATTTGAGGTATTATAACTTTGTTAGTAATAGCGCGATTTCCACCAAACTTGGTGAGATCATGCTCTATATTATAGCCTATATCACTGCAAAATTTCATGGTACTAGGATGAACTTAAGGGGGGTTTCTAACCAATTACAAAAAATTGTAGTAATATACTATTATTAACTTTATTTAAACAGATATCGGCATGGAAGGTATTTCGGGGCCCAGGCACCATATAGTGGCAGCCTCCTGATTTTTTTTAGATTTTTCGGTTCAGTAGTTTCTGAGAATGGCCCCCTTAAAGAAGTGATCACTTTCAACCCCCCGCGCTCCCCGCCCTTCCAATAAATGTCAAAACTAAGACCGGCTTCGGAAAGTACTAATCGAGACCTTTAATTTGATACCCCACATGACTATATTTGATGAAAAAAAATTTTACACTTTGCATGTATGGGGGCCCCCCCTTAAATTCGACGTAAAAGGATGTAATTCACTGTATGCGTGAGCGTTCACAGTTCCCACCTTTCTACCAAATTTGGTGTCAATCGATCTAACCGTCTCCGAGAAAAATGCGTGTGACGGACAGACAGACAGACAGACGGACAGACAGACAGACGGACAGACAGACAGACATAAAACCTTAAAAAAGGCTAGGGAGAATTAGATTCTTTTTGAATGGAATGGATTTGAATGGAATTTGAATATTTCACTCGAATGTCAATCATTCTCGTTAATTATGACGTCAGCATCTTATTTGTATGGCTTAGGATGTTGTTAATTAGCACGAAATTGATAAGTTTGAACTTCTACAACTTTGACACGAATAGTTGGATTTTCATGGAACTTGACATGTATATGCACGAGACTGTCCTCTATGTCGGTGCAATTTAGTACACCTAGGATGAACTTAAGGGGAGTTTTTTAGTCAATTTCTAAAAGTTGATAATGTACTATTAGTAAATTTATTTGAGCAAATACCGGAATGCGACATCTCTCGAAGATTAGATTTCACCTAAGTGTTTTACACAAAACTTTCAAAAGGGCTGCAGATAAATAGATTCTTCATAAATGTGACTTTAATATTTCACGCGAATGTCAATTATTCCGGGTAATTATGACGCCAGCATCTAAATTGCATGGCTTTGGAAGCGGTAAATTCGAAATTTAGCACGTATATAGGAAATGTTGTCCTCTATGCTGGTACAAAATTCGGAAGTCCTAGAGTGAATTTAAGGGGGGTTTTTCAGTGAATTTCTAAAAACTAGTAATATACTATTAGTAAGTTTATTTGAGCAGATACCGGAATGGGACATATTTTGAGGCCTAGATTACATCTAAGAGCACCACCCTGATTTTTTTCGGATTTTAAGGTTGGGTAGTTTCCGAAAATGAGTCCTGTTTCACTTTAAGTGCATACATTTTGACTTCTTACTCACGCACTTCACAATTCATGCCAAAACTAATGTCAGTTTCGGAAAGTAAAAATGGAGACCTTTCGTTTGATATCCCACACGACTATATCCGGTGAAAAAATTTTTTGAATCCCCTCTTTAAACTCCACCTAAATTTATGCTGCTGTGTGCGTGGGATTTCATAGCTCTCATCTGTCCACCAAATTTCGTTCGGCTCGGTTTAGCCGTTTTGGAGAAAAGTGCGTGTGACAGACAGACAGACATTGAATCGATTTTAGTAAGGTTTTATTTTACACAAAACCTTAAAAACTACTGAATCAATCGCAATTATCCTAGTTTGCGGACCGTAGAAATATATTCTGAATAAGTCGTGAAAATTTCAAAGAATTTGGTTGGATAGATTTTGGGCTATGGTGGCAGCCGATTTTCAACATGCAGTTTCGAGAAAAACGCATTTAAAAAGTAGAATGCGATTTTTAGTCATAAAATCTTAACTGACCATTAATCTGCTATACCTAATCCATAAACCTTAGGTTTCTTGAAACATCATCCGGGCCAATAAATACGAGCTTTCTTACGGGGATCGACATAAATCTGGCACGTGACTGATCACGTGTTTAACACTATAATTTCCGAACGACTCCGAATATCAAAAAACCACTTTGGCTATATATTCTACACTGTTCGATTCCGCGGATCTGACACATGGGATGATCCCCTTAAGTCAGACTATTTACCGGCTTTAGCACGTATTCATTCTGCCGACGAATCTCTTGATGGATCGATTCGCTATCAAATGGTATGATTTTCGTGCTGACCTTCGACCTTGCGAATGGGGTGGAAATTTAGTATTTCTTCTTCTTCTTCTGAATTTTTTATGGAACTTGTTCAATTGGATCTTTGAGGAAAAATTAAAATCCAGTTGTAATACATTTTTTGTTAGAAGCAGGCCTGACGAAAGTATTTTCCCTTTTACTACCCTGTTCTTGTACGAATTTTTACGAAAGCATGCAACAGGATATGGATAGATCCTTTCGATACAGGTGTGAGGACAAATCGAACAAATCCATGTCCAAAGGAGATGAAGGTGTAAATTATGTAAATAATAGCTACAATGCTGCTAATGCTAAATGCTTGAAATTGAAATAGGCGGTAACTGGTGCTGAAAAATAGGGCTATTTCGAACTTAACCTTTGAAGATTTTAGAGTTTTGCTAAGTTTAAAGTCAAAATATGTCTAGTTGGAAGAAAATCTCTACTGAATTTTGAAAATTCATTACCCAGTTACGGTGGTCAAAGGGTAGTATAGGTCCCAGGGCGAAACGTGGATTGGTACCCACGATGGAGCATAAAACCTGGGAAATGCCTGCTGAACCAACACCAACAGCTCTACTACCAAACCCTATCTCCACCTCCACGTGGTGACCGCTGGGAGCTCTTTCTTAACGAAAAGCTGCAGACGGAGAAGGATGAAGGCGAGTCTCCCGTGCCTAAAAACGAGATAAATTGTACCAACTGGTCCTCCAGGTTGGGGGTTGGCTAGGGCTAACAACCCTACACGGAAAACAACTTGTTACGAAGCCACAACTGGAACCTCGGACTGGGCGGATTATACAACGATGAACCCGGCAACGAAAACGGAATAACGATTTGCGCATTTTCTCATGGAACGTGGAGACGAAGCTGATAAGCAGCTAGGCGATACCCTGTCGCAATATAGGGCTGATGCAACAGCGTTACAGGAGATCCGTTGGACAGGGACCGGTTTCCTGGAGAAGAGCCGCTACACCATATATTATAGTGGCCATCCAGTAAACCATGTTCTCGGAGTTGGTTTCTTAGTCAGCCAAAAAATGAAACCGGCTTTGAAAATATAAGCGAGAGGCTATGCACTCTGCGCTTGCGAGGCAAGTTTAGAAATATAAGCCTCATTAACGTTCACGCCCCTACAGAGGAGACTGCAGAGTCGGAGAAGGATACCTTCTACGAGGCAGTAGAATGAACCCTCGAAGCCTGTCCCAGATATGATATCAAAATCATACTTGGAGATTTTAACAGCCAAGTAGGGACGGAGCCCGTATTCAGGCGATACGTTGGCTCCCATAGCTTACACGAAAATACAAATGATAACGGACTGCGGATTATTCAATTAGCAGGGTCACACGAAATGGTTGTTGGAAGTACCTGATTTACGCGGAAAGCGGTCCAAAAACACACGTGGGCCTCTCCAGACGGGACCACTCTCAACCAAATTGATCAGTGTTGATCGAACGCCGGCACCTCTCAGCCTTGATGAATGCCAGAACATATAGGGGGGGCCAATATAGACTAGGATCACTATCTCGTTGGCATAGTGCTCCGAGCTCGAATAACAACACTACCTAGAATCCCCTCTGACAATCAGGTGGGAGTTAACACTGAAGCCATCCATAATACAGCCCTCCGTAACACCTATAAGAGGGAAATGGATGCCGCAATAACCGCAGTCAACAGAGGACCTGGAGATGAAGCATCAACAAATGATCTTCACACCCACATGAAGAACGTTATCATTGATACGGCCACAAAGATACTTGGCCCCAACCGCAAGAAAAGTCGAAACGGCTGTTTTGACGATGAATGTAAGCTAGCTACGGAACGGAAGAATGCCCCATACCGAGTAATTTTGCATTCTCAAAGAATGCGGGCATGCGCGGACACTTATCACGAACTCCGTCGAGAGAAGAAGCGAATTCACAGACGCAAAATGGATGCCTGGCAGAACTAAAATATCTGTGAACTAGAAAAGTATAGGGAGCAACCTCATCAGGCGCGGAAGTTTAACCAACAAGTTAGCAGAATGAAGCCTTATACACCTCGATGCTCATCCTGCCGAGACAAAGAGGGAAATCTGATTTCCAACAGAATGGGTATATTGGAGCGATGGGTTGAGTATCTTGAGGAACTACTGGACAACCAGAATATCGGTGAGTTGCAGATCTCGCCAACTGAAGACGACGGATAATTACTGCCACCACCAAGTATAGAAGAAACAGTCCATGAAATTCTTTGGCTTAAAAATCATAAGTCGCCAGGAGCCGATGAAATTACAGCCGAATTGGTTAAATATCGAGGCGACTAATTACACCAAGTGGTTCATCAACTGATGCTCAAAGTATGGGACAGTGAAGCAATGCCTGACGACTGGCAAAGATGCATTATCTGTCTGATACATAAAAAGGGAGATATCACGTATTGCAGCAATTATAGAGGTATCGCGTTACTGAGTACCATCTCTAAGATATTCTCTCTATCTTGCTAGGCCGGATAGTCCCAGACGCCCAGAACATTATTGATCCATTCCAAAGAGGCTTCGCTCCAGGCAAATTAGCAACAGATCAGATTTTCCCTCTGCAGCAAGGGATGGAAAAACTTTTGGAATATGGACATCAGTTGCACCATTTTTTCATTGACTTTAAGGCCGCTTATGACAGCATAGCCAGGGTAAAACTCTACACAGCCATGAGAGAATTCGATATCTCGACGAAATTGATAAGACTGACTAGGCTGACCTTGACCAATGTGCGAGGCCAGATAAAAGCAGCAGGATCACTTTCAAGACCATTCAACATCAACAACGGTCTAAGACAAAGCGATGTCCTATCATGCGTCCTCTTTAACCTGGCGCTGGAGAAAGTGATTCGTGATGCCGATGTAAATGCGAGAGGCACTATCCTCTTCAAGTCCTCCCAACTACTGGCCTACGCTGACCATATCGACATCATGGGAAGAAGAACCCGAAATGTGCAGTCTGTACAAGACAATGATCTTGCCAGTCCTTATGTTTTCCTCTGAGATCTGGGTTCTTAGGACGAAAAATTACGAACTTTTGGCCGCGTTCGAGAGAAAAATCGTCCGAAGAATTTTTGGGCTCCTACATAAGGATGGACGATTCCTTAGCCTACATAACGACGCAATCTATGAGCGATACCATGACCGTCCGGTTATGGATAAAATCCGACTCAATCGGTTACGGTAGGAGTGTCACACAAAAAGAAGACGAGGCAGACCCTGCCTGACATGGAGCGATGGCGTAGATCAGGACGCCAGACAACTTTTAGGGATATCGAATTGGTGGACCTCGGCCCAAAACCGGGATGTCTGGAATCCTTATTAGTTGATGATGATGATGGTTGCATTTTCTTATTGATAAGAACAGGGTAAACTTAAGACATTTATTTTTCTTCGCAAAAGAACAGTGCAACTAAATATTTATATAAATAAGAAGAATGAGTATTACTATTTAATCCTTAAAAATTATACAACAAGTCAACCCAGTTAGGACTCGATATCTGGAATTTTCATAGTGACATTGTGCGGATAAGATACAATTTGAATTTCATGGTGCAGCCACCCAATTGTCCCAGTTCTGAATTTCATTGTATAGCATCAATCCGGGGCTTATAGTTTTCTTCACTTGTCGGGCGCCAAACAGCCGATAATTCTTGGCGAGAAGACCATCCTCTACTCCACAGCGTAGAAGTGATTTCGCTGCATCTAATGCCGCAGTTGGTGGAAGAACGCCTGTGAATATATAATGTTAATGAGAGTTAAAAAAAAGCTTGCAAAAATGTCGAAATGATAAGCTCGAGGTTATCAGCAACAGTTCTACTTACCATCAAAGTTCCCAATAAATGCGACTCCTATAGATTTATCGTTATAGCCACGGGCATGTGCGCCAACTTTGTTCCAGCCGACTCCTTCGTAGACGTTCCCATCGTTTCCAATAAGGAAGCTGTTCGAAAATTGGATTTATTTGAAAATTCAGGGTAAAGAGAGAATGATACCCTTCACAAAGGAAGGTCTCATGCAATTTTTCGATATCTTTGGACAAATCTACAAAATTTCTTTCAATTTGAACCTGCATAATACTCACTTGTAGCCGATATCACTCCACTTCAAGTCGTTCATGTGATAGTCCTGAATATTAGCTACTTTCACAGAACAGGTTAGAAAGGAGTTACACGGGCTGGAAGCTGTGTGATGGATTATAACATTAGGCACCGGGACGGGTTGATAGTCAATTGATTTCGAAGGGCGGCCTCCCCAATTATGTCGGGTCTTAATATCCGGGCACGCATCTGAAAAATTCCGACATTCACTCTCTTTCCCCTTTGGCATTGGATATACAAAATATGCACTTACCGCAACTCAACGCGAATATGACGCCCACACAAATTGCTACTAAAATTTTGGCCATTTGGATTTTTTGGACAGACACGTTTCACAAACTGGAGACACTCGTAACTCTACCACAAAGAACCCTCGGAAGTATTAAGATGCCGCTTCTTTGAGATGCTTCCAACACGCAGATTAGTCATAAATTAGCCAAACTTTAGTAAAATCGACTCTTAAGAGACTGCCAGTCCAGAGCACTGTATATATACGAGAATATGGGGGATCTATCTCAGGAAATTTCTCTCGACTTTCAGGTCGGAAAGTTGATGACGCTATGCTTGTGATAGGGGGATCACCGGGTAGAAAAAGATCATGATCGATAACGTTTCGTCTGTATTGCAATACCCCGTGTGGCTTAGATTAAACAAAAAACAACCGCACGAAGGCAACGATTCACTTGCTCTTAAATCAGACTATTTAGCGGCTTTAGCACGTATTCATTCTGCCGACGAATCTCTTGATGGATCGATTCGCTATCAAATGTTATGATTTTCGTGCTGACTTTCGACCTTGCGAATGGGGTGGAAATTTAATATTTCTTATTAAATTTAAAAATTGTGGGTACTTCTGAAATTTTGATGGAACTTGTTCAATTGAGGAAAATAACAATTAAAATCCAGTTGTAGCGAATTTTTTGTTAGAAGCAGGCCTAAGTGAAGACGGAAAGAGGGTGGTTCCCCCGGGCCAGGAATATTGATCTTAGCAAACTTAGAGGGTTTTGATCATACAGAGGGCCCCATATTCACCCCGAATACTCTCTACGTTCCTGCTCATGCACGAATTTTTACGAAAGCATGCAAAAACATATTGGTTGATCCTATTGATGCAAATTAATATTAGTGATAAAAAGGATTTAAAATTTAAATTAAGTTAAATTTCCTCAATAATGTAGACCGGCCCCCCACCATAAGGCCTAGGGGCACCCGGATCAGTCGTGGAGTCCGTAACGAGGAGGATCCAGACCTCAAGAGAGCTAAAGTAAGGATAGCCAACCATGAAAGAAGAAGATCTTAAAAATCAAATATCATTATTGATATAGAAAAATGGAAAGCTTACAGAACAGCTAATGGCTGGGGGGGACGCCGCCTCCAAAGGCAGCCAGAAAAAATGTGAAGCTTACTTCGAATACTTCTGCAGCCATGGAGGAGCCGGGCTAGCTTGAGGGCGAACAAGTTTTCGGCAGCGAATCTGTCCGTATGGAGGACATAGAAAACAATCAAGCTGACGGTACGAGAAACAGTGCCAACGGTGGTGGTGGAAGGTGCTAACTAGGCTGGTTGTAGTATTGACAAGTGCGGTAATGATAGCCCTGAAGAGGGGTTACTCATGAAAAAACACCGTGAGAAGCATCGCCCTCTTTGCATTGCATTTCTGGATCTAGAGAAAGCGTTTGACCGTGTGCCACACGAACTCATCTGGTATGCTGGTATGCTTTACGACAACGCTTAGTACCAGAAGAACTCGTGCGCTGGGTTCAATTGATCTATCACGATCCGAAAAGTAAAGTTCTAAGTGTGGCAGGTGTATCAAAACCACTTCGTGTCTCTTTTGGTGTTCATCAAGGAAGCGCCCTCTCACCACTCTTCTTTGTTCTTATTATGGACACCGTCACACCGGATATCCAACGTCTGATTACAAAAATGATCTCGAGCAACTTGTCCAAAAATGGAATGATCGCCTCATACAACACGGTCTCAGAATGAATCTAAATAAAACTGATTTTTGACGACCGATCCCCATGAAACAGGCACAATCACTGTCAGCGGCAGTGATCTGCCCAGAACTGAGCGATTTAAATACCTCGGGTCAACACTATCAGCCAATGGAGAACTGCGTTATGAAACTGCTTCACGCATTAACGCAGCCTGGATGAAGTGACGTTCCACAACTGGTGTTCTTTGTGATCGACGTATCAACGAACGTCTCAAATCGAAAATTTACCGCAATGTTGTCCGTCCTGCCGCTCTCTATAGTTCTTAGTGTTGGCCAATTATAAAAGAGAATGAACGGCGTCGTGCGTAATTGGAAACGAACATGTTACGTTGGACTAGTGGCGTGACACGTTTTGATCACATCCGAAATAAGAATATCCGCGATCGTTATGAGGTTGCACCGATCGTGGAAAAGTTGTGAGAAAGGCGTCTTCGATGGTATGGTCACGCAATCCGTGCTAACGAGAATTCACTCGCCAAGATTGGTCTGAACATCGAAGTCGATGGTAAACGACGAGGCAGGCTTAAACAACGGTGGCTTGATACGCTGGATGGGGATTTAAAAGCCTCGAAATTGCACCCAGATCAGGCATTCGATAGAGCCAAATGGCGGAACCGATTACGACGAGCTGACCCCGCTTGTGAACGGGACAAAGGCTGAAGAAAAACAAGAAGGGAAAACTGGGTGAGTTTTTGCTCTATATATGAAAAAAAAAAAAATGAAGAAAAAATGTCAATTAATGTAAAGAATCACACAAGTAGGATTGAAAATTTAAAAAATGGTTCCACCCGGGCCACAAGTAGCACCTAAAATAAAGAAAAGAGGGAAGGATGCGCCCCATTAATGTGTATGAATTGGGTTGTAGAGATTTAACCACCCTACTTAATGGGAACGTGGGGCTCTCGAATTTTTATATCAAAAAGACGGGGGCCGAGAGAGTCCAAATCAAATGTAAAAAATAGCGGATTACAAAAAAGCACGGGAGGTCCTCGAGCGAGTGGAAGCTCCTCACTTCACCTACACTCCAAAGGAAGAGAAGGTGCAAACCTTCCCTCTGAAAGGCTTCGATGGGGAGGAAGAGCCCGATGAGATGCTCAAAATGCTCCGGGAGTAGGGAACTGACGTCTCTGCTGCACTTCCTCGTGCAGATAAGCCTGGAGGGCCGGAGAAGCGATCTGATGGGCATCAGGTCGCTTAATTACCAGACGATTCGTTTTGAGCACCTGCTGAGGGGCGAAATAGGCCGGTGCCGAAGATTCTAACGGTATGGTCACTCACCAGTGAACTGTCAAGGTGTCAGCAGCGTTGAACGGTATCGTCCCTTCGGCACAAATCGTCCCGGGGAACCCCCTTGCAGAAGTAGTCCGACAAACGGGAGCTAAGAAGCCCCAACAAGATGCAAGTGACGGAATGAACGCTATCCTCAATAAAACATGTGAAAACATGCAGCATGTTGAAATAATAAAACTTGTTGTTTCTTTTTCGTTGGTGTGGGTATTTATTCTTGCAAATACCGATATTTCGGGAACCACTTGTTCCCTTCATCAGT